>NC_091983.1:211074837-211421211 GCF_044704955.1 Pristiophorus japonicus
TCCCACCCCCAGTCTCACTCTCTCTCTCTCCCACCCCCAGTCTCTCTCTCTCTCTCTCCCACCCCCAGTCTCTCTCTCTCACCCCCAGTCTCTCTCTCTCACCCCCAGTCTCTCTCTCTCCCACCCCCAGTCTCTCTCTCTTTCTCCCACCCCCAGTCTCTCTCTCTCTTCCCCAACCCCCAGTCTCTCTCTCTCTCTCTCTCTCTCTTTCCCCCACCCCCAGTCTCTCTCACTTTCCCCCAACCCCAGTCTCTCTCACTTTCTCCCACCCCCAGTCTCTCTCACTTTCTCCCACCCCCAGTCTCTCTCTCTTTCTCTCTTTCTCCCACCCCCAGTCTCTCTCTCTCCCCCCCACCCCCAGTCTCTCTCTCTCTCTCTTTCTCCCACCCCAAGTCTCTCTCTCTCTTTCTCCCACCCCCAGTTTCTCTCTCTCTTTCTCCCACCCCCAGTCTCTCTCTCTCTTTCTCCCACCCCCAGTCTCTCTCTCTCTTTCTCCCACCCCCAGTCTCTCTCTCTCCCCCCCACCCCCAGTCTCTCTCTCTCCCCCCCACCCCATCTCTCTCTCTCCCCCCCCACCCCATCTCTCTCTCTCTCCCCCCCACCCCCAGTCTCTCTCTCTCCCCCCCACCCCCAGTCTCTCTCTCTCCCCCCACCCCCAGTCTCTCTCTCTCCCCCCCACCCCCAGTCTCTCTCTCTCCCCCCCACCCCCAGTCTCTCTCTCTCCCCCCCACCCCCAGTCTCTCTCTCTCTCCCCCCCACCCCCAGTCTCTCTCTGTCCCCCCCACCCCAGTCTGTCTATCTCTGACCCCCCACCCCAGTCCCTCTCTCTCTCCCACCCCCAGTCTCTCTCTCCCACCCCCAGTCTCTCTCTCCCACCCCCAGTCTCTCTCTCTCTCCCACCCCCAGTCTCTCTCACTTTCTCCCACCCCCAGTCTCTCTCTCTCTCTCTCTCTTCCTCCCACCCCCAGTCTCTCTCTCTCTCTCTCTCTTTCTCCCACCCCCAGTCTCTCTCTCTCTCTCTCCCACCCCCAGTCTCTCTCTCTCTCTCCCACCCCCACTCTCTCTCTCTCTCTCTTTCCCCCACCCCCAGTCTCTCTCACTTTCCCCCAACCCCAGTCTCTCTCACTTTCCCCCAACCCCAGTCTCTCTCACTTTCTCCCACCCCAGTCTCTCTCACTTTCTCCCACCCCCAGTCTCTCTCTCTTTCTCCCACCCCCAGTCTCTCTCTCCCACCCCCAGTCTCTCTCTCTCCCACCCCCAGTCTCTCTCTCTCCCACCCCCAGTCTCTCTCTCTCACCCCCAGTCTCTCTCTCTCTCTCCCACCCCCAGTCTCTCTCTCCCACCCCCAGTCTCTCTCTCCCACCCCCAGTCTCTCTCTCCCACCCCCAGTCTCTCTCTCTTTCTCCCACCCCCAGTCTCTCTCTCTCTTTCTCCCACCCCCAGTCTCTCTCTCTCTTTCTCCCACCCCCAGTCTCTCTCTCTCTTTCTCCCACCCCGAGTCTCTCTCTCTCTTTTCTCCCACCCCCAGTCTCTCTCTCTCTTTCTCCCACCCCCAGTCTCTCTCTCTCTTTCTCCCACCCCCAGTCTCTCTCTCTTTTTCTCCCACCCCCAGTCTCTCCCTCTCTCTTTCTCCCACCCAGTCTCTCTCTCTCTCTCTCTTTCTCTTTCTCCCACCCCCAGTCTCTCTCTCTCTCTCTCTCTCTCTCTCTTTCTCCCACCCCCAGTCTCTCTCTCTTTCTCCCACCCCCAGTCTCTCTCTCTCCCCCCCCACCCCGTCTCTCTCTCTCCCCCCCACCCCCAGTTTCTCTCTCTCCCCCCCACCCCCAGTTTCTCTCTCTCCCCCCCCACCCCCAGTCTCTCTCTCTCCCCTCCCACCCCCAGTCTCTCTCTCTCCCCCCCAGCCCCGGTCTCTCTCTGTCCCCCCCCACCCCAGTCTGTCTATCTCTGTCCGCCCCACCCCAGTCCCTCTCTCTCTCTCTCCCACCCCCAGTCTCTCTCTCCCACCCCCAGTCTCTCTCTCCCACCCCCAGTCCCTCTCTCCCACCTCCAGTCTCTCTCTCTCTCCCACCCCCAGTCTCCCACCCCCAGTCTCTCTCACTTTCTCCCACCCCCAGTCTCTCTCTCTCTCTCTCTCTCCCACCCCCAGTCTCTCTCTCTCTCCCACCCCCAGTCTCTCTCCCTCTCTCCCACCCCCAGTCTCTCTCTCTCTCTCTCTCCCACCCCCAGTCTCTCTCTCTCTCTCTCCCACCCCCAGTCTCTCTCTCTCTCTCTCCCACCCCCAGTCTCTCTCTCTCTCTCTCTCTCTTTCTCCTCCCCCCCCCAGTCTCTCTCTCTCTCTTTCTCCCACCCCCAGTCTCTCTCTCTCTTCCACCCCCAGTCTCTTTCTCTCTCTCTCTTTCCCCCACCCCCAGTCTCTCTCTCTTTCCCCCACCCCCAGTCTCTCTCTCTTTCCCCCACCCCCAGTCTCTCTCACTTTCTCCCACCCCCAGTCTCTCTCTCTCTCTCTCCCACCTCCAGTCTCTCTCTCTCTCTCCCACCCCCAGTCTCTCTCTCTCACCCCCAGTCTCTCTCTCCCACCCCCACTCTCTCTCTCTCACCCCCAGTCTCTCTCTCTCTCTCTCTCTCCCACCCCAAGTCTCTCTCTCTCACCCCCAGTCTCTCTCTGTCCCCCCCACCCCAGTCTGTCTATCTCTGACCCCCCACCCCAGTCCCTGTCTCTCTCCCACCCCCAGTCTCTCTCTCCCACCCCCAGTCTCTCTCTCCCACCCCCAGTCTCTCTCTCTCTCCCACCCCCAGTCTCTCTCACTTTCTCCCACCCCCAGTCTCTCTCTCTCTCTCTCTCTTCCTCCCACCCCCAGTCTCTCTCTCTCTCTCTCTTTCTCCCACCCCCAGTCTCTCTCTCTCTCTCTCTCTCTTTCTCCCACCCCCAGTCTCTCTCTCTCTCTCTCCCACCCCCAGTCTCTCTCTCTCTCTCCCACCCCCAGTCTCTCTCTCTCTCTCTCTCTTTCCCCCACCCCCAGTCTCTCTCACTTTCCCCCAACCCCAGTCTCTCTCACTTTCCCCCAACCCCAGTCTCTCTCACTTTCTCCCACCCCCAGTCTCTCTCACTTTCTCCCACCCCCAGTCTCTCTCTCTTTCTCCCACCCCCAGTCTCTCTCTCTCCCCCCCAGTCTCTCTCTCCCACCCCCAGTCTCTCTCTCTCCCACCCCCAGTCTCTCTCTCTCCCACCCCCAGTCTCTCTCTCTCCCACCCCCAGTCTCTCTCTCTCACCCCCAGTCTCTCTCTCTCTCTCCCACCCCCAGTCTCTCTCTCCCACCTCCAGTCTCTCTCTCCCACCCCCAGTCTCTCTCTCCCACCCCCAGTCTCTCTCTCTTTCTCCCACCCCCAGTCTCTCTCTCTCTTTCTACCACCCCCAGTCTCTCTCTCTCTTTCTCCCACCCCCAGTCTCTCTCTCTCT
The DNA here is from genome assembly GCF_044704955.1 of Pristiophorus japonicus. Classification (NCBI taxonomy): domain Eukaryota; kingdom Metazoa; phylum Chordata; class Chondrichthyes; family Pristiophoridae; genus Pristiophorus; species Pristiophorus japonicus. Next base: position 211,078,295 of record NC_091983.1, read on the forward strand.
TTCTCCCACCCCGAGTCTCTCTCTCTCTTTTCTCCCACCCCCAGTCTCTCTCTCTCTTTCTCCCACCCCCAGTCTCTCTCTCTCTTTCTCCCACCCCCAGTCTCTCTCTCTTTTTCTCCCACCCCCAGTCTCTCCCTCTCTCTTTCTCCCACCCAGTCTCTCTCTCTCTCTCTCTTTCTCTTTCTCCCACCCCCAGTCTCTCTCTCTCTCTCTCTCTTTCTCCCACCCCCAGTCTCTCTCTCTTTCTCCCACCCCCAGTCTCTCTCTCTCCCCCCCCACCCCGTCTCTCTCTCTCCCCCCCACCCCCAGTTTCTCTCTCTCCCCCCCACCCCCAGTTTCTCTCTCTCCCCCCCCACCCCCAGTCTCTCTCTCTCCCCTCCCACCCCCAGTCTCTCTCTCTCCCTCCCCCCCACCCCAGTCTTCTCTCTGTCCCCCCACCCCAGTCTCCTATCTCTGTCCGCCCCACCCCAGTCCTCTCTCTCTCTCCCACCCCCAGTCTCTCTCTCCCACCCCCAGTCTCTCTCTCCCACCCCCAGTCCCTCTCTCCCACCCCCAGTCTCTCTCTCTCTCCCACCCCCAGTCTCCCACCCCCAGTCTCTCTCACTTTCTCCCACCCCCAGTCTCTCTCTCTCTCTCTTCCTCCCACCCCCAGTCTCTCTCTCTCTCTCTCTCCCACCCCCAGTCTCTCTCTCTCTCCCACCCCCAGTCTCTCTCCCTCTCTCCCACCCCCAGTCTCTCTCTCTCTCTCTCTCCCACCCCCAGTCTCTCTCTCTCTCTCTCCCACCCCCAGTCTCTCTCTCTCTCTCTCCCACCCCCAGTCTCTCTCTCTCTCTCTCTCTCTTTCTCCTCCCCCCCCCCAGTCTCCCTCTCTCTCTTTCTCCCACCCCCAGTCTCTCTCTCTCTTCCACCCCCAGTCTCTTTCTCTCTCTCTCTTTCCCCCACCCCCAGTCTCTCTCTCTTTCCCCCACCCCCAGTCTCTCTCTCTTTCCCCCACCCCCAGTCTCTCTCTCTTTCCCCCACCCCCAGTCTCTCTCACTTTCCCCCACCCCCAGTCTCTCTCTCTTTCTCCCACCCCCAGTCTCTCTCACTTTCTCCCACCCCCAGTCTCTCTCTCTCTCTCTCCCACCTCCAGTCTCTCTCTCTCTCTCCCACCCCCAGTCTCTCTCTCTCACCCCCACCCCCAGTCTCTCTCTCTCACCCCCAGTCTCTCTCTCCCACCCCCACTCTCTCTCTCTCTCTCCTCCCACCCCAAGTCTCTCTCTCTCACCCCCAGTCTCTCTCTCTCTCCCACCCCCAGTCTCTCTCTCCCACCCCCAGTCTCTCTCTCTTTCTCCCACCCCCAGTCTCTCTCTCTCTTTCTCCCACCCCGAGTCTCTCTCTCTCTTTTCTCCCACCCCCAGTCTCTCTCTCTCTTTCTCCCACCCCCAGTCTCTCTCTCTCTTTCTCCCACCCCCAGTCTCTCTCTCTTTTTCTCCCACCCCCAGTCTCTCCCTCTCTCTTTCTCCCACCCAGTCTCTCTCTCTTTCTCTTTCTCCCACCCCCAGTCTCTCTCTCTCTCTCTCTCTCTCTTTCTCCCACCCCCAGTCTCTCTCTCTTTCTCCCACCCCCAGTCTCTCTCTCTCCCCCCCCACCCCGTCTCTCTCTCTCCCCCCCACCCCCAGTTTCTCTCTCTCCCCCCCCACCCCCAGTCTCTCTCTCTCCCCCCCCAGCCCCAGTCTCTCTCTGTCCCCCCCACCCCAGTCTGTCTATCTCTGTCCCCCCCACCCCAGTCCCTCTCTCTCTCTCTCCCACCCCCAGTCTCTCTCTCCCACCCCCAGTCTCTCTCTCTCTCCCACCCCCAGTCTCTCTTAGTTTCTCCCACCCCCAGTCTCTCTCTCTCTCTCTTCCTCCCACCCCCAGTCTCTCTCTCTCTCTCTCTCCCACCCCCAGTCTCTCTCTCTCTCCCACCCCCAGTCTCTCTCCCTCTCTCCCACCCCCAGTCTCTCTCTCTCTCTCTCCCACCCCCAGTCTCTCTCTCTCCCACCCCCAGTCTCTCTCTCTCTCCCACCCCCAGTCTCTCTCTCTCTCTCTCTCTCCCACCCCCAGTCTCTCTCTCTCTCTCTCTCCCACCCCCAGTCTCTCTCTCTCTCCCACCCCCAGTCTCTCTCTCTCTCTCTCTCTCTTTCTCCTCCCCCCCCCAGTCTCTCTCTCTCTCTTTCTCCCACCCCCAGTCTCTCTCTCTCTTCCACCCCCAGTCTCTCTCTCTCTCTCTCCCACCCCCAGTCTCTTTCTCTCTCTCTCTTTCCCCCACCCCCAGTCTCTCTCTCTTTCCCCCACCCCCAGTCTCTCTCTCTTTCCCCCACCCCCAGTCTCTCTCTCTTTCCCCCACCCCCAGTCTCTCTCACTTTCTCCCACCCCCAGTCTCTCTCACTTTCTCCCACCCCCAGTCTCTCTCTCTCTCTCTCCCACCTCCAGTCTCTCTCTCTCTCTCTCCCACCTCCAGTCTCTCTCTCTCTCTCCCACCCCCAGTCTCTCTCTCTCACCCCCAGTCTCTCTCTCCCACCCCCACTCTCTCTCTCTCTCTCACCCCCAGTCTCTCTCTCTCTCTCTCTCCCACCCCAAGTCTCTCTCTCTCACCCCCAGTCTCTCTCTCTCTCCCACCCCCAGTCTCTCTCTCCCACCCCCAGTCTCTCTCTCTTTCTCCCACCCCCAGTCTCTCTCTCTCTCTTCCACCCCCAGTCTCTCTCTCTCTTTCTCCCACCCCGAGTCTCTCTCTCTCTTTTCTCCCACCCCCAGTCTCTCTCTCTCTTTCTCCCACCCCCAGTCTCTCTCTCTCTTTCTCCCACCCCCAGTCTCTCTCTCTCTTTCTCCCACCCCCAGTCTCTCTCTCTTTTTCTCCCACCCCCAGTCTCTCCCTCTCTCTTTCTCCCACCCAGTCTCTCTCTCTTTCTCTTTCTCCCACCCCCAGTCTCTCTCTCTCTCTCTCTCTCTTTCTCCCACCCCCAGTCTCTCTCTCTTTCTCCCACCCCCAGTCTCTCTCTCTCCCCCCCCACCCCCAGTCTCTCTCTCTCCCCCCCCACCCCGTCTCTCTCTCTCCCCCCCACCCCCAGTTTCTCTCTTTCCCCCCCACCCCCAGTCTCTCTCTCTCCCCCCCCAGCCCCAGTCTCTCTCTGTCCCCCCCACCCCAGTCTGTCTATCTCTGTCCCCCCCACCCCAGTCCCTCTCTCTCTCTCTCCCACCCCCAGTCTCTCTCTCCCACCCCCAGTCCCTCTCTCCCACCTCCAGTCCTCTCTCCCACCCCCAGTCTCTCTTAGTTTCTCCCACCCCCAGTCTCTCTCTCTCTCTCTTCTCCCACCCCCAGTCTCTCTCTCTCTCTCTCTCCTCACCCCCAGTCTCTCTCTCTCTCCCACCCCCAGTCTCTCTCCCTCTCTCCCACCCCCAGTCTCTCTCTCTCTCTCTCCCCCCCAGTCTCTCTCTCTCCCACCCCCAGTCTCTCTCTCTCCTCTTTCTCCCACCCCCAGTCTCTCTCTCTCTCCCACCCCCAGTCTCTCTCTCTCTCTCTCCCACCCCCAGTCTCTCTCTCTCTCTCTCCCACCCCCAGTCTCTCTCTCTCTCTCCTTTCCCCACACCCAGTCTCTCTCACTTTCTCCCACCCCCAGTCTCTCTCACTTTCTCCCACCCCCAGTCTCTCTCTCTCTCCTCCCCACCTCCAGTCTCTCTCTCTCCACCCCCAGTCTCTCTCTCTCACCCCCAGTCTCTCTCTCTCTCTCTCTCTCTCTCTCTCCCACCCCCAGTCTCTCTCTCTCTCTCTCTCCCCCCCCCAGTCTCTCTCTCTCACCCCCAGTCTCTCTCTCTCTCTCCCACCCCCAGTCTCTCTCTCTTTCTCTCACCCCGAGTCTCTCTCTCTCTTTCTCCCACCCCCAGTCTCTCTCTCTCTTTCTCCCACCCCCAGTCTCTCTGTCTCTTTCTCCCACCCCTAGTCTCTCTCTCTTTTTCTCCCACCCCCAGTCTCTGCCTCTCTCTTTCTCCCACCCCCAGTCTCTCTCTCTCTCTTTCTCCCACCCAGTCTCTCTCTCTCTTTCTCTTACCACCAGTCTCTCTCTCTCTCTCTCTCTTTCTCCCACCCCCAGTCTTTCTCTCTTTCTCCCACCCCCAGTCTCTCTCTCTCTCTCTTTCTCCCACCCAGTCTCTCTCTCTCTTTCTCCCACCCCAAGTCTCTCTCTCTCTTTCTCCCACCCCCAGTCTCTCTCTCTCTCCCCCACCCCCAGTCTCTCTCTCTCCCCCCCCACCCCGTCTCTCTCTCTCCCCCCCACCCCGTCTCTCTCTCTCTCCCCCCACCCCCAGTCTCTCTCTCTCCCCCCACCCCCAGTCTCTCTCTCTCCCCCCCAACCCCAGTCTCTCTCTCTCCCCCCCCACCCCCAGTCTCTCTCTCTCCCCCCCCACCCCCAGTCTCTCTCTCTCCCCCCCCAGTCTCTCTCTCCCCCCCCAGTCTCTCTCTCCCCCCCCCACCCCAGTCTGTCTATCTCTGACCCCCCACCCCAGTCCCTCTCTCTCTCCCACCCCCAGTCTCTCTCTCCCACCCCCAGTCTCTCTCTCCCACCCCCAGTCTCTCTCTCTCTCCCACCCCCAGTCTCTCTCTCTCTCCCACCCCCAGTCTCTCTCACTTTCTCCCACCCCCAGTCTCTCTCTCTCTCTCTCTCTCTCTTCCTCCCACCCCCAGTCTCTCTCTCTCTCTCTCTCTCTCTCCCACCCCCAGTCTCTCTCCCTCTCTCTCTCTCTCTCCCACCCCCAGTCTCTCTCTCTCCCACCCCCAGTCTCTCTCTCTCTCTCTTTCTTCCCCCCCCCCCAGTCTCTCTCTCTTTCTCCCACCCCCAGTCTCTCTCTCTCTCCCACCCCCAGTCTCTCTCTCTCTCTCTCCCACCCCCAGTCTCTCTCTCTCTCTCTCTTTCCCCCACCCCCAGTCTCTCTCACTTTCCCCCAACCCCAGTCTCTCTCACTTTCTCCCACCCCCAGTCTCTCTCACTTTCTCCCACCCCCAGTCTCTCTCTCTCTCTCTCTCTTTCTCCCACCCCCAGTCTCTCTCTCTCTCTCTCCCACCTCCAGTCTCTCTCTCTCTCTCTCTCTCTCCCACCTCCGTCTCTCTCTCTCTCTCTCTCTCTCCCCCCCCCACCCCAGTCTGTCTCTCTCTCTCTCTCCCTCCCACCCCAGTCTCTCTCTCTCTCTCTCTCTCTCTCCCCCCCCACCCCAGTCTCTCTCTCTCCCCCCCCACCCCAGTCTCTCTCTCTCCCCACCACCCCAGTCTCTCTCTCTCCCCACCACCCCAGTCTCTCTCTCCCCCCCACCCCAGTCTCTCTCTCTCCCCCCCCACCCCAGTCTCTCTCTCTCCCCCCCCACCCCAGTCTCTCTCTCTCCCCCCCCACCCCAGTCTCTCACTCTCTCCCCCCCCACCCCAGTCTCTCACTCTCTCCCCCCCCACCCCAGTCTCTCACTCTCTCCCCCTCCCACCCCAGTCTCTCACTCTCTCCCCCCCCACCCCAGTCTCTCACTCTCTCCCCCCCCACCCCAGTCTCTCACTCTCTCCCCCCCCACCCCAGTCTCTCTCTCTCTCTCTCTCTCTCTCTCTCTCTCTCCCCCCCCCCCACCCTAGTCTCTCTCTCTCTCCCCCCCACCCCAGTCTCTCACTCTCTCCCCATCCACCCCAGTCTCTCTTCTCTCCCCATCCACCCCAGTCTCTCTTCTCTCCCCATCCACCCCAGTCTCTCTTCTCTCCCCATCCACCCCAGTCTCTCTTCTCTCCCCATCCACCCCAGTCTCTCTTCTCTCCCCATCCACCCCAGTCTCTCTTCTCTCCCCATCCACCCCAGTCTCTCTTCTCTCCCCATCCACCCCAGTCTCTCTTCTCTCCCCATCCACCCCAGTCTCTCTTCTCTCCCCATCCACCCCAGTCTCTCTTCTCTCTCTCTCTCCCCCCCCCCCCACCCCATCTCTCTCTCTCTCTCTCTCTCTCTCTCTCTCCCTCCCCACCCCAGTCTCTCTCTTTCTCCCCCTCGTCTCCCTCTCCCTCCCGCCACTGCTCGTCGGCCCTCTCAGACCCCCCAGCCGCAGTTCTCGGCCCCCCGAGCGGGGGAGAGAGTCGGGGCCGGGACCTGAGCAAGGGACAGAGTCAGACGGGCGGGGGTAGAGAGAGGGGGAAGAGAGAGAGAGAGAGACAGTCCGGGGAGGGGGCTTGACAGATGCATGTCTGTCAAAAAAAAGTGCAGTACAAATAGTTACACTGCGAGTTTAATGCCTCATCTGAGGCATAACATCTCCCACAATGCATCGTGGACTCAGTACTGTGCTGAAGTGATTATGTGCTAAAGTCCATCATGATGCTCAAACCCATGACCTTCAAGCTCACAACCTTTATTGCTTGACAAATAAGCCATTAATAACCAATTGCTTTAATAAGAAGTTTTTCTCATGACAAAAGGAAATATTTGCAAGACCATGGGGGAAAAGGCAGAGGAGTGGGTCTAATTAACTCTCCTTCTGTGCTGTACGATTGTAAATGTAACTGAAGATTGCTAGGAGAATGATGTTGCCTTTGTTGGATTAATCCCAAACTAGTGACACAAATATTGTATCTTACAACTGCTCAGGTTGCAAATTTAAATGAAAAAAAATTGTTCCTTTTTGAGGTTTAAAAATGTTTTATTAATTCCCTTCCCTCTCCTTTTCTGAAGGTCCGGACACATGCCAGAGTACTTTCATTGTACTTGTATTCCCAAGCACTAAATGCTGGCAGACTATCCCACCACAAGTAAGCTCGACCTTGCCCTCATATTTTAAAGCAGCAGTCACTGAAAAAGTAATCAGGAGTGGGAACCTTGCCTGAATTTTCCTCTTCTGTTGGTGCTGCAACCAACTGTTGTATCCCTGGCCGAGATTAGCTGAATCAGTGAAGACTGAGGATGAAACCTGGGCTTTCCTAAACACTGTGGCTCAGATACTGACTGAACAACTCGCCAAGGCTTCTTCAGCAGCAGCTCCCAAACTGGCAACCTTCACCGCCTAGAAGGACAAGGGCAGCAGGCGCATGGGAAGTCCAGCACCTCAGAGTTCCCTCCAAGTCACACTGCATCCTGATTTGGACCTGTATCTCTGGGTCAAAATCCTGGAACTCCCTATCTGTGGGAGTATCTTCACCACATGGACTGTAACAGTTCAAGGCGGCAGCTCACCACCACCTTCTCGACGGCAACGAGGGATGGGCAATAAATGCCAGCCTCGTCAGCGACGGTCACATCCCAAGAACAGAAAAAAAAACCTCACTGAACTATAAGGGAACCAGTGAAAAAGTTTTGCACTGTGAACTCTTGTACACGCATACAATATATATATATATAAATATACAGCACTGATTTCCCCAATGACTTGCATTATTTATAAATATATTTTATTGTAATGCAAGCAATTCAACAGTATTATAAATGCATAATTTTTATAGTTAAATAAGATAACATGATCCAAGCATCAGATTTCTTACCAAACCTAGTTACACATTGGTTGTGAGTCAACAGTATTACAGACTTTAAGTAAATGAGAAATATTGGCAAAATATAGATGTTTCAGCGGGTAAAATGACTCATTAATTACTCACTTAGATCTCACTCCTTGCTTTATTGGCGATAGGGCAGCTATCTCACTCAGTAAATCACACTCACTACACTGCTTACTGAACTTTATTTCATTTCATTTTATTTTTGTTGTTTCAAAACAAACTCCCTGCTGAAAGTGAGCAATGTAAACATTCATTCAAAATTTAATAACAAATGTAATAGGGTTGAAAAGGCTCCAGCAACTGTGACGCAGAATTGTTTTCATCTGACGGTTTCCATTTCATGCCATGTAATGTAATGCATGTCTTGTTTACAAGCAGTGAAGTGGACTCTTCTTGCTCAGTCCCAGCCCTTCTAAGGTTTCTTACTCTTTGAACATTTTCACATTAAGAATGCACCATATTTTGGAAAATCTCTACTACACACACCAGGCTGGGTTACATAGGATATACGGCACAGAAACAGGCCATTCGGCCCAACCAATCCCTGCAAGCATTTATGCCCCACTCGAGCCTCCTCCAGTTTTTCCTCATCTAAATCTATCAGCATAACCCTCTATTTCCTTCTCCCTCATATGCTTCTCTAGCCTCCCCTTAAATGCATCTAACTATTCGCTACAACCACTCCCTGTGGTAGCGAGTTCCACATTCTCACCACTCTTTGGCTAAAGAAGATACTTCAGTACACTGCTCACATTACCTAATGCTGAAATCCCACAATGTTTGAAATTAGAAGATATTCCGCAGAATGGGTTTTAAATCAATCTACTGCCCCTTGTTAGTTATCTAGAACTTAGGAGTTGGCTTGTAATCGAGAACGTTAACTTGTGCTGTAGAAAAACAAGTGTCATCAGAAAAGTAGTTACTGTCAAAGTTCAAATTAGGAAAAGTAGTTATTGTCAAAGTTCAAATTAGGCACCAGAACTGGTCTGTTGCATCTCATTTTTGCCCATCATCCCTTTTGTCTTTAATCTCTCCTGCCTTCCCCCCATCACAGACCTTCCCTTTTGTTCTTTCCTCTCCTCCCCCTTTCACTGCCCCTGCTCTTCCTTCCAAACCTGTTACATCTCGGACATTTCCAGTTCTGACGAAGGGTCACAGACCTGAAATGTAAACTCGGCTTCTCGCCACAGATGCTGCCTGATCTGCTGAGATTTCCAGCATTTTCTGTTTTTATGTTGTATCTATTGTTGTTTGTAAAAGATTGGTTGGGTTGTACATTGGTTGGCTACATGTAATTGTTAGAGTACTTTAGCTTATCAAACCTCAAAAACCATAGTTCTGATATGGGTCATTAGAGTGTTGATAAATCTGAAAAACACTACCAGTCTACTGCAGTTTAAAACTTATAATTATAGTGGGGAGAAGATTATAGTGAAATGTTATTCCATTTGAGAGGTTACATAAATGACTGTTGACAGTATCAGTTCATGTTTTGCTCAGCACACTCATATAACATCCCTGTCCATTATTTTACCACTATTATAGTTAAACCGGTTCATCTGCTGATAATCACCCATATTGATACCTAGACTCACCAGAGTTGCACCTGCTGGAAAAATAGCTGCTTTGTTAATATCTGTCAGCTGAATCCAATCAAGAGTGTCCTATGTTTTCTTAGCAACGACTAAACAGTACCAGCGTGTAGGCACCAACAGTGTGAGGTAAACCTACAGTGTCACCAATTCATTCGAACAGTCTAATGTTGAACAGAGCTTGTTTACAGATGCTGTACCATAGTGATGAATATGAGAAGAACAAACAGTTACAGGAGACCTGGCTTTTGCGCATTTTCTTTATACTAGATCTCCCACAGCACTGCTCAGAGAAGTGAAATTTATAGTGTTGCAAGGGGCAGGGAGGGTCGACTGGAATGAGGAGGGAAGCACATTTATCCCAAAAAAATAATTTAGAAAGACACTTGTAGGAGATTCCTCAAGGATAGTGTTATTCTGATTGATTCCAGGAAGATAAGCATGCTTTGCTGACTCATTACAGGCAAATAAATAAATAAATACCAGTTAGAAAAATAAATTCTGTATATAATATGGAGGAGCATTTCTTTATGCCTATGGTATGATTTCTGCAATAGCAGAGGCCAAGCGATGTTAGCTTAATCATATCTTATTTGCACTGTATTTCTTCGCAAAAACATTTTGGTAAAACATTTCGAATTCAATACTTTTATGTAGAACTTCCATAATATTTCCTTAACAACTTCCATAATACATTGCAACCGTGACTGCACATCAAAAGTACTTAATCAGCTGTAAAGCGTTTTGGGACATCTTGAGGTTGTGAAAGGTGTTATAAATAGAAGTCCTTTCTTTTAATATCGTTCTTCTAGAATTTGCTAGTTGTTTTTAATGCTGTACAAATAACTTCAGAGTTAACTTTTTTTAATTTGGTTAAATTTTAATTTGCCATGCATTGAATATGCTGTAAACAACTCTTAGAACACAGTAACCTAAATTGTTTCTTTTTCAGGAAAATACCTTCAGGGTAAACTTGAAGATTGCATGTTTTTTTTTTAAATGTCTCCATGAAAAAAAGTATGTTATTTTTATAGTCTAACAAATGGTTTCCCATTTCATCAGTAATTTTACACGGAAAGGGCAACTTACAAACAGCATTGTCCTGGCACACCGTGAATGGCCAGCCCGGCTATCTCCACATATTGTACACAACAGATGCTTGATGGGAGCTGGAGGCTGCTCGCTTGAATCTCATTCGTTAACACTGATGGATCTAGAAAGTTAAATGAACTCAAGGCTCAGGCTGCCCACATACGCTTCGGCCTTCCACAAAAAGCATTGCAACTGGCATTTCAAGTAACATTTTGGTTTATTTTACTGGTAGATTTTGCTGACTACTAATGGATGTCCTTTGAGCTCCCGGTTGATAGTTTTTCTGACTGCTTTCTTTGCTTTTGATTCATATGTTCTCGATTGTTGCAAATTGATTTCCTCACAATATAAGCCATTCAGGTGCAAGAAAGAGGCCGAAAAGTGTGTGTGTCAGATTTAGAAAAGATAAAAAGTATGTTGAATCCCTTTATCGTACAATAAATCCTGACTGAAAAGATGGATTTTTTTCCCCCTACATCACACAGTGCAGTAAGTCCTTGGTCTTCTGGTCAATCGTCATCATCATCGGCGGTCCCTTGAACGAGGATGACTTGCTTCCAGATGTTTTAATGAAGGACCTGAAATTCCAGTCCTGAACTCCAATTGAAGGGGTGGAAGATGCCGGTGCGTGGATTTTTTTTTTTTTTAAAACATGTGGTGACCGTTGCACATCAGCCACCACACAGGTTTGACAGAGCTAGGCCTTTATCCAGTGGCAAGGGTTAACCAGGACGACTGGAGACCTGCTCTGCTGCATGGACCTAGTGCATGCACATATCGCAGTATGGGCAGGCCCGTGCTGCCCCTGAGCCCTCGGCTCTTCTGGCCCTGTACCCTCATTTGCTGCACCTCCGTCACGATCTCTTGCCACTCCTCCGCCACAAACCGTGGTCAACCGTAACTCAGTTGTAGCACTCTCCTTTCTGAGTCAGAAGGTTGTGGGTTCAAGTCCCACTTCAGAGACTTGAGCAAAAATTCGAGGCTGACACTGCAGTGCAGTACTGGGGGAGTGCTGCACTCTCCGAGGTACCGCCTTTCGGGATGAGGTATTAAACCGATGCCCCATCTGCTCTCTCAGGAAGATGTAAAAGATCCCCTGGCACTATTCAAAACCAGTGTTGGATGGGAAAGTGGTGTGAGGACAAGTCTATTAACATAAGAACATAAAAAATAGGAGCAGGAATAAGCCATTTGGGCCCTGCTCTGCTATTCAATAAGATCATGGCTGATCTGATCTTGGCCTCAACTCCACTTCCCTGCCAGCTCACTGGGGTAGAGAATTACAAAGATCCATGAGCCTCTGGGAGAAGAAATTCCTCCTCATCTCAGTTTTAAATGGGCGAGCCCTTATTTTGAAACTATGCCCCCTAGTTCTATTATTTTATTCTAGTACTGTTTGTAAGAATTATTAACTACTTTACATAGCTCTATACTTTTTTGACATGTTTACTCTTCATGGAATGGCAGGTTGGAATTTAAGGGTACATTCAGCAATTTATGGTTGAGCCTTGCTCGATCGGAACACAGACTGAAGAACTGCGGTTAGTGTTGTAGGCCATTGGCCCACCTGCACTCCCTCTTTCAAGACTCAATGAGGGGAGCACAGGATCATGGAATAAACTCTCAACAGACAAGCAGGTTTTTGCTGGAAAGACCTATACTGTATTAAGTTTCTTAACTTAAATCTATGCCACTGAAAGCGAAGTGCTTACTGGTACAGACAGAAGTGAAGCAGTGAAGAGAGAAGCTAATCAGGAAAATGGTACATTGGGCAGGGAACACTGAAGGGAGTGTGAACGATTGACACTGTAGGCTCTTGGTGGCACAGGTTTTTTCAAACCCTCTCACAAGGGCTTTTTGCTGGCTTCAAGCTGTTAACCAGGATGCACGGAGAAAAAGAAATGAAAGATCTCGAGTTCCCCATGGATACAATAGGGATAACAGAATCTCTCTAAATTAATAACTTTACCTGTCTGACTTGCAGCAGGCAGCCTGCCATTCTAAGAAAAAGGAAGCATGACAAAAAAGTATAGCACTTCGTAAAGTAGAAAATAATTCTTACAAACCAGCACTAAAATAAAGTAATAGATTTAGGCTGAGTGGAAAGAACTCATTTTCAGTTGTAGGACTGAAAAATTCTTCTTCCCAATAACAGTGCTTTATTGATGAAATGCAATAGGATTGCTGTAAAATCAGTGTAAAATGTGAGATTGAAAAGCAGAACAAAGGTTCATAAGTTTTGTAGCAATGCAAATCATGCAGTAATTAGGTAGGACGACAAAAGGTTCCCATTTCTTTGATGATTCAGATTCAAACTCTGCTCCTCCATTGATTCTCTAAATTGTCCTCTGCTGGTTCATGATCCATTTTTCCTCAGTCCTAGAAACATAGAAAATAGGTGCAGGAGTAGGCCATTCGGACCTTCGAGCCTGCACCACCATTCAATAAGATCACGGTTGATTCCTGCTTTCTTTCCATACACCTTGATCCCTTTAGCCGTAAGGGCCATATCGAACTCCCTCTTGAATATATCCAATGAACTGGCATCAACAACTCTCTGTGGCAGGGAATTCCACAGATTTACAACTCTCTGAGTGAAGAAGTTTCTCCTCATCTCAGTCCTAAATGGCTTACCCTTATCCCGAGACTTTGTTCCCTGGTTCTGGACTTCCCCAATATCGGGAACATTCTTCCCGCATCTAACCTGCCCAGTCCCTTCAGAATCTTATACGTTTCTATGAGATCCCCTCTCATCTTTCTAAACTCCAGTGAATAAAGGCCCAGTTGATCCAGTCTCTCCTCATATGTCAGTCCAGCCATCCCTGGAATCAGTCTGGTGAACCTTCGCTGCACTCCCTCAATAGCAAGAACGTCCTTCCTCAGATTAGGAGACCAAAACTGAACACAATATTCCAGATGAGATCTCACCAAGGCCCTGTACAACTGTAGTAAGACCTCCCTGCTCCTATACTCAAATCCCCTAGCTATGAAGGCCAACATGCCATTTGCCTTCTTCACCGCCTGCTGTACCTGCATGCGAACTTTCAATGACTGATGAACCATGACACCCAGGTCTCGTTGCACCTCCCCTTTTCCTAATCTGCCACCATTCAAATATTCTGCCTTCGTGTTTTTGCCCCCAAATTGGATACCCTCACATTTATCCACATTATACTGCATCTGCCATGCATTTGCCCACTCACCTAACCTGTCTAAGTCACCCTGCAGCCTCTTAGCATCCTCCTCACAGTTCACACCGCCACCCAGTTTAGTATCACCTGCAAACCTGGAGATATTATACTCAATTCCTTCATCTAAATCATTAATGTATATTGTAAAGAGCTGTAGTCCCAGCACTGAGCCCTGCGGCACTCCACTAATCACTGCCTGCTATTCTGAAAAGGACCCATTTATCCCGACTCTGTGCTTCCTGTCTGCCAACCACTTCTCTATCCACGTCAGTACATTACCCCCCCAATACCATGTACTTTGATTTTGCACACCAATCTCTTGTGCGGGACCTTGTCAAAAGCCTTTTGAAAGTCCAAATACACCACATCCACTGGTTCTCCCTTGTCCACTCCACTAGTTACTACCTCAAAAAATTCCAGAAGATTCGTCAAGCATGATTTCCCTTTCATAAATCCATGCTGACTTGGACCGATCCTGTCACCGCTTTCCAAATGCACTGCTATTTCATCCTTAATGATTGATTCCAACATTTTCCCCACTACTGATGTCAGGCTAACTGGTCTATAATTACCCGTTTTCTCTCTTCCTCCTTTTTTAAAAAGTGGTGTTATATTAGCTACCCTCTAGTCCATAGGAACTGATCCAGAGTCGATAGGCTGTTGGAAAATGATCACCAATGCATCCACTATTTCTAGGACCACTTCCTTAAGTACTCTGGGATGCAGACTATCAGGCCCCAGGGATTTATCGGCCTTCAATCCCATCAATTTCCCTAACACAATTTCCCGCCTAATAAGGATATCCTTCAGCTCCTCCTTCTCACTAGACCCTCGGTCCCCTAGTACATCCGGAAGGTTATTCGTGTCTTCCTTGAAGACAGAACCAATGTATTTGTTCAATTGGTCTGCCATTTCTTTGTTCCCCATTATAAATTCACCTGAATCCGACTGCAAGGGACCTACGTTTGCCTTCACTAATCTTTTTCTCTTCGCATATCTATAGAAGCTTTTGCAGTCAGTTTTTATGCTCCCGGCAAGCTTCCTCTCGTACTCTATTTTCCCCCTCATAATTAAACCCTTAGTCCTCCTCTGCTGAATTCTAAATCTCTCCCAGTCCTCCGGTTTGCTGCTTTTTCTGGCCAATTTATATGCCTCTTCCTTGGATTTAACACCATCCTTAATTTCCCTTGTTACCCACGGTTGAGCCACCTGCTGGCTCCTGGATCAAACACCGTTCCTCTACGGGCTCCTGAACAGACTTTGTTTCTCCTGCGACTTCTGGACGGGCTTTCCCTGTCCTAGGCTCTGAACTCTCCGCTGGCTCCTGCCCTGGACTTGGCTCCATTGCTGCCTCCTGCCTGGAAGCTTCCATCTTAAGACAGGCCCCTCAGATATCGGGCTGCATATCATTCTCTTAACAGCCTCTACCCTCGTCATTTTTATTGCCAGATCTAACTTTCTGCCTCTGGTTCGTGCAATCCAAGATCTCCCTGTGTCTCCATTTGCATGCTCACATTAGCTGTCACTCTAGACTCTCACGGTTTGAGGTCCTGCTTTGCTCTCTTCTGTTTATCATTCCAACTAGCCATGTTCCCTTTCACACCTCCCTTGATTCTGCCACCCACTCAACACTATTCCTCAATCTACCTTCTGTTTTTTCACCACCCCATACATAGAAACATAGAAAATTGGTGCAGGAGTAGGCCATTCGGTCCTTCGAGCCTGCACCGCCATTCAATGAGTTCATGGCTGAACATGCAACTTCAGCACCCCATTCCTGCTTTCTCGCCATACCCCTTGATCCCCCTAGTAGTAAGGACTACATCTAAATCCTTTTTGAATATATTTAGTGAATTGGCCTCAACAATTTTCTGTGGTAGAGAATTCCACAGGTTCACCACTCTCTGGGTGAAGAAGTTTCTCCTCATTTCGGTCCTAAATGGCTTGCCCCTTATCCTTAGACTATGACCTCTGGTTCTGGACTTCCCCAACATTGGGAACATTCTTCCTGCATCTAACCTGTCTAAACCAGTCAGAATTTTAAACGTTTCTATGAGATCCCCGCTCATTCTTCTGAACTCCAGTGAATACAAGCCCAGTTGATCCAGTCTTTCTTGATATGTCAGGGAATCAGTCTGGTGAACCTTCGCTGCACTCCCTCAATAGCAAGAATGTCCTTCCTCAAGTTAGGAGACCAAAACTGTACACAATACTCCAGGTGTGGCCTCACCAAGGCCCTGTACAACTGTAGTAATACTTCAATGCCTATTCCATTAACCACAGCCACCCTCTGTGCCTCCGTTTGCATTCCTCATCACATTCATCGTGATTCCGGTCACTAGTTCTCCCAAAGCAGCCAGGCCAATTATTTCATTCTTGTATCCCAGGGGTTAGCCTCTCTAACTTTTACCATGCCACCCACCCCACAAACAACAAATACTCTGCTCCATTTCACCATCACAAATATTTGTTCGCTGGCAAACAAGGCTGTCACCATCAATGACTGCATTATGGATGAATCTATGGCTATCCAAGCACTGACATATCTAAACAGGTTCACAGTTTACAGACAGCTGTAAAGCACCAGCAACAACTTGCATTTATACAACATGTAATAATTTTAAAAGGTGCATTTATACAGCACCTTCCACAACTTCAGGATGTCCCAAAGTACTTCATAGCTAATTAATTTAAGTGCAGCGACAGTTGTGTTTTTAGGCAAATGTGGCAGTCAATTCAGGCACAAGATCTGACAAACAGCAATGACATAAATGATTAGTGAATCTGTTTTTGGTAGCATTAATTGAGTGATAAATGATGGCCAGAACAACGTGAGATCTTCCCATCTCTTTGAAAAAGCACAAGATCTTTTTTTGAGCACCTGAACAGGGAGACAGCTCTCACAGAGCTTGTTGATGTAGCACTCCAACAGTACTGTCAGCCCAGATTATGTGCTTGAATCCACAACCTCTGGTTCAGAGGCGAGAGTGCTACCACTAAACCAAGCTGGTACATCACATCAAATGAATCACTTAGCACACATTACTACAGTCCTGATAACTGCACTTCTGCATCAAACTAGAAATAAAGCAAGACTAAAATATGTTACAAGGTTATTCCGACAATACGATAAGTTCGGCAATGCTATTCGTGTCCCTACGTCTATTTTATGATTCTCACATCAGAGATGTGCAGGAAATTATTTTGCAGACATTATACAATAGGAAATACGAATGTATTCTGAAAGCTACAAAGGATATTTAGCTCTCAAAAGGAAGTAAACATTGAATTTTAAATGGCAACTGATTGCGGCAAAAGATAATTTCATAGCAAGCATGCTCAGGCTCAGAAACAAAAGATGTGTTCGCCAGCGACCCTGTCTGTATCGTGGTAGCTGATGTCAGCTGGGACAGCAGTCTGGGTGCTACAACTGGCTGCAGTATCAACAACTTGCATTTATATAGTGCCTTTAGCATAGTAAAGCGCCCCAAGGTGTTACACAGGAGCATTACCACACAAAATCAACACCAAGCCTCACAAGGAGATATTAGGACAGGTGTCAAAAAGCTTGGTCAAAGAGGTAGATCTTAAGGAGTATCTTAAAGGCTGAGAGGTTTAGAGAAGCAATTCCAGAGCTTAGGGCCTAGGCAGCTGAAGACACGGACACCAATGGCGGTGCAGCGAAAATCGAGGATGCACAAGAGGCCAGAATTAGAGGATCGCAGTACACCTGGTTAGGCAAGGGAAACAAAAAAAAAAGCATTCCTATTCTTGAACGCTATGTAGGCCTCTTGCTAGAAAGTGCACGTGTGTGCATGTCCAGTGAGGAGTGCTTCAGTTATAATGCCAGATATTCTGCAAACATTCACCGTCACGGCTCACACACAAATAAAGTTCTTAATCATCCTTCAACTTTCCCAATACACTGCACCTCACAATTACACTCATCTAGTCAAAAGTGATAAAAAATGTACCTCACTCCCAAGATATTGCCCCAGTACACCCCAACTTCAGTTGAAATTTCTTGCACTCAGTAGAATCATAGATTAGAATCATAGAATGGTTACAGCACAGAAGGAGGCCATTCGGCCCGTTGAGCCTGTGCCAGCTTTCTGCAAGAGCACTTCAGCTAGTCCCACTCCCCCACCCTTTCTCAGTCACCCTGCAGATTTATTTCCCCTTCAGTAACATATCAAATTCCCTTTTGAAAGCTATGATTGAATCTGCCTCCACTTTCCACACTAATGGAACACTTGATGCAGTAATAGTAGGAAGCACCATGGTTCTGGCAGTGTGTTCTGAAATGGGGTCCTGAAAATCCGGCTTCTCTGTTTGTTTATTGACCAGGAGCTTGTATCTAGTAATGAATTATTATACTTTGCCTTCTCAAGTTAGACACCAAACCAAAAATATACTCGAGCTCTTAATAAGTGTGTACAGGTCTGGTAAAACTATACCCCATCTAGCCAGTCCCAACGTTAAAAAAATTGCAATATTCCTCTAAATCGCTTCTACAACTAAAAAAAATCAGCTATCTCTTGAATTTGCTGACACCGTTTGCCTCTCCACGATTCAAGACTGTTGGATTCAGTCACCACTATGGGAAGTTGTCAAATCTGAAACATCTGTTCACCTTCCCTCTTTGGAACCTGAATTGTGCCACTTTTCACGAAATGAAAACACAATGAAAAGCTTCAACCATCCTCAATCTTCTAGCATGTAAGATGCACATGTGCAAGCATAGAAGGTAATGTGTTCCATCCTGTTTTTGAACAAGGTTCCCAAAAGAGGGAAAAAAGGCAACCAGATAGAGATACAAAGGGACCTTGGAGTGCAGGTCCACAGATCCCTGAATGAATAAAACACTGGTTAGGCCGCAGCTGGAGTAATGTGTGCAGTTCTGGTCCACCACATTATAGGAAATATGTGATTGCATTGGAAATGGTGCAGAGGAGATTTATAAGAATGTTGCCTGAACTGGAGAATTTTAGCTATGAGGAAAGATTGGAGATGCTGGGTCTGTTTTCTTTGGAACAGAGGAGGCGGAGGGGAGACCTGATTGAGGTGTATAAAATTATGAGGGGCCTGGATAGAGTGGATAGGAAGGACCCGTTTCCCTTGGCAGAGAGGTCAACAACCAGGGGGCATAGATTTAAAGTAAATGGGGGGAGGTTTAGAGGAGCCATGAGGGAAAACCTTTTCACCCGGAGGGTGGTGGGGACCTGGAACTTACTGCTTGAAAGGGTGGTAGAGGCAGAAAGCCTTAACACATTTAAAAGATATTTGGATGTGCACTTACAGTGCCGTAACCTACAGGGCTACGGACCAAGAGTTGGAAAGTGGGATTAGGCTGGGTAGCTCTTGGTCGGTCGGTGTGGACACTATGGGCCAAAATGGCCTCCTTCCGTGCTGTAAATTTCTATGATTCTAGATCATCAAAGCAGACAGAGGAGTGAATTTATAACTATTTTTTAAAAAGAGCAAGATGAACACTTTCCCTACTCCATCCCTTTGTCAAAGGCATATAGAAAAGGATAAGGGTGACTTCATACCATCTGCCCAACAAAGCATGACAAAACAAGAATAGGCGATGGGAAGTAAGGGAAAATGACTGCTAAATCCACAGGTAGTTTATACTGACTTTTTCACTGCCATCACAAGTCTAGCATTGCCTAGTTTCCTTGTTAATGAGATTGTGTCAGTTCATCCTAGATTTGACTGCTTCCCCGATGCCAATCGTTGATGAATGGATTATGGAAATAAAACAAACAAATTCTGTGGCTGGGTGCTCCCAGGAACATACCCAGGGACATTGAAAATAAGTAACTTGCATAGGAAAGAAAGTGCCTTTCATCACTTCAGGATGTCCCAAACAGCTTTACAGCTAATCGAGTACTTTTTGAAGTGTAGTCACTGTTTTGATGTAGGAAATGAGGCAACCAATTTGCACACATCATGTTCCCACAAACAGCAATGAGATAAAAGACCAGATCATCTGTTTTATTGATGTTGGTTGAGGGACAAAAATTGGCCACAGCTCTGCAAGAACACCTCTGCTCTTCTCCGAATAGTGCCTTGGGATCTATGTTCATCTGAGGAGGCAGATGGGGGCCTCGGGTTAGTGTCTCATCTGAAAGACGGCACCTTTCTACAGTGCAGCACTCCCTCAGTAGTGCACTGGCGCCTCAGTCTGGATGAGTAGGCTGTTTAGCCCCTCAATCAAGCCTGTTCTGGCATTCAATTAGATTATGGCTGATCTGTACCTCAACTCAATTTACCCTCCTTTGCTCTACATACCCTTACCTAACAAAAATCTATCATTTTCAGACTTGTAACTTCAACTGATCCAGCATCCATAGCCTTTTGGAGTTCCACTACCCCTTGCGTGAAAAAGTGCTTCCTGATTTCACGCCTAAATGGCCGAGCCCTGATTTTAATATCATGCCCTCTTGGTCTGGATTCCTCCATCAGAGGAAATAATTTCTCTGAATCGACCCTATTGAATCCCTTTATCATTTTAAACGCCCCTCAACCTTCTAAATTCAAGGGAATACAAGCCAAGTTTATGCAACCTGTCTTCGGAGTTTAACCCTTTAAGCCCTGGCATAATTCTGCGGACAAATCAAAATATTTTCTTAATGGTGACTAGGAACCGTTGATGAGCAAAGGGATTTAGGTATCCATGTACACAAATCACTAAAAGCTAATGTACAGGTACAAAAAGTAATCGAAAAGGCGAATGGAATGTTGGCCTCTCTCTCCAGGGGATGGAATGTAAAAGTGAGGAAGTGACGCTTCAGTTGTACATAGCCTCGGTCAGATCCCACCTGGAGTACTGCGTTCAGTTTTGGGCACAGCACCTCAGGAAAGATATGTTGGCCTTGGAAAAATGTCCAGCACAGATTCACCAGAATGATACTGGGGCTTAAACGGTTAAATTATGAGGACAAGTTGCGAGTAAATGGAGTTGGAGTATAGTTCAGCCATAATACAATAAAATGGTGGAACAGAGTAGAGGAGCTGAATGGCCTACTCCTGTTCCTATGCTCATCTGGTGCACTTAGCACTGGGTTCATGCTTGCAAATCCCATTACATTCAGGTCTAAAGCTTGGAGTGGGACATACTGAACAGATGAGACACTTCACCACAGAAAGGGAGCAAAAATAAGAGAGGAGGTATCATGCATGAGGGGTTGGAAACATGTACATTTCAACCAAAGAACACAAAAGCATTGCCAGCACATTCAATGCATGTGTGAGATGCACCATGCAAACACAATACACACTGACAGAACCTAGGATTAAAATGTGCTTTATGATTTTACTTTTGGATGAAAGTAAAATTATTAAAAAATCCTACGATACAATTCAACCACACCACACTTGCTACTGGCCTGGTCTCCTGTGACAACGGCAGAAGCCTGACAGGCCTGCGCTCTCTCGGCTAAGAAATGATGTGATCCCCATGCATGCTTCAAACCGAGGAACCTTTTATGAGAACGCAAACTCAGCCCAAGTACCATAGCCACAAGCAGTGAGCGAGATTTACACTCCGAGAAGCTTTGAGCTGTCTGCACGCATGAACTAAGATAAAATGACCCTCCTTATCTGTATTTATCTTTTGCTGGACACGAACTCTTCACTTATCCTGTTTGAGAAAGAAAAAAGTAATTACATTTATATAGTGCCTTTCACATCCTCAATGATCTGGAGCACTTTGCAGCCAACTAAATACTTTTTGAAGTGTAAACACTGTTCTGTAAACAAACGAGACATACATATATAAAAATGTATGGTTGTTAAGAAATTAGAGTGAATTGGAAGGTCTGATGCTGGGGGTGGGAGAATTATAAAGATGAAAAAACACGTAAAAAAAATTGAATGGGGCTAGGAAAGAATAAAATCCTTGCATCTGCAAATTGGTACTATATAGCAGCAATGTGTTTACATGGTACCCCAACAAACAAGCCAGCAGCTAAACATTTGCTCTTCTGAGTTTACTAAGTGCCGGCACACTGTAAGCAGTTTTGCTTTATTATATAAAGTACAAAGTAAAACTTCCAGCAAACTGAATGTGGGTATCAACGTAAAGTTCAAATATTGTCTTATCTTTGTTTCTTTGTAACGACTTAATTTTCTTAGAGTAATAGGCATGTCACAGTTTCATTTCAGGATTTCTAAGAAGAAAGCAGCAATGAATCACTTGAAAATTTAAAAATAATCATCATACTTGGCTTTTGCAGCAGGTTGCATTATGCCTAATGACATTAACCACATTACTGAGCAAACTGGGTTTTGTTAACGTAGTCATTTTATTCCAAATATACAGACACACGTAGACGGGGGTCTGGGTCCCCTCAAGGCAAAGTACAGACCATCAATTTCCTCTGTCTGTACTTGGTAACCTTCTTCTGTGGCCTGCTCTGTCACCACTCCTGCCCCCAGATACCAGCAACTTCCTTCATTTCGACTCCGTGTTTACATCAAAAACGGTCTAATCTTCGCAATGCAACATGGTGCACCACATTTACTGGTGGAATGGTGCCAAGTAAGCTATTACAACCTTTTACTGCATTTTTCCGCAACAGTACGTCAAACCGCAGCATCCCAAATTACAGTGACAGTTTTCAACACAGTACATAACTTCTGCCACTCCTTACAATAGGCTGAATCCCTTATTCAGCAGGCTCGGTCAAACCAGAGAACAGATTGAGTCGTATTATTACTGTGGTGAAGGGTCAGACAATGCGTTGTCTCAGTCAGTCCAACAGAACTGATTATGATCTGGAGTGCATGGCCTGAAAGGGTGGTGGAAGCAGATTCAACAATAACTTTCAAAAAGGAAGTAGATAAATTGTTGAAGGGAGGAATTTACAGGGCTACTGGGAAAGAGCAGGGGAGTGGGACTAATTGGAAAGACCTTTCAAAGAACTGGCACAGGCACACTGGGTCAAATGACATCCTTGTGATTCTATGTATGATTCGATGACTCCCTAATAACTGATGGAAGGAAAGACCTGTTGCATTATGGAATCTGTTCTCCAATTACTTCAATTAGAAAATTAATTTAATCAATTAAGGCGAATGAAATATAAATAAATGAATTAGTGAGTAAATGTGTGGCCTGCCCTGGAACTGTGCAATATAACAACTTGCATTTAAGAACATAAGAAATAGGAACAGGAGTAGGCCATACGGCCCCTCAAGCCTGCTCCGCCATTCAATAAAATCATGGCTGATCTGATCATGGACTCAGTTCCATTTCCCTGCCCGCTTCCCATAACCCCTTATCGTTTAAGAAACTGTCTATTTCTGTCTTAAATTTATTCAATGTCCCAGCTTCCACAGCTCTCTGAGGCAGCAAATTCCACAGATTTACAACCCTCAAAGAAGAAATTCCTTCTCATCTCTGTTTTAAATGGGCGGCCCCTTGTTCTAAGATCATGCCCTCTAGTTCTAGTCTCTCCCATCAGTGGAAACATCCTCTCTGCATCCACCTTATCAAGCCCCCTCATAATCTTATACATTTCGATAAGATCACCTCTCTTTTTATATAGCCCCTTTAAGACAGTAGATCACCCCAAAGCGCTTATACACGTTCAGTCCCTAGTCTGATAAGACCATCACCAACTACTTCCTTGTATCCCTCATCGCCCACATACCCCAACCTCTTTCCAACTTCACTTCCTTCTGCATTTGCCCTTGGGGGGGGGGGGGAAAGAACCTCTTCCAACTGCATTTTCAAAACTTCCAACTGCCTAGCCGTTGCTCTACCACTCAGCTGTCGATTTACTCAACCATTCCCTCATCTCCATCTTCGAAGCCTTTGTTCCCAACAAAATCTTAAACCTGTCGCCTCCCAGTTGTTTCCCTGGTAAGGCCCCCATCTTCACTGTTTCCAAGTGCAAGGAACGCAGAGCTGCCCAGATCGGCTGCACAAATGCTTTAATTATTCATTGCCGGATCTGGTTGGACCACATTGATCACTATCGGGCCTCACTCTCCTGTGCCCAACTGCCCACTACTCCAGCATCAATGGAGGGCAAAGATAACTGCCACATGATTTTCCCCACTACAATCCGCTATCTCTTGCATCCTTCACCCTTACTTCCAAACAAGTGCAAGGAGCTCACAGAACTTTTATTACTAAGGGGGAGACCATCCGTTCAGCTGCCCTCAATTTGCATCTCTCTCTAGTTTCTCTCTCATCTCCCACATACCCTGTCAAGATAATTTTGTTCCGCCTCCTGCTCCCTTGTTCCCTCTGAACTGCTAAGCATCCAAATTCCCTTTCTGGCTGCCATGCTGGCTGATATTGTAAATGGGTTTCTCACCTTAGGTATTGTCCCCTCCCTTTGAAAACTGCCATCATTACACCTTCCTCAAAAAAAACCTCACCATTGACCCTTCTGTCTTTATAAACTATCATCCCATCTCCAAACTCCTTGAATGCATTGTCACCTCTCAAATCTGTGCTCATCAAACTCTGTGCTCATCAAACTCTGTGATTCAATCTTTCCAACCAAGTTTCTGCCATATCACAGCATTGAAACACATTTCATCTCTTATGCATGAGATTTTTACCAGTGTGTTCAAACAGTTTTTTGTTAGGACAGTACCCAACTCATGATTAAAAATGAGACCCTCCTGGCCTCACAAACACTGAGCCATTGGATTTGGGGGGTGGGGTCTTTTCAGACCTCCAACTGTATCACTCTTGAGCCGCCCATGATAGGGAAACACCGCAGCAAATCTTCCATCGCCACTGAACTAAACTGAACACCCACTCTTAGGGTGGGGGTAAAGCGGTCAGGACATGTCCCAGTCCTGAAGATGTGCAACCCTCATAAGTCAATAATCTAGAGTAGGACTGAGAGCAGCTGTGGATAAAATGTTGCCTCTCAGAGCAATCCATTTCCCATCTTTAGAAAGAGAGGCGAGAGCAAAAAATAAGTACGAAGAAAGATTGAATGGCTGGGGTTTTGTGCTTCCATGCTCAGCACCCTGCAATGGTATTCTTCCATTAAAACGGATGGAAGGAAATCATCGTCTGGCAAGCTTGCAAGCAGAAAAACCCAGCCATTGATATCAAAAGGAAAGAAAACTTTCCTTGAGACTTTAAGCCTGGTAATTAAATTCAGGTTATTGATTTAGAGAACTGTGATTAACTAATACAAAAATATTTTAATTCAAAGCTAGTCACAATCTAATTGCACTAACATGGACTAAATATTAAATTAAGGCCATGTGCCTTGTATAAAAGATCCCACAGCACTATCAGAACATAAGAAATAGGAGCAGGAGTAGGCCATTCGGTCCCTCGAGCCTGCTCCACCATTCAATAAGATCATGGCTGATCTTCTACGTTAACTCCACTTTCCCGTCCTATCCAGAGATCCCTTGATTCCATAAGTATCCAAAAAACTATCGATCTCAGTCTTGAATATACTCAACAAATGAGCATCCACTGCCCTCTGGGGTAGAGAAGAGGAGCATAGCGTTCTCCTGGCTCTATTCCTCCACAAACCAATATCATCAAAACCTCTGTTAGTTAGCTGGTCATTTACTTCATTGCTGTTTGTAGGATCTTGGTTGTGTGCAAAATGAGTGTGGTGTTTGCCTTCATAAGAAAGAGTTTGGGGAAAAGGAGAATTCACAGAGAAGGTTCACTAGGTTGATTCCAGAGATGAAGGGGTTGACGTATGAGGAAAGGTTGAGTAGGTTGGGCCTCTACTCATTGAAGTTCAGAAGAATGAGGTGTGATCTTATCGAAACGTATAAGATTATGAGGGAGCTTGACAAGGTGGATGCAGAGAGGATGTTTCCACTGATAGGGGAGACTAGAATTAGAGGGCATGATCTTAGAATAAGGGGCCGCCCATTTAAAACTGAGATGAGGAGAAATTTCTTCTGAGGATTGTAAATCTGTGGAATTTGCTGCCTCAGAGTGTTGTGGAAGCTAGGACATTGAATAAATTTAAGGCAGAAAGAGACAGTTTCTTAAACGATAAGGGAATATGGGGTTATGGAGAATGGGCAGGGAAGTGGACCTGAGTCCATGATCGGAGCAGCCATGATCGTATTAAAATGGCGGAGCAGGCTCGAGGGGCCGTATGGCCTACTCCTGCTCTTATTTCTTATGTTCTTATGTTCTAAGCTAGATGTTATCCTCATATGACCATCCACATACATCTATTTAAGCATGGGGCTTCCCCCTCTCTATTCTGCAACAATTAGATCAATTATAGCGGCCTACCTGTCACCCTGACGGAGATGATTAATTCAGTTTGGACCAGGGATTCAAACTGGGTCTATCCTGCTCTATATGTCTCAGTACTACATGGAGAAAGATATTCAATTGATTTTGTCTGTTTAATATTAAACTTTGTAATACCTTTGAGTTTTGGAGCAGGGAGGTCTTACTGCAGTTGTACCTGGCCTTGGTGAGGCCTCACCTGGAATATTGTGTTCAGTTTTGGTCTCCTAATCTGAGGAAGGACGTTCTTCCTATTGAGGGAGTGCAGCGAAGGTTCACCAGACTGATTCCAGGGATGACTGGACTGACATTTGAGGAGAGACTGGATCAACTGGGCCTTTATACACTGGAGTTTAGAAGGATGAGAGGGGATCTCATAGAAACATATAAAGATTCTGACGGGACGGGACAGGTTAAATGCGTGAAGAATGTTCCTGATATTGGGGAAGTCCAGAACCAGGGGACACAGTCTTAGGATATGGGGCCATTTAGGACTGAGATGAGGAGAAACTTCTTCACTTAGAGAGTTGTTAACCTGTGGAATTCCCTGCCGCAGAGTGTCGTTGATGCCAGTTCATTGGATATATTCAAGAGGGAGTTAGATATGGCCATTACGACTAAAGGGATGAAGGGGTATGGAGAGAAAGTGGGAAAGGGGTACTGAGGTGAATGATCAGCCATGATCTTATTGAATGGTGGTGCAGGCTCGAAGGGCCGAATGGCCTACTTCTGCACCTATTTTCTATGTTTGACAAATATACGGTGTTGGGAATGAACAAAATTCCTCAACTTATTCTATGAAAATAAAGAGAAATGCTTACATTTATATATTACCTTAGCACATCTCTCAAAGCGCTTCATGCACAATGAATTACTGAAAAGTCCAGTGACAGTTATGTTGGCAAACTCAGCAGCCATTTTGCACTGGATAAGATTTAATAGCCCCAAGATGAACATGCAGTGAATCCATTTTTAGTGGTGCTGGGTGAAGAAGTAGTGTTGACCAAGACACCAGCAAAACTCCTTGCGCTTCGTCTCGTGTCATGAGATCTTTAGCACCCACCTAAATCCGTGCACCACGCAGATGTGGCCTTGATTAATCATCCTATAAAAAGCATGTCACCGCTAACTGTGCAGTACTACCTCATTTTTGCACTGCTGTGAGCCTAGATTATGCACTCAAATACTGGAGATAGTTCTCAAATGCACTATCATTAGACATGAATGTTCCTGAGAATTAGAGAGAGCACAAAGTACTTTCACCTCTAACTGACTTTAATGGTATCCTTTAACCTACCTCCTTCACTTTGACAATACTCTGCATTGCTTATAAGGACTTGCCACGTAAAATTAACGATGAATGTCTCTTTTTTCCCCCCTTTATTGAAGATCTAAGGGTTTTTTTTTGCAAGCAATGCAATTCTGAATGGGATGCAAAGCATGTTTGTTTAAAATAGCAAAGGCACTCCACCTTAGAACCCTCAGAACAAAAACATCTAGATAACAGATATCATATCTGATACAATGCTCATACATGCAGGATTCCCTCGCTTTGCCTACTCCTACACAGTTTTTGGTTGTTACAAATGGTATTTAGTATCAAAAGAATATCAAATGTGAAAGTTGAATGTGGTTTCTGGCTTTGTATCATCGTCAGAGTAAGATGTAAGTAGAGAACGCACCATTTCATAAATTTACATCATTGACATGCAATTACGATTGTGACCTACATGGAGTGAAAATATAGTTTTCAAAAGCTCTAAATTTTAAATGGCTATTGAAGATTTATTAAAATAGTGCACACAGCATGATATTCCTGTTAGACAACAGCAGGAAACTGATTAGTGCATTCTTGAAGAACTCAAGTTCACAGATTTTCGATTGTTATTATATCTAGTGAGTGTAAAGGGCTAATGTCTATGGCTCTTCGGACAAATACGTCACATGGTGCGATATTCAGCCATACTTGGTCTAGACTGAATTAGATGATCTCAAGTGAGACAGAGCTAAAACTATCTTAAGTGCCTATGGAATAGGGAACATAACAACATAAGAAATAGGAGCAGGCCATACGAGTCCTCGAGCCTGCTTCACCATTTAATACAATTATGGTTGATCCGATCATGGACTCGGGTCCACTTCCCTGCCTGCTCCCCATAACCCCTTATTCCTTTATCAGTTAAGAAACTGTCTATCTCTGTCTTAAATCCATTCAATGTCCCAGCTTCCACAGCACTCTGAGGCGAATTCCACAGATTTACAACCCTCAGAGAAGAAATTCCTCATCTTAGTTTTAAATGGGCAGCCCCTTACTCTAAGATTATGCCCCCTAGTTCTAGTCTCCCCCATCAGTGGAAACATTCTCTCTGCATCCACCTTGTCAAGTCCTCTCATAATCTTATACATTTCAATACGATCACCTCTCATTCTTCTGAATTCCAATGAGTAGAGGCACAACCTACTCAACCTTTCCTCATAAGTCAACCCCCTTATCTCCGGAATCAACCTCGTGAACCTTCTCTGAACTGCCTCCAAAGCAAGTATATCCTTTCTTAAATATGGAAACCAAAACTGTACGCAGTATTCTAGGTGTGGCCTCACCAATACCTTGTATAACTGTAGCAAGACTTCCTTGCTTTTATACTCCATCCCCTTTGCAATAAAGGCCAAGATTCCATTGGCCTTCCTGATCACTTGCTGTACCTGCATACTAACCTTTTGTGTTTCATGCACAAGTACCCCCAGGTCCCGCTGTACTGCGGCACTTTGCAAACTCTCTCCAATTAAAAAATAACTTGCTCTTTGATTTTTTCTGCCAAAGTGCATGACCTCAAAAAGAAAGGAAATTCAACCAGGACTCTCCTGCTTGATTACTATCTACCAATCGCTGCCGGAATGGGGGCGAAGGAAAGGATGAAGGCTGGAGTGGGATGCTGCATTAGGATAGGATTAGACTTGGTTGCAATACCCTTTTCCCCCCACCCCCACCCCCACACACACACACAGTATAGGCTGAATCAAAGAATAGCTAGTTGGGCCAAATACTGAAGAGCTGCTGGCAGTCTGACACCAGTAGAAGAGTAATGTTGCAGGAATCACTGGTATTAAGAGGAGGATGACAGAAATATCAATGGTTAAATTATTATATATTACTGATGTTGGAAAACAGCAAAAAAACAGGGGAGTGCGGTGGTGGGAAGATGAGAATTTATTTTACGCAACGAGTTATGATGACCTGGAATGAACTGCCTAAAAAGGTGGTAGAACCGGATTCAATAATGACCTTCAAAAGGGAATTGGATAAACACTTAAAAAGGAAAAATTTGCAAGAGCTATGGGCAAAGAGCAGGGGAATGTATAATTGTATAATGCTTTCAAAGAACTGGCACAGGCACAATGGGCTGAATGGCCTCCCTTCTGTGCTGTATGATTCTATGATTGCTGAGAAGCACCCCAAAATAAGAATTTGTTTTCACCTTGCACTACATTAGTGATGCTGACATATTTTACAGCCGAGGACAAAGGATTTCTGAAATATTGCACAAAGGACTACTGTAATGAACAGTATGTATTTTAACCACAAGTTTAAATTGATAATATCACAACTACCTGAAACAAGACAAGAGTATTGCCATCAGATCGTACCTTGATCATGTATTTGAATTTAAGTCAGGAACATATTTGGGAAAACAACAAAGGAATCTTGGTAATTATACTGCAAATATATTCAATGTACATCAGATAATACCAAACGACAAAGCTTAGTCCAAGGATGAAATAACATCGGTTATTTAGATTTCCAACTGCCACTTGACGGATGGTTAATATGGGCTTCCTTTGTCTCTGCCATTGTGTAAATGTAGCCGAATAAAAATAAATTGACTTGTATTTATGTAGAGCCTTTGACAGCCTCAGGACATTTGAGTGACAATGAAAGACCACGGTGTAAATTTAAATTTAAATTAATGAGATGCAATGAAGAAGTGATAAAGTGAGGCAGGTCAGCTTTTCCCAGGAAGGGGGCAAAATTGGGAAGGCCAGTCAATTGGTCTTCACGTGTTTGTTAAATAAAGACACTGAACAAGTCAGCGGTCAAGGAATGGCATACACTTAGGGAGTGAATTTCCAGGGGCCGAGCTCTCCCGCTTGTCTGCTGTAATTTTGGTGGAAGAGCCACATAAACCCCAGAAAAACGGCGTAGTTTGTAACCAGGATTTCCCTGGCTCTTCAGCTGAAGTAACAGAATCTGAGCAGGAGAGTCACTGCGGAAATTTATCTTCATAGGCTCACCAGAGTTTAGTGTTAATCTGATACAGTCTGGTTCTACCCTCCCAACCAATGTTTATTGAACACTCAATAAAACATGTTGGGCTCAATTTTCTTATATCAAACTTTAAAGTTTTCAGTTAAGATCACTTACAAACTATAAGATCATGTACAAATTTACAAACTTGTAAATTTTACATCACTTACAAAAAACTTTTAATTTAAAAACAGTAACAACAACAACAGCAGCAGCAAAGAAAGGCTGCACCCATCTCTCCTCCACCTTATTCTAAGACCACCCGCTTGCGCTTGGTCTTGTTGACTCCATCCCTGCCCGCAGGCGGCGCAGCGTCTCTTGGGTTGGTACCAAGCTTATTCTTTCGAGCATCTCGGGTAATGTGCACTTCTTGGGGCGTGGGCCGGCGGTAATGTGGAAGGCCCGGCTTGGGCCTCTTCAGAGGTTGGTCTGGGGATTGGAGTGGGAGTGGCAGTTGATTCCCTCAATGGGCGTGAGGTCTGGGCGAGTTCCCTTATTGCAGCAACTAACTCCAACATTCACTCCCTCATGTGCCCTGACAGTGTCTCAACTACCTGCGACATTCCCTCCCTAATGTGCCCAGATAGTGTTCCCATTTCTCGCGAGAGTGTTGTTACTTCTCCCGACAGTCCCGATACCTCATCACCCACCCCACTGATGGTGTCCAGGAGTGATCACGTAAGGTCAATGCTCTCTGCACTCATTGCCATCATCTGAACCACATCTGTTACATCCTGCACCTCAGGAGAGTGCTGTCGAGCTCTCCTTCCCCTCCTCACTCTGGATGTGCTTGCTGCATCCCACTGGAACCCACAGCCTCGGACTGTGTGAAACCAAGGAATATCCCAACACTCAGGAAAAGGGCTGGCACCTCAATGGGTGGCACCAGCACCTCCTCCAGAGTGTGAGTACAACAATGGGGACTTCATTCTACCCCTCCCCCTCACTCCCATGCTCTTGGTCTGGAAGGTGGGATTGGAAGATGTTCTCCTCTTCAGGCTCATCCGTGTCTGAATCTTCTTCTGCATCGGCTTCAACCTCGTCAGGGTTGGTCTCAAGTTCTGCAAAATATAACAGAACAGACAAATGGTTAGCTGCAGAGGAAGGGGCAGGGTGGCATGAGTAGGCTCACACAGCGCAGGCAGCAGGCTCATTTGAAGGACCACGATGAATGATAGCACATTGTATCAACCAAAGTGTAGCTGTCGGAAACATTCCCATGAACCGAAGCATGGCTAGCCCGTGCATCACTTAACATTTCGCAAAGCCAGACTGGAATTTGCAGGACTTACCCTCTCCCTCGAGTGTGGGCCCAGCTTGTGCAGTGGTGGTTGCTTTTCTCCAGGCAGGACCCATCAAAGCAGCGACCCTGTCTTCCAAGTGTGTCAGTGGGTGCAGATTTGCCGGGCCTCCTCCTGTTCGAGTTCTTTCCCTTTTGTATGTGGCCACCTTCCTCTGCAAAGATAAAAATATTACTTTTTAGAGAGGGTGTCCTACTGCTAGGTGGGACATACAGATGATCACATTCGCAATAGCAATTCCAGTGAATAAAAGAAAATATGACTTACACTAACTACTTGACCAAGGTCCTGCCACTTTTTGCACTGGCCTCCATACCTCGGAGTGGTCACCATTGCACAGTAATCTTGTGCAAGTGTTTCTTCATTTCTTTTGGTGAAACTTTTATGTGACCTCTGCTGGTGTCCAGCTCGTGCCACCTGGCCTCAATTGCAGTAACCAGAGCCTCCACTTCCTCGAGAAATTCTTGGTCCTTGAGCCGCATTGCATATTGCAGCTCCGATTTTTTTTCCACTGAGAATTAAAGTTCTCTCACAGTTCTCACCCACAACTGGCATCTTTAAAAATGGCTGAATGCAGATCGGGAGATGTACTGGGCATGCGATAAGTAAAAGAAAAAGTCATTTTTTTTTTCTGTACATGTGCAGAAGGTGGGGTGTGGAGGTGGATCCTTTTTTCGGCGCAGACATTAGGCTCCACCCATCGAAGCTAAAGGACAGGCTGCACGGCGCCAATTTCAAAAATTAGAACGGGGAAACGTTCAAGTTTTTTTTTGGAGTAGCCGGGGCCAAAAAAAAAGAGACCGTAACTCTTGAAATATGCCAAGAAATGGCATTAGGGAAAATTGAGCGCGTTATGCCTTGTTCTTTACATGATTTCAGAACAAGTCAGGTAAATTTAATTTTAATTACATGTCAGATGTTTGCGAATTGGCAAGATGGACTGGTTTGAGAAGAGTTCCAGGGAGGAGGGATCTAAAACAAATGTTAACTCAACTAATCTCTCCAGAGGCCGACTAACCTGCTGTGATTTCCAATATTTGTCCTATCAACAAGAGCAGGCATTGACGGCGAGATCCAACACCGCCTCCAATGCACCAGTGCAGCTTTCGGCCGCCTGAGGAAAAGAGTGTTTGAAGACCAGGCCCTTAAAACTGCCACCAAGCTCATGGTCTACAGGGCTGTAGTAATACCCGCCCCTCCTGTATGGCTCAGAGACATGGACCATGTACAGTAGACAACACAAGTCGCTGGAAAAATATCACCAACGATGTCTCCGCAAGATCCTACAAATCCCCTGGGAGGACAGACGCACAAACATTAGCGTCCTCGACCAGGCTAACATCCCCAGCATTGAAGCACTGACCACACTCTATCAGCTCCGCTGGGCAGGTCACATTTTTCGCATGCCTGACACGAGACTCCCAAAGCAAGCTCTCTACTCGGAACTCCTTCACGACAAACAAGCCAAAGGTGGGCAGAGGAAAAGTTACAAGGACACCCTCAAAGCCTCCCTGATAAAGTGCAACATCCCCATTGACACCTGGGAGTCCCTGGCCAAAGACCACCCTAAGTGGAGGAATTGCATCCGGGAGGGTGCTGAGCACCTCGAGTCTCAACGCCGAGAGCATGCAGAAATCAAGCGCAGGCAGCGGAAAGAGCGTGCGGCAAACCAATCCCACCCACCCCTTCCCTCAACGACTTTCTGTCCTACCTGTGAAAGAGTCTGTGGACTGTTCAGCCACCAAAGAACTCACTTCAGGAGTGGAAGCAAGTCTTCCCCGATTCCGAGGGACTGCCAATGATGATGATGATGATGATGATGGTTTCCAATATTTTGTTTCAGATTTCCATCTTCTGTGGTTTCATTTTATTTTTTTGATTGTCATTTAACAACATTGCTATTTTGTAGAAAAATTGAATAGCGAAAATGCACTTAAAACACAGTCATGAACACATCATGGAGCGAAGGCTCAACAAATCCGATTTGTTTGCTATTTTAATAGTGTGATTTGTGCACAAGTTTCTTATTTGGTGCTCATTAACCTGTCTGCGGTTCATAATTCTGTTCTGTGGGCACAGTGTGCATTAAAATAATTTCTCGCTTTAAAAAGATAATATATGCTCGACCAATACAGACTTACTTCCCAAACAAAAACTGTGGGATTAGAAATACAATTGAAAAAGCTCAAATTTGAACCACTCTGGGGATGTGCCCTTGGTTCAGATTCACGATAAAGATCAAAAATTGATCCGACCTTTCAAAAGGAGACTGACCCTCACATTATCTGATGAATCAAAAGAACACATCAGTACACAGCAAGAGGCTACAATTATCTTTTTTTCTTAGCCTGAAGGCTAAAATACGCTCGGTTGAATCTATCTTACATATATTTCTGCTGTGGTTGCAATGGAGCTTAGCAACTGTGCCTTCTTATTAATTACTCGGACAAAGCAATATTTCTCACAATTTCTTCTAATGGGGGTTTTCTTTTTGTCATAGAAACATAGAAAATAGGTGCAGGAGTAGGCCATTCGGCGTCCGAGCCTGCACCACCATTCAATAAGATCATGGATGATCATTCCCTCAGTAGCCCTTTCCTGCTTTCTCTCCCCTTGATCTCTTTAGCCGTAAGGGCCATATCTAACTCCCACTTGAATATATCCAATGAACTGGCATCAACAACTCTCTGCGGCAGGGAATTCCACAGGTTAACAACTCTCTGCGTGAAGAAGTTTCTCCTCATCTCAGCCCTTATCCTAAGACTATGTCCCCTGGTTCTGGACTTCCCCAACTTCGGGAACATTCTTCCCGCATTTAACCTGTCCAGTCCCGTCAGAACCCCTCTCATCCTTCTAAACTCCAGTGAATAAAGGCCCAGTTGATCCAGTCTCTCCTCATATGTCAGTCCAGCCATCCCTGGAATCAGTCTGGTGAACCTTCGCTGCACTCCCTCAATAACAAGAACGTCCTTCCCCAGATTAGGAGACCAAAACTGAACACAATATTCCAGGTGAGGCCTCACCAAGGCCCTGTACAACTGCAGTAAGACCTCCTTGCTCCTATACTCAAATCCCCTAGCTATGAAGGCCAACATACCATTTGCCTTCTTCACCGCCTGCTGAACCTGCATGCCCACTTTCAGTGACTGATGAACCATGACTCCCAGGTCTCGTTGCACCTCCCCTTTTCCTAATCTGCCGCCATTCAGAGAATATTCTGCCTTTGTGTTTTTGCCCCCAAAATTGATAACCTCACATTTATCCACATTATACTGCATCTGCCATGCATTTGCCCACTCACCTAACCTGTCCAAGTCACCCTCAGCCTCTTAGCATCCTCCTCACAGCTCACACCGCCACCCAGTTTAGTGTCATCTGCAAACTTGGGAGATATTACACTCAATTCCTTCATCTAAATCGTTAATGTGTATTGTAAAGAGCTGGGGTCCCAGCACTGAGCCCTGCGGCACTCCACTAGTCACTGCCTGCCATTCTGAAAAGGACTCGTTTATCCCGACTCTCTGCTTCCTGTCTGCCAACCAGTTCTCTATCCACATCAAATACATTATCCCAATACCATGTGCTTTGATTTTGCACACCAATCTCTTGTGCGGGACCTTGTCAAAAGCCTTTTGAAAGTTCAAATACACCACATCCACTGGTTCTCCCTTGTCCACTCTGCTAGTTACATCCTCAAAAAATTCCAGAAGATTCATCACGCATGATTTCCCTTTCATAAATCCATGCTGACTTGGACCGATCCGGTCACTGCTTTTCAAATGCACTGCTATTTCACCCTTAATGATTGATTCCAAAATTTTCCCAGTACTGATGTCAGGCTAACCGGTCTATAATTACCCGTTTTCTCTCTCCCTCCTTTTTGAAATAATGGTGTTACATTAGCTACCCTCCAGTCTATAGGAACTGATCCAGAGTCGATAGACTATTGGAAAATGATCACCAATGCATCCACTATTTCTAGGGCCACGTCCTTAAGTACTCTGGGGTGCAGACTATTCGGCCCCGGGGATTTATCGGCCTTCAATCCCATCAATTTCCCTAACACCATTTCCTTCCTAATAAGGATATCCTTCAGCTCCTCCTTCTCACTAGACCCACTGTCCCCTAGTACATCCGGAAGGTTATTTGTGTCTTCCTTCGTGAAGAAACCGAAGTATTTGTTCAATTGGTCTGCCATATTTCTTTGCTCCCCATTATAAATTCACCTGAATCCGACTGCAAGGGACCTACGTTTGTCTTCACTAATCTTTTTCTCTTCACATATTTAAAGAAGCTTTTGCAGTCAGTTTTTATGTTCCCTGCAAGCTTCCTCTCGTACTCTATTTTCCCCCTCTTAATTAAACCTTAGTCCTCCTTTGTTGAATTCTAAATTTCTCCCAGTCCTCAGGTTTGTTGCTTTTTTTAGCCAATTTATATGCCTCTTCCTTGGTTTTAACACTATTCTTAATTTCCTTTGTTAGCCACGGTTGAGCCACCTTCCCCCATTTTATTTTTACTCCAGACAAGGATGTATAATTGCTGAAGTTCATCCATGTGATCTTTAAATGTTTGTCATTGCTTATCCACTGTCAACCCTTTAAGTATCCTTTGCCAGACTAGTCTAGCCAATTCACGCCTCATACCGTCGAAGTTACCTTTCCTTAAGTTCAGGACCATAGTTTCCGAATTAACTGTGTCACTTTCCATCTTAACAAAGAATTGTACCATATTATGGTCACTCTTCCCCAAGGGGCCTCTCACAACAAGATTGGCAATTAGTCCCTTCTCATTACACATCACCCAGTCTGGGATGGCCAGCTCTCGAGTTGGTTCCTCGACATATTGGTCTAGAAAACCATCCCTAATACATTTCAGGAAATCCTCCTCCACCGCATTGCTGCCAGTTTGGTTAGCCCAATCAATATGTCGATTAAAGTCGCCCATGATAACTGCTGTACCTTTATTGCACACATCCCTTATTTCTTGTTTGATGCTGTCCCCAACCTCACTACTACTGTTTGATGGTCTGTACACAATTCCCACTAGCGTTTTCTGCCCTTTGATATTCCGCAGTTCCACCCATACCGATTCCACATCATCCAGGCTAATGTCCCTCCTTACTATTGCATTAATTTCCTCTTTAACCAGCAATGCCACCCCGCCTCCTTTTCCTTTCTGTCTATCCTTCCTAAATGTTGAATACCCCTGGATGTTGAGTTCCCAGCCTTGGTCACCCTGAAGCCATGTCTCCGTGATGCCAATTACATCATATCCGTTAACTGCTATCTGCGCAGTTAATTCGTCCACCTTATTCCGAATAGTCCTCGCATTGAGTCACAGAGCCTTCAGGCTTGTCTTTTTAACACACTTTGCCCCTTTAGAATTTTGCTGTAATGTGGCCCTTTTTGTTTTTTGCCTTGGGTTTTTCTGCCCTCCACTTTTACTATTCTCCTTTCTATCTTTTGCTTCTGCCTCCATTTTATTTCCCTCTGTCTCCCTGTATAGGTTCCCATCCCCCTGCCATGTTAGTTTAACTCCTCCCCAACAGCACTAGCGAACACTCCCCCCTAGGACAGTTCAGATTACTAGAGCCTGGGTTTCGGGTGTTGCACTATTACCTTCTTAATGGCATATCACGGATTGCCAGAGTGCAAACATGGCTATGATACCTTACTTGATGACTTTAACGACAGGAATTTCCTTGTGGGTTCTCTCGATCAACCATTGTAACATCTCGAACAGGATAAAGCAGCAGTGATGACGGACGATTGGGGGGATCCCCCACCCCCAATGAAATTCCCAGCGCAGGATTTTAGTCAAGGCGAGTGGAGATATTCCTCCAAGGGGAAGAAGAGAATACCAGTCTGGGTGCTCCGCGTATATTCTAATCATCGGTCAGAAAGCAGCACTGGATGACATCTGGGAAACTACTGATCACCTAACTAGCCAATCGTGGAATGGAGTGACAATGGGGATGTCAAAGGAGTGAGGAATGAGATGAGAGGTAGGAATTCATGCTGAGACATTAGGTATGGACAAGGTTAGACTAAGCCGGGATACCCTTTATAGTTGAACAGCCTGCTGACACTATCTAAAATCACACATGAAGAATGGCCACTTGGGAAAGGCACCCAAGAACTACACCTCAGTATGAATCATCGCCTTTAGGACAGGAGGCTACTAAACCTCAAAAAGAACTTTTTAGTCGCAAGGGAGATATCAGCAAGGCATTTTAAAGGAAGAGGAAGTACGTAATGTGGAAACCAGTAAATAGTTTTCACTGAAACCAGAACATAAATTGTGGGGCGGGGACTTCATGATTATCAAGTGGGAAACAAATTTATTTTCACTAAAAGGTTATTGTACTGTGGAATGATCTCTTGTACTCTAACTGCAGTGAAGGCTCAGTCTGCAGAGCATGTCCAGGAAGTCCGAGTTAGTACTAAAGGTTTGCTCGTTTAAAATTTTAAAAATCCTTTGAGTGCTAGAAATATCATCCAGGAACAGGAAAGTTGCTGATTCTACTTTGAAAGGAGGCGACTGAGAGCGGACTTGATAGAAGTGTACAAGATATTAAAATGGTATAGACAAGGTAAATCTGAAACACTACTTCAATTCTTTGTTAAAATAATTCATTTTCAGGATGTGGTGCAGAGGGACCTGGGGGTTCTTGTGCATGAATCCCAAAAAGTTAGTTTGCAGGTGCAGCAGGTAATCAGGAAGGCGAATGGAATGTTGGCCTTCATTGCGAGAGGGATGGAGTACAAAAGCAGGGAGGTCCTGCTGCAACTGTATAGGGTATTGGTGACCAACCTGGAGTACTGCGTGCAGTTTTGGTCACCTTACTTAAGGAAGGATATACTAGCTTTGGAGGGGGTACAGAAACGATTCACTAGGCTGATTCCGAGATGAGGGGGTTACCTTATGATGATAGATTGAGTAGACTGGGTCTTTACTCATTGGAGTTCAGAAGGATGAGGGGTGATCTTATAGAAACATTTAAAATAATGAAAGGGATAGACAAGATAGAGGCAGAGAGGTTGTTTCCACTGGTCGGGGAGACTAGAACTAGGGGGCACAGCCTCAAAATACGGGGGAGCCAATTTAAAACCGAGTTGAGAAGGAATTTCTTCTCCCAGAGGGTTGTGAATATGTGGAATTCTCTGCCCAAGGAAGAAGTTGAGGCTAGCTCATTGAATGTATTCAAATCACAGATAGATACATTTTTAACCAATAAGGGAATTAAGGGTTATGGGGAGCGGGCGGGTAAGTGGAGCTGAGTCCGCGGCCAGATCAGCCATGATCTTGTTGAATGGCGGAGCAGGCTCGAGGGGCTAGATGGCCTACTCCTGTTCCTAATTCTTCTGTTCTTATGTTCAGTGGCAAGGCCGGCATTATTGCCATGACACTAGAACAAAGGAGCACAGTTTAAAACTGGTATAAAGACAATTTAGGATATGATGTCAGAAAGGACTTCTTCATGCAAAAGAATGGACTTTCAGGTAGAGTAATGCAAGTGAAAACAAATTAATTCAACATTCCGTTAGATGATGTGAAGGGGAGAAAATGCACCTACTTTAAATAAAAGAAAAAAGACTTGGATTTATATAGCGCCTTTCACGACCACCAGCCAATGAAGTACTTTTGGAGTCTTGTCACTGTTGTAATGTGGGAAACGAGACAGCCAACATGCACACAGCAAGATCCCCCAAGCAGCAATGTGATAATGACCAGATAATCTGCTGTTTGTTATGTTGATTGAGGGATAAATATTGGCCAGGACACCGGTGATAAAGTCCCTGCTCTTCTTCAAAATAGTGCCATGGGATCTTTTACGTCCACCTGAGAGTGCAGACGGGGCCTCAGTTTAATGTCTCATCCGACAGTGCAGCACTCCCTCAGCACTGCACTTGAATGTCAGCCTGGTTTATGTGCTCTGGAGTGGGATTGAACTCACAACCTTCTGACTCAAGAGGAGAGTGTGCTGACACTGAAGCTCATGTTCATTCTGGAGCAGTTAAGATGGCGAAATAGCCTCCAACATCTGGATCTATCTTGTGCCACCACATCCCCTCAATAATGACAAATGTCCAAACTCATGTCATCTCAACCAGGTCGCTTTCATGGCCAAAGTGAGTTCACGGCCAAAAGTTGGAATTGTTCCAGACAGGAAAGGTTACTAGAAATTTTGGCGTACTGAAAAGTACTTTAAATCTACAGCCCTTACAATACCAGGAAATGTTTTATTTTACTGCCATTTACCAGAATTCTTCTACAAAAAATAAAATGAGCTTTTCGTCAACGCACAGCAGGAGGAGAGAAAACCGAAAGCCTGCGTCCAGCTTTGGTTACGATACCTCCAAAAGAACGTTTGAAAAAAAAGTATTATGCCAAAGTTCTTATCTAATCTCTAGAGCACAAGATCGCTGCTGGACAAAAGTACACATTACCACAAGAACCCTCACTCCCATTTCTGACTATTACTGTACAAGCCACAATCAATTTCAGTGGTTACATGCAACGCTATTCAAAGTAGCTAGGGAGATTTCACCCACCGCCCCCACCCTTACAGGCACTGGCCCCTTCTAATGTGCATGGCTCTGTCAACGGTAGTGGCTTATCAGTATCATGTGAGCAGAAAATGTTAACTCAAAGGGGTCTTCTTTCCCCAATGAGTCTGCCAAGCCTACTCACTTGGCTATGGTTCTGCTAAATAGTAGCTGGACAGCAGGAATCTCGCTCATCCAGTCATGCGTATCATTGTATAGATGGCTAAGCATTGGGCTGTTTTAAAAAATGTCAGCTAGGCTATTTAAATTTTACTGGGGCTGGGGGGGGGGGGGGGGGGGGGAGGAAGAGGGAGATACAGCCATATAAGATTTATTCCTCGTCAGGCATCCATAGCTGTGCATTTTCCATTAGAAGCTACTGGATAGGTCCAGCATGCCCCAGCCCCGAGGGATCCGTCTCCCTTCGAGCCTGGGAGCACGAAGTAATTACAGTGCCTCATTACAGTCCTGGTTGAGATCACAAACTTAAGCCGCACAAACTCAAGATTCGATCTGGGAACCTTCTGTGCGACTCAGTATTGTGCCCTGCCGTGCATTCGCACAGTGAGCCATTACCGCTGTTTTAAATGAAGGAAAACCTTTTAAAATCCTGCTTGTATGTTAACGGACTATAAAATATTTCCAGCCTTTCAACGTGATCATAAATCTTCATAGCAAATCTGCGAGATTTATACAGAGTTTGTGCCCAACGAGAAATTTAGTCTTAAAATGATTTTTTTTTGGTATAAGGGTATAAAAAAGTCAATGGAAAAATGTGCACAACATACTCTATCCCTAAAGAACTAGACAATGACTTTGAACTCTTATATTTGGTTATAAACATCCTCTCTCAGTTGCTGTATGGTTTATGGGCCCTTAGAATTCAAAACATATGTGGCTAGCAGCAAGCCGTAAGACAAATGACAACTGTAGCTCTACACCACAAGACTCCAGCACCTGCAATTGTCTCCACCATTTTGCCTTTTATAATGTACAACAAAGTTTAAAAAAAATTGCAACAACTGCTTCAAAATTAAAATTGTTCCCTAGAAGTGCTAGCAATCTCAATGTTATTTCATCTATATTCCCTTGGTGTAGAATAATTAGTGCTCACTGGTTTAATCTAATTGAGGTAACAATCAGTGATTATACTGTTTGGGATAAGAGCCTGAAATTATATATCCTTTTTATAATGAAAAAAAATTGCTTAAAAAATTCATGGTCCTCGTCACATCTCATGCAATGAGCTACATTGAAGTATAATGACCGTTGTTGCATAGGCAAATGTGACAGTCGTTTTGCACACAGAAAGCTCCCACAAACAGCAACATGATGACGAGTTAATCTGCTCATTGCTTCGTGGCATTAGTTGAGGGAGGAGCACCTGGAGATTTCTTCCAAATACTGCCACAAGGTGGCTAACACTCACGTGAACCTCTGGAACAGGTAAACTGGAATTCAGTTCAAAACAGTATCCAAAGGACAGTGGGTTGGATAATCCAGCCCCTGACCATAATGGAACATCAGCACAGATTACTGGTCTGGGCCTCGAAATTAGCTGGAGGCGACTGTGGCCGCAATTAGTTTCTTACCCAGATGTGACCGTGCTACCAAGTAGGCCAAGAAAAGCTGACACTATCCAAATTATAAAATAAACTAAATTATATTCATCATCATCCTAGGCGGTCCCTCGAAACAAGGATGACTTGCTTCCACACCAAAAAAAGGACGGATTCACAGATGTTTCAATGAAGGACCCGAACTACATCCTGAAGGGTGGAAGATGCCTGTGCGTGAATTTTTTTAACGTAGGGTGGCCCGTTGCACTGCACTTGTACCTAAACAACATTGGGCTAGATTTTGCTGTAGCAGGGCATCTAACAGCATTTATCGTTAGTTAGACTTGCCCTGCACACTTCAGCTCAAAGATTTTCGCTCACAAAGTTGCTGAAAGTGCGAGTTGATAGATATTTCGGCCAAGATTAGCAATATAAAATCACATCAATTGCGGTTCACATTGGTTGCTGCACTAATACATGAGAGTTGGGCAAGTTCCGGCAGTGTAGGATTATAGTTGAAACACCTGATTGAGGTTCTGTTTGTTATTAAGAAGCATATTCCGTAAGGACAGCATGTGCCATTTGATAGATAACCTGAGGACAGCAGTTGAAATAGCTAATCTCATACTGGCATTGAATAGCATTCACTCAGTTTGCAAAGCAAGATAAGCTTCGGAGATGAAACCCTGCTAGAGTTTCAGACAGTGGAGGCGGGGAGTTTACTTTCACAACAATCTGGGTTCTTCAGGCTTTATGCACAATGCATTTTCTACCAGCAAACTATATACTTAACCGCTAAACAAATCTCAATCACAAATAACAAAAGACAAACTGAATCACCACCAAGTCTGTTAGCAAGACCTATATATGCAAAACCTATTAAGGCTGAATCACTTTTTCTTGAAATCTCTCAGCCATGAAAAAGCTCCATCTTATTTTAGTCTATCAGGAGACAAAATTAATTACCTGCCAATTTACCGTCTTAAGGAATGAATGTTCTCTCTTTTTAAAATTCCACTTTGAGATTAATTTGAGGTGGGCACCAATGTGGATTTAAGTCTGCTATTCTGAAGATGTGTCAGCAAGTTATGCAATATGTAGATCTGATCGACTGATGTACAAGCACCAATGATATTTTAATGGCAAGTCTGACTGTTGGGTAAATTCTTGTATCTAATAGGTTCCACTGTGTGAAATGTTGCACTTTAAGATCTAAAAAAAAGATAACTGGGTGCTTGACATAAGCAGAAACCCATCACCACATTTAAGAGTCTCCAAACCAAGTGACTAATAAATCCACACAGATAAAGTTCCTATTTGCTGGATATGGAGTGCAAAGACTCTCCCTATCGGGGCACATCCACTTGAAATCCAGAGGACTTGGGAATAGGTGTGCAAGGGTTCTGCTGGAGTTTGACGAATTAAGGCCACTGCTGAATCCCAGCACTGAGCTTCTCTCTGCTTATCCAGCTAGCACCGCCATACCCATTAGGACATTGGCCTGCAGTTATTTGGAGTCGAGAGTTCATGTCCTACTGATGAACAAAGCTTTCTGGTCAAACATTAACATTGAGTAGTACAAACTGACATCGATCAGGCCCTGGATTGCCAAGCCTGCCACAGAGAGTTGACTCAGTCCGAATCTTTCATGGCCATTTGGGACACCTTGGAGCAAACTTTCACCAAGGACATTTAACTCTTCAACCTTCCAAGGGAATAGGCACTAGTTGGTTAACAGACAACCAACAAATGCTACCTTGAGTCCATGCTAGACAGACATCTAATGTGCGAGTACATTGCCATCAATCTCCTGAACACAACATGGACACACATCAAATCCCACTGAATGATGATTCCTTAGTTGGAGCGAAGGAGATTCAGCACCAACTGTTGGATGCACAAACATATGGTCTCATGCCCAACTTCAAAGTAACCCTTTGTAGAAACTTCCTTACCAAGCCTCAGATTTGTTAGTCAGCTATAGAATGGACATCTGCCCTCAGTGTGCTGGACGGACCTGCACAGGACACCTTACGGTGCGCATGTTACCTAGATATTCCAGAGTCCCGATCAATTGATCCTTTCCAAGCACCAACTATTTAATCCAGGCCCTTTTGGGAAGGTCATTGACAGAGAGAGGCTAGTTCGCCTTGTGAGTGTGACTTTTCCCTCCAGGACGCTGAGCAATAATTGGTGTCACCCAAAGCCTTCCTTCCCAGCAAACCATTTCCCTTTTTTACTTTAAACCCACCTCACAGCTTAGTCTGGGACCTCATCAAGGCTTCTCACAAAGGAAAGTCATCGCATATAGAACCTTAAAATCATAGAAAATTACGACAAAGAAGGAGGCCATTCGGCCCATCGTGTCCGTGCCGGATATGGTTGGCAGATTGTGATGCCAGTTCCTCTTGTAACCATACTGTTAGCTATGTACTATCATGGTACACAAAGTAACACCAGTGCTTTGTAGCTTCTTTTCTTCAACAGTAATCTGATATTCTGTCTTTACAAATGAAAAACCAATCAGTTTAAATACAGTAGTAAAAACACGTAGTATGAAAGTGCCACAGTATGGTGAATTCCAAATA
Source organism: Pristiophorus japonicus (assembly GCF_044704955.1). Classification (NCBI taxonomy): domain Eukaryota; kingdom Metazoa; phylum Chordata; class Chondrichthyes; family Pristiophoridae; genus Pristiophorus; species Pristiophorus japonicus. Next base: position 211,122,248 of record NC_091983.1, read on the forward strand.
ATGTGAGTTTCCAATCACAGCTGGGGGCGGGGTTGGGGGGGTGCTGAGAAGAGGCAGTCACAGAGCAGCTCCAGGGAGGACAACTGACTTGGCTGGACAGCCCTGCCCCTCTTGGTATAGTGTTCCTCATGGGGATAGAGTCTTCACCTTTCCAGTTTTGAAGACAGCATTTACAGGGGCTTGTTGCCTGGTAAGTCCCATGATTAAAAGCCAGCTAACTAAAGTCCAGTTTAAATAAAACACTCCATGCATGTGATGCTCGTTCTTTTTACACAAATGTTGGTGGCCCTGACCTATCCATGGCAAGGTGACCAAAACATCCACACCCGTACAACAGTGAATTTCAACAACTACCAACTATCCAAAAGCAAGGTCATCGGTTTTTATAGACCAATGGATGGAATCACAGAATGCTATTCCCGAAACACGGGTTAAAAAAGATCCTGAGACATTTTAAATGCAGATTTCGGGCAAAACGAAAGTGCGTGAGTCTTTACTTTCTTTGTCTGAACCTGTTTCAATCGTTTCAAAAGAAGAACAGATTTTGTTGGATTTATGGACCTTGTTTTGAGGTGGTCAGGTAAGACTGCATCTGTGGGCTGACCGTTGGCAAATTATATATTGTACCATTTTATTGTAACATTTGGGTACCAAATACACTGGATGTAGCAATTTCTTGATCCATTCGAAACTTGTTTTTTCTCTCTGGTTTTGTGCCTTTTGCAGGTGATTACATAAGAACATAAGAAATAGGAGCAGGATTAGGCCATATAGCTCCGCCATTCAACCCCATTCAATAAGATCATGGCTGATCTGATCATGGACTCAGCTCCACTTCCCTGCCCGCTCCCCATAACCCCTTATCCCATTGTTTAAGAACACGGGCAGGAATTATGTAGGAAGTGTCTTGTTGAAATGCTCCACCCAGCATGAGGTGTGGGGTGGTTTCCTATCCATCAATATTATAGAAACATACAAACTTTGAAATTTACAGCGCAGAAGGAGGCTATTTTGGCCCATCGTGTCCACGCCGGCCGACAAAGAGCCGCACAGCACTCGGTCAGTAGCCTGAAGGTTACATATAAACCTACGAACAATGAACAATGGTGGAAGGGCAAAAAGCACACAGCCCAACCATTCCACCTCACACAACTGTGACACCCCTTATACTGAAACATCTACACTCCACCCAACCAGAGCCATGTGATCGCCTGGGAGAGGCGAAAACCAGATAAAAACCCAGGCCAATTTAGGGAGAGAAAAAAATCTGGAAAAATTCCTCTCCGACCCATCCAGGCGATTGAAACTAGTCCAGGAGATCACCCTAGCCGTATTCTATTCCCTGCAGTATTTACCATTATAACTGTGCCGGGCAACAAAAGGTCATCCAGTCTAATCCTAATTACCAGCTCTAGGTCCGTAACCCTGCAGGTTACGGCACTTTAAGTACTCATCCAACCATCTCTTAAAAGTGGTGAGAGTTTCTGCATCCACCACTCTTCCAGGCAGCGTGTTCCAGATCCCCACAACCTTTGCGTAAAGAAGGCCCCCCCCCCACCCCAAATCCCCTCTAAACCTTCCACCAACCACCTTAAAACTATGCCCCCTTGTAATAAACCTCTCCACCAATGGAAATAGGCCCTTACTATCCACTATGTCCAGGCCCCTCAATATTTTCTACACCTCAATGAGGTCTCCTCTCAACCTCTTCTGTTCCAACGAGAACAAATCCAGCCTATCCAATCTGTCCTCATAACTAAGATTCTCCATTCCAGGCAGCATCCTAGTAAATCCCCTCGTGCAATCAAATCCTTCCTATAATAAGGCAACCAGAACTGCATGCAGTACTCCAGCTGTGGCCTAACCAAAGTATTATACAATTTAAGCATGACCTCCCTGCTCTTATATTCTATGCCTCGGCCAATAAAGGCAAGCATTCTGTATGCCTTTTTAACCACCTTATCCACCTGGCCTGCAACTTTCAGGGATCTGTGGACAAGTACTCCAAGGTCCCTTTGTTCATCTACACTTTTCAGTGGCCTACCGCTTAATGTGTATACCCTTTCCTTATTAGCCCTCCCAAAGTGCATCACCTCACACTTCTCTGAATTAAATTCCATTTGCCACTGCTCTGCCCACCTGACCAGTAGATTGATATCCTCCTGCAGCCCATGACTTTCCTCTTCATTATCAACCACATAGCCAATTTTAGTGTAGTCTGCAAACTTCTTAATCATACCCCCTATATTCAAATCTAAATTCTTGATATATACCACAAAAAGCAAGGGACCCAGTACTGAGCCCTGCAGAACCCCACTGGAAACATCCTTCCAGTCACAAAAACATCCATCAACCATTACCCTTTTTTTCCCAACTCTAAGCCAATTTTGGATCCAATTGTGCTACATTTAAAGAGACAGCTTTTCCCCTGTCCATTCGACTGCGCACTTCAGCTGCCGCTCAGGACCCGGGCCATTCAATACTTTTCCACTTTTCCCCCTCTTTCCTTTTCTCTTCATCCCTCCCTGACCGTTCCCTCCTGTCATCATGCCTCCTTTCATCGCTCCTCTCTCTAATAATCTGCCCTCCCAAATCCCTATCCCAATCTTCCATTACTCTTCGACCTTCCTATTCTCCTGCCATCCCAGGCTTGACTCCCTCCTAGATAAGCTTCCCTCTGTGCCTCTCTTGGCATCCGACGAAGGGCCCATTCTCCTTCTTTGAGCATCTCGCCCTATTCCACCCCGCTCACCTCTCATTTAAAATTCTTGTTCTCTACTGACCACCCAAGTACCCTAAAAATGTTATTACCGATATTTCTCACTACTTTCCTCCCTCTGCCTCTGCACTGAACAACTTCTCAATCCTCAGTGATTTCAACCTCCATCTCAATTCATCATGCTCTCTCTCCTCTGAGTTCACTAGCCTCCTATCCTCCCTTAATCTCTCCCTCCACGTAAACTCCCCAACCCATATTCATGGCGAGCCCCTCACCCTTGCCAGCTCTCATGGCCTCGCTACTCTCATCGTGTCAATCGCAGATAAGGCCATCTCTGACCACTTTCTCGTATCGCTCTCCACTTACATCCCACTTCACCAAAGCCCTCCACAACCCGACCTCCTGTGTCCGCCCCTGGAAAAAAAACTCTCTCCCGACTCTCTTACAACTGCACTATGACCTCCCAACTGTCCAGCCCTTGACCCTCCAGTCACCATAGTTTGCAGCTACCAATCTGCTCAACCACACCCTCATCACCACCTTTGCTGCCCTAGTCCTTCTTAAAGCCATTACTCTCTCTCACCCTGGCCGTTCCCTCTGGTACAGCCCTGATCCTTGCTCCCTTAAGTCCAAGGGATGCAGACTTGAATGGATATGGCAGACAACTGGTTTAGGCATTCTCCGCCAGATCTGGCTGGACCACATAAAGCACTATTTGGTCCTGCTCTTCATTGCCAAAATCGCTCACTATTCCAGAATTATTCTGGAATGTAAAGACAGAAACACTGGCTTCTATTCTCCACTGCTAACTGCCTTTTTAAACCCCTCTCCCAGGTCTCCACCCTCACCTCCAACAATAAGTGTGAGGAGCTCATAGACGTCTTTGTCTCTTAAGATTGAGATCATCCATTCGGCCGCCTCGGCCTTTTCCCTTCCTTCCCCTCACACACCAGGCCAAACTTCCTCTAAGGTTCCCCCCGCCCTAGCTCTGAGCTCACATTTTTCTCCAATTTCTCTCCGATCTCCCCTCATGATCTTTCTGACCCACTTCCTACTCCCTTGACCATATCCTCACCAAACCGCTGACCACCCAACTTCGTTTTCTGACTCCCAGGTTAACGGTTCTCTCTCCTCAGGTACTGACCCCCTCTCCCTCAAAACTGCCGTCATCACCACTCTCCTTAAAAAAACAATCCTCGACCCCTCCATCCTTGCAAGCTATCGCCCCATCTCCAACCTCCCTTTTCTCTCCAAAGTCCTTGAATGTATTCTCCCCTCCCAAATCCGTGCCCATCTTTCCCGGAACTCCATGTTTGAATCCTTTCAATCTGGTTTCCGCCCCTGCCACAGTACCGAAATGGCTCTCATCAAAGTCACAAATGACATCCTTTATGACTGTGACAAAGGCAAACTATTCCTTCTCGTCCTTCTTGACTTGTCTGCAACCTTTGACACATTTGACCACTCTATCCTTCTCCAACACCTCTCCATTGTCCAGCTGTGTGGGACTGTACTTCCCTGGTTGCATTCTTACCTAGATAATGCTGTTGGGGAGGAGTTAAAGTAATATGGCAGGGGGATGGGAACCAATGCAGGGAGACAGAGGGAAACAAAAAGGAGACAAAAGCAAAAGACAGAAAGGAGATGAGGAAAAGTGGAGGGCAGAGAAACACAAGGCAAAGAACAAAAAGGGCTACTGTACAGCAAAATTCTAAAAGGACAAAGGGTGTTAAAAAAACAAGCCTGTAGGCTTTGTGTCTTAATGCAAGGAGTATCCGTAATAAGGTGGATGAATTAACTGTGCAAGTAGATGTTAACAAATATGATGTGATTGGGATTACCTGGAGTGCATAAGGGATGGTTTTCGAGACCAATATGTCGAGGAACCAACTAGGGGGGAGGCCATCTTAGGTGTTGTGTAATGAGAGAGGATTAATTAGCAATCTCGTTGTGCGAGGCCCCTTGGGGAAGAGTGACCATAATATGGTGAAATTCTGCATGGGATGGAGAATGAAACAGTTAATTCAGAGATCATGGTCCAGAACTTAAAGAAGGGTAACTTTGAAGGTATGAGGCGTGAATTGGCTAGGATAGATTGGCGAATGATACTTAAGAGGTTGACTGTGGATGGGCAATGGCAGACATTTAGAGACCGCATGGATGAACTACAACAATTGTACATTCCTGTCTGGTGTAAAAATAAAAAAGGGAAGGTGGCTCAACCGTGGCTATCAAGGGAAATCAGGGATAGTATTAAAGCCAAGGAAGTGGCATACAAATTGGCCAGAAATAGCAGCGAACCCGGGGACTGGGAGAAATTTAGAACTCAGCAGAGGAGGACAAAGGGTTTGATTAGGGCAGGGAAAATGGAGTACGAGAAGAAGCTTGCAGGGAACATTAAGACAGATTGCAAAAGTTTCGATAGATATGTAAAGAGAAAATGGTTAGTAAAGACAAACGTAGGTCCTCTGCAGTCAGAATCAGGGGAAGTCATAACGGGGAACAAAGAAATGTCAGACCAATTGAATAAGTACTTTGGTTTGGTATTCACTAAGGAGGACACAAACAACCTTCCGTATATAAAATGGGTCAGAGGGTCTAGTAAGGAGGAGTAACTGAGGGAAATCCTTATTAGTCGGGAAATTGTGTTGGGGAAATTGATGGGATTGAAGGCCGATAAATCCCCAGGGCCTGATGGACTGTATCCCAGAGTACTTAAGGAGGTGGCCTTGGAAATAGCGGATGCATTGACAGTCATTTTCCAACATTCCATTGACTTTGGATCAGTTCCTATCGAGTGGAGGGTAGCCAATGTAACCCCACTTTTTAAAAAAGGAGGGAGAGAGAAAACAGGGAATTATAGACCGGTCAGCCTGACCTCAGTAGTGGGTAAAATGATGGAATCAATTATTAAGGATGTCATAGCAGCGCATTTGGAAAGAGGTGACATGATAGGTCCAAGTCAGCATGGATTTGTGAAAGGGAATCATGCTTGACAAATCTTCTGGAATTTTTTGAGGATGTTTCCAGTAGAGTGGACAAGGGAGAACCAGTTGATGTGGTGTATTTGGACTTTCAGAAGGCTTTCGACAAGGTCCCACACAAGAGATTAATGTGCAAAGTTAAAGCACATGGGATTGGGGGTAGTGTGCTGGCATGGATTGAGAACTGGTTGTCAGACAGGAAGCAAAGAGTAGGAGTAAATGGGGACTTTTCAGAATGGCAGGTAGTGACTAGTGGGGTACCGCAAGGTTCTGTGCTGGGGCCTCAGCTGTTTACACTGTACATTAATGATTTAGACCAGGGGATTAAATGTAGTATCTCCAAATTTGCGGATGACACTAAGTTAGGTGGTAGTGTGAGCTGCGAGGAGGATGCTATGAGGCTGCAGAGTGACTTGGATAGGTTAGGTGAGTGGGCAAATGCATGGCAGATGAAGTATAATGTCAATAAATGTGAGGTTATCCACTTTGGTGGTAAAAACAGAGACACAGACTATTATCTGAATGGTGACAGATTAGGAAAAGGGGAGGTGCAACGAGACCTGGGTGTCATGGTACATCAGTCACTGAAGGTTGGCATGCAGGTACAGCAAGCAGTTAAGAAAGCAAATGGCATGTTGGCCTTCATAGCGAGGGGATTTGAGTACAGGGGCAGGGAGGTGTTGCTACAGTTGTACAGGGCCTTGGTGAGGCCACACCTGGAGTATTGTGTACAGTTTTGGTCTCCTAACTTGAGGAAGGACATTCTTGCTATTGAGGGAGTGCAGCGAAGGTTCACCAGACTGATTCCCGGGATGGCGGGACTGACCTATCAAGAAAGACTGGATCAACTGGGCTTGTATTCACTGGAGTTCGGCAAAATGAGAGGGGACCTCATAGAAACGTTTAAAATTCTGATGGGTTCAGAGAGGTTAGATGCAGGAAGAATGTTCCCAATGTTGGGGAAGTCCAGAACCAGGGGTCACAGTCTAAGGATAAGGGGTAAACCATTTAGGACCGAGATGAGGAGAAACTTCTTCACCCAGAGAGTGGTGAACCTGTGGAATGCTCTACCACAGAAAGTTGTTGAGGCCAATTCACTAAATATATTCAAAAATGAGTTAGATGTAGTCCTTACTACTAGGGGGATCAAGGGGTATGGCGAGAAAGCAGGAATGGGGTACTGAAGTTGCATGTTCAGCCATGAACTCATTGAATGGCGGTGCAGGCTAGAAGGGCCGAATGGCCTAATCCTGCACCTATTTCCTATGTTTCTAATCATATCAAGAGAATCACCTGCAATGGCTTCTAGTCCCGCCCCCACATCGTTACCTCTGGGGTCCCCCAAGGATCTTTACTTGGCCCCCTCCCATTTCTCATCTACATGTTGTCCCATGGCTCATCAGTAATTGAAAGTTGGCATGCAGGTACAGCAGGCGGTGAAGGCGGCAAATGGTATGTTGGCCTTCATAGCTAGGGGATTTGAGTATAGGAGCAGGGAGATCTTACTGCAGTTATACAGGGCGTTGGTGAGGCCTCAACTGGAATATTGTGTTCAGTTTTGGTCTCCTAATCTGAGGAAGGACGTTCTTGCTATTGAGGTAGTGCAGTGAAGGTTCACCAGACTGATTCCCGGGATGGCTGGACTGACATATGAGGAGAGACTGGATCAACTGGGCCTTTATACATTGGAGGTTAGAAGGATGAGAGGGGATCACATAGAAACATATAAGATTCTGACGGGACAGGACAGGTTAGATGCGGGTCGAATGTTCCCGATGTTGGGAAGTCCAGAACCAGGGGACACAGTCTTAGGATAAGCAGTAGGCCATTTAGGACTGAGATGAGGAGAAACTTCTTCACTCAGAGAGTTGTTAACCTGCGGAATTCCCTGCCGCAGAGAGTTGTTGATGCCAGTTCATTTGATATATTCAAGAGGGAGTTAGATATGGCCCTTAAGGCTAAGGGGATCAAGGGGTATGGAGAGAAAGCAGGAAAGGGGTACTGAGGGAATGATCAGCCATGATCTTATTGAATGGTGGTGCAGGCTCGAAGGGCCGAATGGCCTACTCCTGCATAATTTTCTATGTTTCTATGACATCATCTGAAAACACAGCATCAGTTTCCACATGTACGCTGATGGCACCCAGCTCTGCCTCACCACCACTTCTCTCGACACCGCCACGGTCTATAAATTGTCAGACTGCTTCTCCGAGGATGAGCAGAAATTTTCTCCAATTTCCAACGCCATTGTTTTCGGTCCCCACCACAAACTCCGTTCCCTAGCTACTGACTCCATCCCTCTCCCCAACTTCTGTCTGAGGCTGAGCCAGACTGTTCGCAACCTTGGTGTCATATTTGATCCTGAAATGAGCTTTCAACCCCCATAACTGCAGCATAGCTAAGACCGCCTATTTACACCTCCGTAACATCATCTGTCTCTGCCCTTGCCCCTGCTCATCCGCTGCTGAAGCCTTCATCCATGATGGTCCAAAATTTGGCAGCCTGCACCCTAAATCTCACCAAGTCCCGCTCACCCACTATCCCCGTGCTCGCTGACCTACATTAGCTCCCGGTTAAGCAAAGCCTCGATTTCAAAATTCTCATTCTTTTTTTCAAAACCCTCCATGGTCTCGCCCCTCCCTATCTCTGCAAACTCTTCTAGCCCCACAACCCACCCACCCCCCGCCCCAAGATATATGCACTCCACTAATTTTGTGCGCTTAAGCATCCCTCATTATAATCGCTCAACCATTGGTGTCCGTGCCTTCTGTTGCCTAGGTCCTAAGTTCTGGAACTCCCTGCCTAAAGCTCTCTGCCTCTCTTTCCTCCTTCAAGATGCTCCTTTGGCCAAGCTTTTGGTCACCTGCTTATTGTAGTCTCACCTGTAATTTCTACTTATGCTGCTCAGTGTAAATTTTTTTAAATCTCATAATACTCATCGCTTTGGGATGATTCACTACGTTAAAGGCGCAAGTTGGTGTTCTCTTGTGGTGCACAATGACCGAGTTAGACTTGCTTTGTTCCCCGCTACTTTTTGAAGCAAAAGTGAAGTAAATGATTTGAACAGTTTAAAAATGTTGTTCACATTTCAAATTTCAAAAATCACAATTAAACTTTAAAACAGAGGAAAAAGAAAACAGAATCCCATTCCTATGCCTCACCCCATTTGTGTTTTGGCAAAATGTTGTGACCCTACACAGGGACGTCTATAGCACTAAGGGATAACACAATCAAAATCTAAAGTTTTTTTTTGAAACAAAAGACCAATGCAAAAAAGGTCAGTTAGCAGACATTGGAGCGTTGCCAGATATAGTTAGGGAAAAAGTAGAATCGGGGAGGAAATAAGCTGATAATGGAAGAAAAAAAAATTCCCCAGCAACAGAAGGAAGGTGCTAAAGCTTATAGTCGACATCAAAGGTTGCCTCAGCCTTTGTTTGTCACACCACCCACACAGTACCCAAGTGGAAACTAAATGTTCTTATTTAATGGGGGGTTTTCTGTTAGGAGTGCTCACCCTTCAGACATATTTTAATTAAATATACATGGTTTTAAAATAAACATGACCATTAAGCAAACACCTAGCTGTTCCATGAAATTTGCATGCACACTACCCAGGGATGGTTCACAACTTTTCATCTGGGTACGACTGGCTACTATACCAACAGGTCCTTCTCCAAGTGAAGTCACAGTTACTTCTGAGGATACTCACTCTTTTCTTTGGTCACATAAAAAACAGGCTACAAGTAGAGACAAATGTGACAAGGGTCGATGCCTCAAACGCCTCCCCAGCCAGAAAAACGTGGAGAATTTGCTCTTGGTTCCAACAGGTAAGTCGCACATTTCCCAAATCCATAATACAAGTCACAACAATTCTAGTTTACCAAATGTAGCTTAATTCTGGATTAGAATTTCTACATACAAGGGGCATGTGAGGAAGCTTTATAATGGGCAATCTTTTGATGGGAGCACTTAAGGTCGCTTGTTTTAAAAGACGCTTGCACTAAAAGATCCACCGGAGTTCTAAGCAGTGGGACTGGGAGAGTGCGCTACAGCAGGAGAAGGATGCATGAAGCATCACTCCTGGTATTCTGGAAATTACATCGATCCCAAGGCACTGAAATTCCCTCCCTAAACCTCTCCCGCCTCTCTCTCTCCTCCTTTAAGATGCTCCTTGAAATGTACCTCTTTGACCAAGCTTTTGGTCACTGCCCTAATTTCTCCTCATGTGGCTCAGTGTCAAATTTTGTGTCTTATAATTACTCCTGTGAAGTGCCTTGGGACGTTTTATTACGTTAAAAGGTGCTATATAAATGCAAGCTGTTTTGCCCATCACTGCTGATCTTCCAGATGGGAAGTTGCTCGCTCAGTGTAGATTGCTGTTACAGATTGAACCTCCCTTATCCAGAACCCTCTGGACCTGGCCTGTTCTGGATAAGGGATTTTTTCCGGATGAGGGGTGGTCTCGTTAAATTGAATGGTACAGGTACTGAGCAAGGGGATGTTGGGGCTGGGAGTGCGGCAGAGAGATCATACGGGTGGAGCGGTAGATCGCGAGGATCAAGCCAGCAATTGCGGGAGTTGGCAGTGAGGAAGGACTTCAATTTGTTCATGTCGGAGCAGCCGGGAATGGTGCCGGACGAGGGGTGGTGCCGGACGAGGAAGTTCTGGATAAGGGAGGTTCAACCTGAACCATCACAGGGAACAATCATCTTTGATGGCGTCTGCCCCGACACCGATAATGATGAGGAACAGATTGGAGCCAAGCATATTTCTGCGCAGTTGTCTCGAGAAGAATGGCAATTCACCATAATCCAATGTTTACGTGTTCCAACACGTTACCTCACCGCAGGAAGAATGGAGTTTGACCCGATGTTGAAGTATGGTGGGTCCAGCACTGAGTGCCAGTTTGGGCTGAAGCAGCACTCTGACCACAGATCAGCCACTTGCATTCATAGAACGCCTTTAACGTAATTAAATCTCCCAAGGCACTTGGGAATTGTGTGACCCTGCACTCATTCACTTCACAGGCAGCCGCTGGTAGATTGCTAACCTATTAATTTGAGGGCAAGTTTTAAATCATTTTTATATGTAAAGCACATCCAGATACAAGGGGAAGATGTATCAATGCTATTTTTGTGAGTATCTCAGGAGTTTTATTTTGGGTACTGAGCAAGGGAATTCTAAATCGCAGCTGTGTGCAGAGGGGAGGGATGGGGGAGGTGGGATAGAGAGAAATAAAAAGAGGGGCGAGAGAGAGAGAGAGAGAGAGAGAGAGAGAGAGAAAATGAGGGAGGGAAAGGAGGAAAAGAGAGAAAAATAATAGATTGCCCACTCAGCAAGGAACAGTTCATGGAAAATAACAGGGGAATGAAAATAAAATACCAAATGCATATATATTGTTTTAAATGTAAAGAATGACTGGAAATTAGTTACAATATTGCAGTCTAATAGATGAATTTGTATTGTTTCAAATGGCCAATAAATGTACCTCCTTTTTAAGATGATAGTAGAACTCTGATGCCTTATTACAGTACTGAATACATTTTGGTGGCTGGTTTACCAAAGGAATAAGACGCTGGGGGTAATTTCGTAAGTGAGACTCCTATCGGCGAATGCCAGTCAGTAAAATTGGGGCTCCCATGTTGCAGCCTTATTTCCGTCACCTCACTTTATCATTAATAAGTTTTATGCTGGAGGCGGAGCCTCAAAAAATCATTCTCGCAAACTCCACACAAAGTATCTACTGTTTCATATCATACATCACAAATGGTCCAGAAACCAACAATGCTAAAGAAATGTGGTGGGGTGTGGGGGGGGGGGGGGGGTGAAGAAGAGAGCCATGAGGAAAGGGCTAGACATGACTTTGTCCATTTATAACATGCACGTCAGGTTTTCAATGCAAACTATTACTGGAGAAGATTTCTAGCCCGAGGAACTCCACTGAAGCTGCTTCCACCCAAGTGAAAGAAAGTATTTTATTTTCCCACCGTGTCAGAGAAATTTGCAAATTTGGAATCGTTATAATATAATTTGACAGGAAACTACATATTTTAACACGTGACATCAATAGAATACAAGTAAAGTCAATGAGAATAGCTTATTGGCCTGGTAGAGATTGTCCCCCTCACATAATACCAGCCAACTGCACACTGAACAAACAGATTTCCAGTGACTGCAGTATTTTGTTTTTTTGCATTTTGAACAATACTCTTTTTGTCTTGACTACCCTACCAGACTGATTATTCCAACTATTTTTTGCCCTCAGAGTAAAAAAAAGTTTATGCCAACATTCATTTAATTGGCTTTACATTCATTCAAAATTTGTGTTCTTTGGTCCTACTTTTCTAGCATCATCCTCACTGGCGGCTGCGGTCTACAGGAAGACCCAAGAACATCATAAAGTTCTTCACAGCCAATAAAGTATTTTTGAAGTGCTTTGGGACGTTCTTAAGTTATTAAAGGCGCTGTATAAATGCAAGTTCTATCTTCTTGTCATCATCATAGGCAGTCCCTCGAAACGAGGATGACTTGCTTGCACGTCGAAAAGGGATGAGTTCACAGGTGTATCAATGAAGGACCTAATATTCTGGATCCCGACCTACATCTTGAAGGGTAGAAAGATGCCTGTACGTGGATTTTTTTTAACGTGTGCTGGCCGTTGCACACCAGCCACCACATGGGCTTGACAGAGCTAGGTCTTGGTCCAGTGGCAAAGATTAACCAAGACGACTGGAGACCAGCTCTGCTGCACGGACCTAGTGCGCACACATATCGCAGTGTGGGCTGGCCCGTGCTGCCCCTGGGCCCCGATCACATCCCTCGACGAACTCTTGCCGCTCCTCCACCCCGACCTCGTCACTTCTGCTGTATCTGCCCGCACTGCAGTCAGCCGTCACCCTCCTGCAACAGCACACACTACTCCCTGCAGCAGTATGCTCCCTCTAATGGCCCTGGCCTGCCGATGGTCTTGCAGGCCGGGACTGCACCGATTTTCGGGCCGAGCCGCCGCACGCTGCTCCCTCTTCTTGTAGGACATTGCTCTAATACAGGAAACCGTGACATCTAACTTGCGCACAGCGAGGTCCCGCAGACCACAGTGAGAAAAATGACCAGTTCATCTGTTCTAGTTTCGTTGGTTGAGTGATAAATGTTGGGTCAGGACACAGAACTCCCCATCTCTTCTTCGAACAGTACCATGGGATCTTGTGCATCCACCTGAAAGAGCAGACGATGTAACGTCTCATCCATCATTTCTGCACTCCTTCAGTACTGCTCCGAAGGGTCAGCCTAGATTATGTTCAGGTCCTGGAGTGGGGCTTGAACCCACGCCCTTCTGTCTCGGAGGCGAGAGTGCTACCACTGAGCTGAGGCTGACCCTCCCCATCTCTAGTCATTTGACAAACTGAGGTTCACTTGTGACTTTGAAGCAGCCTGCCCAGTAAAGATCTCACTGCCAGCTTGGAGATATCCTTTATCTTTAAAACAAATATTAACGGTGATGAGACTTGCATGCAAATTGACAAATCAGAAAAAGAAAATCTATATTTAGCCTGTGATCACAAGCCTGTCCAAAGGTCAGTTTAGAAACAAAATAGAGACACAAATCTGGAGCCCAGAAAAACAAAAAGCAATTAAAAGTCAAAACTGTCGTAACTAACTTTTTCTGTGTCATCTCTCCGCAAACAATTCTCTCGCCTCGCTGAAGATTAGCAGCAATGCCATGCGCTTGGGAGAATACAGGGAATCTTTTTGTTATTGTAAACGAAGTGTTAAAAGGCAATTGTAAACATTTAGACCATAAAGGTAGGAACGGCAGAAAAATCCACAATAAATTCTCACATGCAATACAAGGAAATACCAGGATATTTGCACCGAGTTACACTGGACCTTTTATTCATTAAATGAAATTACTTTTCTTTTTTTTTTAAAAAAGAAAGCTTTTGAACTGGACAAACCAAGAGCACGATAGATCAAGATGTTCTTCACCAATCTGCATCTAAAATGAACAGAGGCTAATCAAAGGTAGGTTGTTGAACATGGAAAATATTTTACAAGGGAATTACCTCAAAACCCACGAGCAGCAAAGCCGTAGGTGGATTATGCAGCCTATAGCCACATGAAATATTTTCCACACTAAGCAGCCTAACATGCAGTGTTCTACTTCAGCCACGTCTTCTCACAATACGAAGAAAGTATTTACCATAGTGAATTGGATGTTCAAACTCTGGCATTATTTGATGCAATCCTAAGGGAGCTACGGCCAATGAATTTCTGTCGATGTGCTTCTGCATCCAAACATAATCAAAACAGCAGCAACAAACAGCGACAAAAAACTGCAACTTACACTTAATCTGCACTTTAACTCAACAAAATATCTCAAATACTTCATGGATGAAGACAGGAGAGACATGACAACGAGCAGCAGTCTGATGACATGGATCAACAAAGATAAATTTTGGGGAGGCTTTTGAAGATGGAGCAAATGCAGAGGAGTTATACTTACGTGGATAGGTGATAGAAATATAGAAACATAGAAAATAGGTGCAGGAGTAGGCCATTCGGCCCTTCGAGCCTGCACCGCCATTCAATAAGATCATGGCAGATCATTCACCTCGGTACCCCTTTCCTGCTTTCTCTCCATATCCCTTGATCCCCTTAACCGTAAGGGCCATATCTAATTCCCTCTTGAATATATCCAATGAACTGGCATCAACAACTCTCTGCGGTAGGGAATTCCACAGGTTAACAACTCTCTGAGTGAAGAAGTTTCTCCTCATCTTGGTCCTAAATGTCTTACCCCTTATCCTTAGACTATCCCCTGGTTCTGGACTTCCCCAACATCTGGAACATTCTTCCTGCATCTAACCTGTCTCCGTCCCGTCAGAATTTTATATGTTTATAGGAGATCACCTCTCATCCTTCTAAACTCCAGTGAATACAGGCCCAGTCGATCCAGTCTTTCTTCATAGGTCAGTTCAGCCATCCCAGGAATCAGTCTGGTGAACCTTCACTGCATTCCCTCAATAGCAAGAACGTCCATCCTCAGATTAGGAGACCAAAACTGAACACAATAATCCAGGTGAGGCCTCACCAACGCCCTGTACAACTGCAGTAAGACCTCCCTGCTCCTATACTCAAATCCCCTAGCTATGAAGGGCAACATACCATTTGCCTTCTTCACCGCCTGCTGTACCTACATGCCGACTTTCAAAGACTGATGAACCATGGCACCCAGGTCTCGTTGCACCTCCTCTTTTCCTAATCTGCCACCATTCAGAGAATATTCTGCCTTCGTATTTTTTCCCCCAAAGTGGATAACCTCACATTTATCCACATTATACTGCATTTGCCCACTCACCTAACATAAGAACATAAGAATTAGGAACAGGAGTAGGCCATCTAGCCCCTCGAGCCTACTCCGCCATTCAATAAGACCTGTCCAAATTACCCTGCAGCCTCTTAGCATCCTCCTCACAGCTCACACCGCCACCCAGTTTAGTGCCATCTGCAAATTTGGAGATATTACACTCAATTCCTTCATCTAAATCATTGATCTATAGTGTAAAGAGCTGGGGTCCCAGCACTGAGCCCTGCAGCACCCCATTAGTCGCTGCCTGCCATTCTGAAAAGGACCCGTTTATCCCGACTCTGCTTCCTGTCTGCCAACCAGTTCTCTATCCACGTCAGTACATTACCCCCAATACCATGTCCTTTAATTTTGCACACCAATCTCTTGTGTGGGACCTTATGGTGAGGTGAGTGGGCAAATGCATGGCAAATACACCACATCCACTGGTTCTCCCGTGTCCACTCTACTTGTTACATCCTCTCTCCCTCCTTTTTTAAAAAGTGGTGTTACATTAGCTACCCTCCAGTCCATAGGAACTAATCCAGAGTCGATAGCCTGTTGGAAAACGATCACCAATGCATCCACTATTTCTAGGGCCACTTCCTTAAGTATTCTGGGATGCAGACTATCAGGCCCCATGGATTTATCGGCCTTCAATCCCATCAACTTCCCGAACACAATTTCCCGCCGAATAAGGATTTCCTTCAGTTCCTCCTTCTTACTAGACCCTCAGTCCCCAAGTATTTCCGGAAGGTTATTTGCGTTTTCCTTCGTGAAGACAGAACCAAAGTATTTGTTCAACTGGTCTGCCATTTCTTTGTTCCCCATTATAAATTCACCTGAATCTGACTGCAAGGGACCTACGTTTGTCTTCACTAATCCTTTCCTCTTTACATATCTATAGAAGCTATTGCAGTCAGTTTTTATGTCACCAGCAAGCTTCCTATCATACTCTATTTTCCCCCTCCTAATTCAACCCTTTGTCCTCCTCTGCTGAATTCTAAATCTCTCCCAGTCCTCAGGTTTGCTGCTTTTTCTGGCCAATTCATATTTCTCTTCCTTGGACTGAACATTATCCCTAATTCCCCTTGTTAGCCACGGTTGAGCCATCTTCCCAGTTTTATTATTACTCCAGACAGGGATGTACAATTGTTGAAGTTCATCCATGTGATCTTTAAATGCTTGCCATTGCCGATCCACTGTCAACCCTTTAAGTATCATTTGCCAGTCTATTCTAGCCAATTCACATCTCATACCATCGAAGCTACCTTTCCTTAAGTTCAGGACCCCAATCTCTGAATTAACTGTGTCACTCTCCATCTTAATAAACAATTCTACCATATTATGGTTGTTCTTCCTCAAGGGACCTCGCACAACAAGATTGCTAATTAGTCCTTTCTCATTACACATCACCCAGTCTAGGATGGCCAGTCCTCGAGTTGATTCCTCGACATATTGATCTAGAAAACCATCCCTAATACACTCCAGGAAATCCTCCTCCACCTTATTGCTACCAGTTTGGTTAGCCCAATCTAAGTCACCCATCATAACTGTTGTACCCTTATTGCACGCATCCTTAATTTCTTGTTTGATGCTGTCCCCAACCTCACTACTACTGTTTGGTGGTCTATACACAACTCCCACTAGCGTTTGCTGCCCTTTGGTATTCCGCAGCTCCACCCATACAGGTTCCACATCATTCCTTACTATTGCATTAATTTCCTCGTTAACCAGCAACACTACCCCCACCTCCTTTTCCTTTCTGTCTATCCTTCCTGAATGTTGAATACCCCTGGATGTTGAGTTCCCAGCCTTAGTCACCCTAGAGCCATGTCTCCGTGATGCCAATTATATCATATTCATTCATTTCTGCCTGTGCAGTTAATTCATCCAACTTATTAAGAATACTCCTCGCATAGGTGGCTTTCGTGTGCTTGAAGGATGGAAAGCAGAGTGAATGAATTTGAATAGGGAGTCGAGCAAGAGGGGAGCACAGAGTTGGGTGGCAAAGAGGTTAGAAACAGGATAGTAGTTGGAGAGGAAGGCAGGTTAAGGATGGCCTATATAAAAGGGAGAGGTTGACAGAGAGAAACAGTGCCTGTAGATGGGGAATGGTTTACAATATCAGCAAATATTGGACAAAGAGAGATAACTGAGTGGTCAGCAACTGCACTGGTTGGGGGGGGGGGGGGAGGGGGGAACGGTCAAGGGAACTAAAGGTGGGTCTTGAGGAACTGAATCTGATAAATATTGGAGCAGAAATAGGAGAATAATGATATAGTACTTAGGGGTCAAGACAGAGAGGGGAGACAGTTAGGGATAAGGGTAGAAGATTTGAGATACATGGAACTAAAGATAGGTCAATGATGCTTAAAGCCTGTGACACTTGGATTTGAGGACCTGAATATGGAAGTTGCACCAAGGTAAAGCAGGGGTGGAGGACTGTGAACGGCTTGATTAAAATGAGACATTGAAAGTAGGAGCAAGAAAACTGTCGAGAAAGTCAACAAAAGTGACAGTCCCATGACCAGTGTAGGCCCAGAAAAGGGACAGTTCAGAGTTGAAGCAGTGGCAGTGAGGGGCTGGGTGTAATTAATACAGAAGCAGAGATTGAGAGTAGTAGGGTTGGCAGACAGCAGGGAGATGTGAACAGTGAGCGAGACAAAGAAGTAACGGAGAGCTCACACAATAGTGTGGTGGAATGTTGAAATGCAGGGTGAAATTAAGAGAGGGCAAAGGATGGGGAGAGGAGAAATTCAAATGCAGCTTAGGGATGATGAGTTGCTCAGTGTGAAGAATAAGCAAGGAAAGTAGGAAAGAGATTGCATCAAGGAAGTCACCAGTGGGCTTGGAGAGCAGTAAATGAGAAGCTGGAGAGATGGTGAACAATGAAAAGCTCGCCCATTACCCCAGTGCTCACTGACCTACATTGGCACCCTCCTGCTCCCCCAACGTCCCAAATTTAAAATTCTCACCTTCGTGTTTACATCACTTAATTCCCTAGCCCCTCCCAAACTCGTTAACCTCCTCCAGCTCTACAATCCTCCGAGAACTTGGTATTCCTCTAACCCTGGCCTCGTGTATATTCCCCCCCCCCCCCATCAACCCCCATCCCTCCTTTCGCCCCACTATGAGAAGGTGCGCCTTCAGCTACCTTGGTCCCAAGCTCTGGAATTCCCTCGCTAACCCTCTTTGTCTTACTACACTCCTCTTCTCCTTTAAGACCCTCCTTAAAACCTCTCTCTTTGACCAAGTTGTTAGTCGCTATCTTCTTTGACTCAGAATCCATTTTTTGTCTGGTTACACTTCCTTGAAGCACTTTTCTACATTGAAGGCACTATATAGATACAAGTTGTTGTTCAAATGAGAAGATGATGCTGGTGGAGTAAGGGCAGGCTGAAATGAAGCAGAGAGCCACAGCGTCGATAGCAGTTTGGAAACTGAACATGGCGGAAAGTGCAGCTGGGCAGGACGACTCTGGTCCCCTCTCAGATGAATCATAGAAATTTACAGCATGGAAAGGAGGCCATTTTGGCCCATCGAGTCCACGCCGGCCAACCAAGAGCTATCCAGCCGAATCCCACTTTCCAGCTCTTGGTCCGTAGCCCTGTAGATTATGGCACGTTAAGAGCTCATCCAAGTATCTTTTAAATGTGGTAAGGGTTTCTGCCTCTACCATCTTTTCAGACAGTGAGTTCCAGACCACCACTACCCTCTGGGTGAAGAAATTGCCCCTCATATCTCCTCTAAACCTCCCCCAAATTACTTTAAATCTATACCCCCTGGTTGTTGACCCCTCTGCCAAGAGAAACAGGGCAGGAGGAATAGAATGGGAGGGAGGTGGAGAAAGTAACCTCCGGAAAGCAACTGGATGTTGAGGGAGAGAGAGAGAGAGAAAAAGAGAAAGAGAAAGAGAAAGAGAGAGAGAGAAAGAGAGAGGGGGGGGTGGGGGGAGAAGAGGAGGCAGTTGGGGTTGGCTAACAGCAGGTTCCTCAGAGACAGAAGATAATATTTGGAGCAGAGCGAAAGCATCGATCTGTTAAGGATGACATAGTAGTAGTGATAACCAAGGTGGAGGGCCGATAGACACATGTCGCAGACACTAGGAGTAGGAAACAAATCAAGAGCAGGGCAGAGCTGAACAACAGAGAAAGGAAAGACAAAGGAAACATAGAAACATAGAAAATAGGTGCAGGAATAGGCCATTTGGCCCTTCTAGCCTGCACCGCCATTCAATGAGTTCATGGCTGAACATGCAACTTCAGTACCCCATTCCTGCTTTCTCGCCATACCCCTTGATCCCCCTAGTAGTAAGGACTTCATCTAACTCCTTTTTGAATATATTTAGTGAATTGGCCTCAACAACTTTCTGTGGCAGAGAATTCCACAGGTTGACCACTCTCTGGGTGAAGAAGTTTCTCCTCATCTCGGTCCTAAATGGCTTACCCCTTATCCTTAGACTGTGTCCCCTGGTTCTGGACTTCCCCAACATTGGGAACATTCTTCCTGCATCTAACCTGTCTAACCCCGTCAGAATTTTAAACGTTTCTATGAGGTCCCCTCTCATTCTGCCGAACTCCAGTGAATACAAGCCCAGTTGATCCAGTCTTTCTTGATAGGTCAGTCCCGCCATCCCGGGAATCAGTCTGGTGCACCTTCGCTGCACTCCCTCAATAGCAAGAATGTCCTTCCTCAAGTTAGGAGACCAAAACTGTACACAATACTCCATGTGTGGCCTCACCAAGGCCCTGTACAACTGTAGCAACACCTCCCTGCCCCTGTACTCAAATCCCCTCGCTATGAAGGCCAACATGCCATTTGCTTTCTTAACCGCCTGCTGTACCTGTATGCCAACCTTCAATGACTGATGTACCATGACACCCAGGTCTCGTTGCACCTCCCCTTTTCCTAATCTGTCACCATTCAGATAATAGTCTGTGTCTCTGTTTTTACCACCAAAGTGGATAACCTCACATTTATCGACATTATACTTCATCTGCCATGCATTTGCCCACTCACCTAACCTATCCAAGTCACTCTGCAGCCTCATAGCATCCTCCTTGCAGCTCACACTGCCACCCAACTTAGTGTCATCCGCAAATTTGGAGATACTACATTTAATCCCCTCGTCTAAATCATTAATGTACAGTGTAAACAGCAGGGGCCCCAGCACAGAACCTTGCGGTACCCCACTAGTCACTGCCTGCCATTCTAAAAAGTCCCCATTTACTCCTACTCTTTGCTTCCTGTCTGACAACCAGTTCTCAATCCATGTCAGCACACTACCCCCAATCCCATGTGCTTTAACTTTGCACATTAATCTCTTGTCGAAAGCCTTCTGAAAGTCAAAATATACCACATCAACTGGTTCTCCCTTGTCCACTCTACTGGAAACATCCTCAAAAAATTCCAGCAGATTTATCAAGCATGATTTCCCTTTCACAAATCCATGCTGACTTGGACCTATCATGTCACCTCTTTCCAAATGCGCTGCTATGACATCCTTAATAATTGATTCCATCATTTTACCCACTACTGAGGTCAGGCTGACCGGTCTATAATTCCCTGTTTTCTCTCTCCCTCCTTTTTTAAAAAGTGGGGTTACATTGGCTACCCTCCACTCGATAGGAACTGATCCAGAGTCAATGGAATGTTGGAAAATGACTGTCAATGCATCCGCTATTTCCAAGGCCACCTCCTTAAGTACTCTGGGATGCAGTCCATCAGGCCCTGGGGATTTATCGGCCTTCAATCCCATCAATTTCCCCAACTCAATTTCCCGACTAATAAGGATTTCCCTCAGTTCCTCCTCCTTACTAGACCCTCTGACCCCTTTTATATCCGGAAGGTTGTTTGTGTCCTCCTTAGTAAATACCGAACCAAAGTACTTGTTCAATTGGTCCGCCATTTCTTTGTTCCCTGTTATGACTTCCCCTGATTCTGACTGCAGGGGACCTACGTTTGTCTTTACTAACCTTTTTCTCTTTACATATCTGTAGAAACTTTTGCAATCCATCTTAATGTTCCTTGCAAGCTTCTTCTCGTTCTCCATTTTCCCTGCCCTAATCAAACCCTTTGTCCTCCTCTGCTGAGTTCTAAATTTCTCCCAGTCCCTGGGTTCACTGCTATTTCTGGCCAATTTGTATGCCACTTCCTTGGCTTTAATACTATCCCTGATTTCCCTTGATAGCCACGGTTGAGCCACCTTCCCTTTTTTATTTTTACGCCAGACAGGAATGTACAATTTTTGTAGTTCATCCATGCGGTCTCTAAATGTCTGCCATTGCCCATCCACAGTCAACCCCTTAAGTATCATTCGCCAATCTATCCTAGCCAATTCATGCCTCATACCTTCAAAGTTACCCTTCTTTAAGTTCTGGACCATGGTCTCTGAATTAACTCTTTCATTCTACATCCTAATGCAGAATTCCACCATATTATGGTCAATCTTCCCCAAGGGGCCTCGCACAACGAGATTGCTAATTAATCCTCTCTCATTACACAACACCCAGTCTAAGATAGCCTCCTCCCTAGTTGGTTCCTTCACAAATTGGTCTAGAAAACCATCCCTTATGCACTCCAGGAAATCCTCCTCCACCGTATTGCTTAGCCCAATCTATGTGCATATTAAAGTCACCCATTATAACTGCTGCACCTTTATTGCATGCACCCCTAATTTCCTGTTTGATGCCCTCCCCAACATTACAGACCTGTTTGGAGGTCTGTACACAACTCCCACTAACGTTTTTTGCCCTTTGGTGTTCTGCAGCTCTACCCATATAGATTCCACATCATCCAAGCTAATGTCCTTCCTAACTATTGCATTAATCTCCTCCTTAACCAGCAATGCTACCCCACCTCCTTTTCCTTTTATTCTATCCTTCCTGAATGTTGAATACCCCTGGATGTTGAGTTCCCAGCCCTGATCATCCTGGAGCCATGTCTCTGTAATCCCAATCACATCATATTTGTTAACATCTATTTGCACAGTTAATTCATCCACCTTATTACGGATACTCCTTGCATTAAGACACAAAGCCTTCAGGCTTGTTTTTTTTAAACACCCTTTGTCCTTTTAGAATTTTGCTGTACAGTGGCCCTTTTTGTTCTTTGCCTTGGGTTTCTCTGCCCTCCACTTTTCCTCATCTCCTTTCTGTCTTTTGCTTTTGTCTCCTTTTTGTTTCCCTCTGTCTCCCTGCATTGGTTCCCATCCCCCTGCCATATTAGTTTAACTCCTCCCCAACAGCACTAGCAAACATTCCCCCTAGGACATTGGTTTCGGTCCTGCCCAGGTGCAGACCGTCCGGTTTGTATTGGTCCCACCTCCCCCAGAACCGGTTCCAATGCCCCAGGAATTTGAATCCCTCCCTGCTGCACCACTGCTCAAGCCACGTTTGGTTTGGAGTGAAAGAAAGATAGACTTGCATTTATATCGCAACTTTCACGACTAAGGGCTGTCTCAAAGCTCTTTACAGCCAATTAAGTACTTTTTGAAGTTTGGTCACTGTTGTAATATGGGAAACACGGCAGCCAATTTGCACACAGCAAGATCCCACAAACAGCAATGTGATAATGACCAGATAATCTGTTTTTGTTATGTTGATTGAGGGATAAATATTGGCCAGGACACTGGGCATAACTCCCCTGCTCTTCTTCGAAATAGTACCAAGGGATCTTTTATGTCCACTTGAGAGGGCAGGTAGGGCCTCGTTTTAACGTCTCATCTGAAAGACAGCACCTCCGACAGTGCAGCACACCCTCAGCACTACACTAGAGTGTCAGCCTAGAATTTTGTGCTCAAGTCCTTGGAGTGGGACTTGAACCCACAACCTTCTGACTCAGAGGCGAGAGTGCTACCCACTGAGCTACAGCTGACTCCGAGTGGCAGCCAATAGGTGCACACAAAGGTAGCAGCTTTGATTTACATGTACAGACCACAGGAAAAGATACAGGTCTCTAAGGTAGTCTTTTATGCAGAAGCATCAAGGTTGTTATGAGGCCGAGAGCCAAGTGGTTTTGGTAGAACCTAAACTGAACATTGCTGAGTAGGCCATTGATGAATAGGTTTCCCTTGTTGGCATTATTAATGACTCCCTTCATCAGTTTACTAATGGTGGGGGCGGGGAGGGGGAAGGGGGAAGAGTCTGAAAGGTAAATAATTGGCCAGGGTAGAATTATCCTAGTTTTTGTGGATAGGACATACTTGGGCAATCGTCGACATGGTCGGATAGACACCAGTGTCCTAAGCTGCTGTGGAACCGCTAGGAAAGTGGCCAGCTCCGTTGAACAGGTCTTCAGCACTACAGCCTAGATGTTATCAAGGCCCATAGCTTTTGCTGTGTCTAGTAATTTTAGCTGCTTCTTAGCATTGCATAAATGTCAATGGCAATGTTCATTTCAAAATCGAGCCTAAAGTCTCTCTGAGCTACACAGAGCATCAAGTCCCAGGTTTGATCCTGGTCTGTGCTGATCTCAGCCAGTGTAGGTGGAATGAGAGAAAACAAATACATCAGCCAGCATTACAGCTCTTGATCGTCGTACAGCGACCCCTATTGGAAGTGTGAGCCTGTGGACATCAGGTATGGACAGGATGGGCTTTGTGATGTTCTCCACAAACAGCCTGTAGCATTCGCAATGCTCGCCCATGAATGATGGCCACTTGGGTGAGGTACTTGATGGCAAACAATGAGAGAAGTCAATACTTACACGTGACAAAATGAGAAAATTGAAGAGGAGAAAAAATGCAAGTAGAACAGAGAGCAAAAATTGGAAGTTGTGTGTTTATAAAGAATATGGCAGGGTAGAAAAACATAGCTTTCTGACCACTACGATCACCCTAACATTCTGAAATTCTGGCGTCCCCTCAATGTTTCCCTCATCCTCCCCACCAAATGTTGATACCAAAGTCAAGACTCAAACCTTGTTTTACAACATTTAAGAAATAAAAACAAAAAATCTGCACTTAAAAATACAATACTACTCAACCAAAATGCTACATGCAGCTTGGGTGCAGCACGTTACAAGTTCTAGCTGCTTATCAGTAATATTCTGCAGCATCAAATTTATTGATTCAGGCAGAAAGACATCCATGACCTCACTAGTTGTCCAGTATTATAAATCTCCCCCTCAAAACAAACCATTAGAACAGCAATGGGAAATATTTAAAACGGTGTACAACTGAATCCAGGAAAAATATATTCCGCTAAAAGGGACTGGCGGATAGAAACATAGAAAATAGGTGCAGGAGTAGGCCATTCGGCCCTTCTAGCCTGCACCGCCATTCAATGAGTTCATGGCTGAACATGCAACTTCAGTACCCCATTCCTGCTTTCTTGCCATACCCCTTGATCCCCCTAGTAGTAAGGACTACATCCAACTCCTTTTTGAAGTAAGGACTACATTTTGAGCTAACGTGATACCTATGTTTAAGAAGGGAGATAGAACATGTCCAGGGAACTATAGACCAGTCAGCTTAACATCGATGGTAGGGAAAATAATGGAATCCCGACTAAGGGAGAAAATAGAAGAACATCGAGAAAACAAAAATATAACAATGAATAGTCAGCATGAATTTCAAAAGGGAAAATCTTGCTGGACCGACCTCATTGAATTTTTTGACGAGATAACAGAGAGTAGACAATGGTAATGCAGTAGATATAATTTATCTAGATTTTCAAAAGATCTTCAATAAGGTGCCACATAGTAGACGAATGAACAAGGTCAGTGAATGTGGAGTCAGGGGACAAGTAGCAGAATGGATAACTAGCTGGCTTCAAGACAGAAAGCAGAGAGTAGGGGTAAAGGGTCGCTATTCAGAGTGGCAGAAGGTGGGTCGTAGTGTTCCACAAGGATTAGTGCTGGGACCACTATTGTTCACAATTTATATTAACGATTTAGACTTGAGTCAAAAATACAATTTCTAAATTTGCAGATGACACTAAATTGGAGGGTGATAGTCAATACTGAGGAGGACTGCAACAAATTACATTAATAAACTTGCAGAATAGGCATATAATTGGTAAATGAATTTCAACACAGATAAATGTGAGGTATTATATTTTGGTAAGAAAAATAGGGCAGTCACTTATTACTTGGAAAATACGAATCTAAATGGGGTAGAGGAACAAAGGGATCTCGGAGTACAAATACACAAATCACTGAAAGTAGCAACACAGGTGAGCAAGGCCATAAAAAAGCAAACCAAGCACTAGGGTTTATTTCTAGAGGGATTGAATTGAAAAGTAGGGAAGTTATGCTAAACTTGTATCGAACCTTGGTTAGATCACACTTGGGAGAACTGTGTACAGTTCTGGTCGTCATATTATAAAATGGATGTAGAGGTACTGGAGAGAGTGCAAAAACGATTAACAAGGATGATACCAGAAATGCGAGGGTATACCCATCAAGAAAGAATG
This sequence comes from Pristiophorus japonicus, assembly GCF_044704955.1. Classification (NCBI taxonomy): domain Eukaryota; kingdom Metazoa; phylum Chordata; class Chondrichthyes; family Pristiophoridae; genus Pristiophorus; species Pristiophorus japonicus. The sequence goes on from NC_091983.1 coordinate 211,147,715, forward strand.
AACAGACTGGATCTCTTTTCTCTTGAAATGAGAAGGCTAAGGAGTGACCTAATAAGTCTTTAAAATCATGAAAGGTTTTGATAAAAGTGCATTTCCATTTGTGGCAAAGAGAAAAACTAGAGGTCATCAATGTAAGATAATCACCAAGAAATCAAACAGGGAATTCAGAAGAGAATTCTTTACCCAGAAAGTGGTGAGAATGTGGTTCTACCACAGGGAGTAGTTGAGGCGAATAGTATAGCATTTAAGGGGAGACTAGATAAGCATATGAGGAAGAAGGGAATAGAGGGTTCTGCTGATAGCGTTAGATGAGGTAAGATGGGACAAGGCATAAAGGCTGGCATGGATTGGTTGGGGAAAATGGCCTGTTTCTGTGCCGTATATCCTATATAATTTTAAATTTTGCAGCATAGCTTGAATAGCAAAACAAAGATAGCAAGACATTTTTTTTTAAAGTCTATAGTTCGCCACTAGTTTAGGCACTTCACCTCCCTCATGATTGGATGATCCCCTTTACTTATTTTAAAATTTCGACACCACGTAATCTTATTGCACTTCAGTACGTGAAAAAAAATATCATAAGCTATTTGCAAGATTCAGTTCTTGTGGAGTTACACAACCACCCACGAGGAAGTGGATCTTTCTCGTGTAGGTGGTGGTGGGGCTGGGTGGGGGGGGGGAGGGCACCTTGGGGACCTACGCTCTCTCTGTCAGGGGGTTTCTGGGGATGCCAGGAAATTAGCCACAGTGGTTTCTGAACCTACAGATGTAGGCATACGCTTTGCCCTGTCATGGAAATTTATTGCTTGCAATAAAAATGAAGACCATTATATCGAGCGACGGCTAAAACTAAATACATGGAAGGAATGAGTCAGCAAAGCACAGTTTGTACTTCCCCTTTTCATCTCCAGAACATGAACCACAACTTTAAGAAATGTGATATTTTTATCCCCCTCTCCCATGTAAATAGAGATTAAAAAAAAATTATGTTGCTTTTACCTGTGACTGTAACGAATGGCAATTGTCAATCCAAGCTGCAAATGCAAAAAGAAATGTTATAATAAATAAATTGTACTTGTATAGTGCTTTATCACATTCTCAGAATGTCCCAAACAACTTCACATCCAATGAATTACTTGCAAGTGCAGTCAGTTATACAGCCAGACACATCAGCTAATTTGCAAACAGTAGATGAGGTGAATAACCAATGAATCTGCTGAATGAGTGATGTTAGCTAAGAGAGTAATGATGGCCAGGACATTGGAAAAACTCCCTGCTCTTCTTTAAATAAAGCCGTGGGATGCTTTACATCCACCTCCGTTTAATGTTCATCTGAAAGAATGCACCTTCAACATGCAGTACTCCGTCAGTAATGCACTGAAGCTCCAGCCTGGGTTATGTGCTTGAGTTGTGCAGTGTGGCTTGAACTCACAACCTTGAGTCAGAGGTGAGAATACCATCAATTGTGCCAACCTGATGCTAAACAGTGTTTGATCCAATTGTCCAGTACATACAAACAATGGGCCAAATTTCCCCAGCTGCCTAGAGAGGCGTAGTTCAGGGTGGCACGCCAAACTTTTGGGCAAAAAAAGCGCCAAAAATGTACCTGTTAATTTGGCCGTTCCCTTGTCATCCAGATCCATCGGCATGGCGCTACAGAGCCTGTGGGGGGATGGAGCTTCGGCCGCGCTGGCGGGGGGGGGGGGCTTGGGCCTAGTGTCTTGTGGAGTGCCGGCAGGGGGACGCATGTCTGGTTGAGCGTGCGCGCATGCGCAATGGACATTTCAGCGTGCGCGCATGCACAGTGCAACAGGAAGCTTGGCAATCGGCCAATTAAAGGGAGAGCGTCCTCAGTATCATTGGTAATGGACCATATATAAAGGTAAGGTTTAAATATTGATTTTTGTGTGGCTGAGGGAGTGGAAAAGAGTGCTGGATAGGTGGAAGGAAGGTGAGAAGTGTGATTTTTGAACATTACCCGAGTGTAAGTCCAATACACGAATGGCGCAAGAGCGTGCAACATGTACAAAGAATTTCCTCCATGAGGAAGTGGAGAAACTAGTGACTGTCACTGAGGAGAAATGGCTGGAGCTGGATATCAGTCAGAGTGGTCCGGCAAAAGTTTCACCCAAGGAAATGAGAAAATGATGGAACCTAGTTGCAGAAGAATACTCCGCAGGAGTCAATACTGCAAGATCTGGAAGCCATTGCAAGAAGAAATGGTAGGACGTTAGTCAAGTAGTGAGTGTAAGTAATATCTTCATCTTTAAATTGAATTGCAATAGAAAATGAGACCATTTGTATGTGTCCCACCCATCAGAAGCATACCATGTCTGAAAATAAATATTTTCATCTTTGCAGAAGAAATTGGCCCACAAAAGGGAAAGACTTAGAACAGGAGGAGGTCTGCCAAATCTGCACCAACTGTCACCCCTGAGTCGCACCGGCAGAAAAAGAATCAGCTCTGCACAAGCTGGACCCACACGCGAGGGTAGGGTGAGTCATTAAAATGCATAGTCGCCCTTCAAATCAACCTGCTGACTGGCCTGCTACGAATCAGACTACTCATGCCACCCATCCTGCCCCCCCTCCTGTGCTACTAACTATTTGACTGTTCTGTTGTATTTTGCAGAAGACGACGACACTCAAGATCCTGAAGATCCACCAGAGGATCCAGATGTGTGCGCTCCAGACCAAGGCGGATGAGGGGGAGGAGGGATCCATGGAAATGTGTTCACGAGAGAATGCTGACCACGATATGGATCAGTCCATAGTACAGGGCATCACACTGCCAGAAACCTCCATAAGCTTCTCAGCAACATTCCATGGGTTCACACCTTCCGAAGTCGCAGGTCCCTGTGGCAGTCGTGAAATGCATCTTGGAACACCCAGTCCCCCACCGTCCCAGCCTGCGCCTCCCACAGGAGGGGTGCCATTAGACAGACCCACAGCGAGGGGAAGGAGAAGCCGAGCAGTTTCTCCTGAGATGCAGCCCTCAGCAGAGCTAATCAGGTTCTGTCATTGGGTGAGGAGACCAATGCCCTCACAAGATCACTTGTGGCAGACATCAGTTGGGTGCGTGATGAGGTAGTGACACTGTCGGGTGAAATCTCAGCACTGAGACGAGAAGTGAGGGCGGGCATTTCAGAGGGTGTGCAAACGATGGCAGATGCCATGAGAGAGCTAGCTTCTGCAATAAGGGCACAAAGGCCGGATATGCAAATGCCACTCCCACTTCAATCCACGTATCAGCCACCGGGTCAGACCCAAGCTGGCCCCCAACCCCACCCACCCACCGCAGACCCTCTAAGGAAGTACACTTTCCCTGAGATGTGGGTGAGAGATGGGTGCAGCTGTTCTTTGCTGCTGCTGTTGTTATCGTTGAAATGCACTGTTAAATAACCAATAAAAGATATTTTGCATTAAAACTGAATCATGTTCCATTAGAACCACGCAACATTTAGGGACAACTGTAAAAAGTAAAAATCCCTCACCCCCACAGTCATGCTTGCCTGACGCCCCTAGCCCTGGCAGGAGGGCTAGCCAGTGCGTTCTGCAGTCGGCAAGGTAGGACTGCTCTATTACATAAGAAATAGGAACAGGAGTAGGCCATATGGCCCCTCGAGCCTGCTCTGCCATTCAATAAGATCATGGCTGATCTGATCATGGACTCAACTCCACTTTCCCGCCCGCTCCCCATTAGGCTGGATAGCTCTTGGTCGGCCGGCACAGACACGATGGTCCGAAATAGCCTCCTTCCGTGCTGTAAATTTCAGTGATTCGATATCTCTCCGCCTCGGTATCAAATTATCCTGAGAAGTGCCTTTGGACGTTTTACTATGCTAAAAGAGCTATATAAATATAAGTTGTTGTAAGGTGATAAAGAGCCTGTTGCCCAGTTTGCTCCATCTCCCAGGCACTGGGACACTGAAGCCTCGCCCACTCTCTGGCCCCAAGTTTCGTCCCGTGGCGAAAACGGCGCACCTCCGAGCTGGGCGCCTGTTTTTCGCGCCGAATACTGCGCTTAAAAAAAACTCCGATATTCTCGAGCTCCTTGGAGCTCGATGTCTTCTTGACGCGGCGCACTCTTCGCAGCAGGGGGCGGAGCCTAACACTCGCGCCGATTTTCTAAGTAGCAGGGGGCGGGTACAATTTAAATTAGCCTTCGTGGTGCCGGCAACCCTGCGCGTGCGCGTTGGAGCGTGCGCGCATGCACAGTCTCAAACAAACATTGGCACTCGGCCATTTTTAAAAGGACTGCAGTAAAAGTGAAGATTTGTTTCTTGGACCCCTGCAAAGGCTTGTAATTTAATTTATTTGATATTTCTGTGTGAGGGAGTGCTTTTTAGCAGCACTGCCGAATAAATCACCTGCTGAAATCAGTGAGTTCAGCTTTTCACTGCTAAACTTGCAGAACCGGTGCTGCATTGGTGCATGCAAATTAAGAAATTTGTGTTTGGAGAAATAAGAGCGCCTGGTTCGATATTGTCGACGTGGGTAAGGTCTCCTGCCCATCAACCTACGGGCTACGACGTTCCTGGTACGGTGAGCTCTAATCAATTCTCTCCTATGCAGTGAATTGATGGCGAACCATTGCATAATACGTGGTGTTGACAATGCAGCACCCATTCTGCAAATTTAAATATAAAACTGTCGATTTGGCTGCCTCTCCCTGTCCAAATGGCCTCAGTCCCCCTCACAGCTCGAAGGCTGCTGCTGTATCTTCGGCTGTCGTCGAGCCACTGACACCGCCCCTTAAGTGTGGCCGAATGGCCTCAAGCACCATAATGAGCTGCGTGTGTCAGGTGTTGATTCTTCGGCTGCCGGCCAGCCACTGACGCCGCTGATATCTCATGGCCGAATGGCCTCAAGTCCGTCCGGGTGTTGCTTCTTCGCAGCCAGCCACGAAGAGAATGAAGGCCTGCCTCAAGCACCGCAGCTCAGCTCGAAGCTTGCTGCCGCTGCCGTCGAGACACTGACGCCTGTCTCCAACATGAAAGGCCTGCCTGAAGCACAGCAGCTCGAAGGCTGCTGCTATTTCACACAGGTCGGAACATGGTTTATTTAATCTTTTCTTTGCTTATAAATTTTTATTTAGGTTGGATTTATTTGTATAATATTTGTATAAGTATAACTAATGATTGATTGTAGAATTTAATGACTTCCCTTCCTCCGCCCCCCCCCCCCCCCCCCGTTCCCTACGCCTAATTTGTAACCTACGCTTGATTTTCTAAAGTGTAGACAAGGTTTTTTCGAGCGTACAAAAATCTTCACTTACTCCATTCTAAGTTAGTTTGGAGTAAGTTTTCACTGACGAAACTTTGAAATCAGGCGTAAGTGGCCGGACACGCCCCCTTTTGAAAAAAAAAATTCTGTTCCAAAATGAAACTGTTCTAACTGACTGGAACTGGAGCAAACTAAATGGCGAGAATTCCGATTTCTAAGATACTCCGTTCTACACCAGTTGCTCCTAAAAATCAGGAGCAAATCATGGTGAAACTTGGGGCCATTGTTCCTGCCCAAGGTCGCTGCGCATGCGCCGTAACCCCGCCATGTGCAAGATGGCGGCCTGTCACCGCGGGCAAACACGGGGCCTGTGGGTTCCTATTCTGCCCCGGAGGCCTACAGAAGGTGTTTATGAAGCTTCGTAGCCTACTCACAAGTCCACATCCTCCCCAGCGCCCACAATCGCTTACCTTCTCCCCGAAACATCTGTTCGACTGACTTAATTCTTCTCCACTCGCGCATGCTCAGTAGCTGATTTAGCTTTCATTTATTTTTGATGCTGTTGTGCAGGTCTTTAGTGCTTTAGAATCCTCTAACTGCCCCCCCACTCCCTGCTATCACTGGCTACCTGCGCTGATTTCTTAAATGTAGGTAATGTTTTGCAGTGCCTACTAAAGTGGCCACATACACTGTCCTAACTTAGTTTGGAGTAACTTTCAGCTGGCCAAATTTGCTTCTATGGCCAGAAGTAGAAAATGGATGCAGGAGTAGGCCATTCGGCCCCTCGAGCCCGCACCACCATTCAACAAGATCATGGCTGATCATTCACCTCAGTACCCTCTTCCTGCTTTCTCTCTATACCCCTTGATCCCTTTAGCCGTACGGGCCATATCTGACTCCCTTTTGAATATATCCAATGAACAAGCATCAACAACTCCCTGCGGCAGGGAATTCCACAGGTTAATAACTCTCTGAGTGAAGAAGTTTCTCCTCATCTCAGTCCTAAATGGCCTACCCCTTATCCTAAATCTATGTCCCCTGGTTCTGGACTGCCCCAACATCGGGAACATTCTTCCTGCACCCAACCTGTCCAGTCCTGTCAGAATTTTTAATGTTTCTATGAAATCCCCTCTCATCCTTCTAAACTCCAGTGAATACAGGCCCAGTCGATCCAGTCTCTCCTCATATGTCAGTCCTGCCATCCCGGGAATCAGTCTGGTGAACCTTCGCTGCACTCCCTCAATAGCAAGAATGTCCTTTCTCAGATTAGGAGACCAAAACTGAACACAATATTCCAGGTGAGGCCTCATTAAAGCCTTGTACAACTGCAGTAAGACTCCCTGCTCCTATACTCAAATCCCCTAGCTATGAAGGCCAACATACCATTTGCCTTCTTCACCACCTGCTCATCCTGCATGCCAACTTTCAATGACTGACCTCTTTTCCTAATCTGCCACCATTCAGATAATATTCTGCCTTCGTGTTTTTGCCACCAAAGTGGATAACCTTGCATTTATCCACATTATACTGCATCGGCCATGCATTTGCCCACTCACCTAACCTGTCCAAGTCACCCTGCAGCCTCTTAGCGTCCTCCTCACAGCTCACACCTCCACCCAGCTTAGTGTCATCTGCAAACTTGGAGATATTACACTCAATTCCTTCATCTAAATCATTAATGTATATTGTAAATAGCTGGGGTCCCAGCACTGAGCCCTGCGGCACTCCACTAGTCACTGCCTGACATTCTGAAAAGGACCCGTTTATCCCGACTCTCTGCTTCCTAACTGCCAACCAGTTCTCTATCCACGTCAGTACATTACACCCAATACCATGTGTTTTAATTCTGCGCACCAAACTTTTGTGCGGGACCTTGTCAAAAGCCTTTTGAAAGTCCAAATACACCACATCCACTGGTTCTCCCTTGTCCACTCAACCAATTACATCCTCAAAAAATTCTAGAAGGTTTGTCAAGCAAGAGGCATAAGTGGCTTGTCACGCCCACTTTTGAAGAGAACAAACTAAACTAGGAAAAAACCTAACTAACTGACTTACACTGGAGCAAGTTAAATGGGGAAATGAAATTTTTAAGTTACTCCAAAAAAAGCTATTTACTCCAAAAAAACAGGGCAATTTGAGCCCAATACTTCAAGCAAATCTGAAGATTACTTTAACCAAACATTTACGATAAACTAGTTTGTGAGTCCTAGCTCAACTTGCCTAGTTCCCTATCGACTGGGAGTGTTACAAACCAAAACACAGGGGAAAACAAACAGACTCAACTAAAACAACTTCCATTTATACAGCGCCGTTAATGTAGTAAAATGCCCCAAAGCGCTTCACAGGAGTATTATCAAACAAAACTTGGCACTGAGCCATATATTAGGACAGATGACTAAAATTTGATCAAAGATGTAGGTCTTGAGCATCTTAAAGGACTCCAACACGTTTCCCAAAAAGCAAGTCTTATTTCAACTCTTCCCAGAACAGCGTTAGCAGTGGATGTGGTACGGACAACCATGGAGTCATATTTCTAGACAGATGGATAGAAACTGTTCCCATTAGCGAAAGGGTCGAGAACCAGAGGACACAGATTTAAGCTGATTGGCAGAAGGTCCAAAGGCGGCATGGGGGAAAACTTTTTTTTACGCAGCGAATAATTAGGATCTGGAATGCACTGTCGGAGTGGGTGGTGGAGGCAGGTTCAATCATGGCTTTCAAAAGGGAATTGGATAAGTACCTTAAGGAAAAAAAATTACAAGGCTACAAGGAAAGGGTGGGGAGTGGGACTAGCTGAAGCGCTCCTGCAGAGAGCCAGCACAGGCTCGATGGGCCGAATCCTCCTCCTTCTTAGGCAATCTCTCGGAGTCGAGGATGACTTGCTTCCACACTAAGAATTCATTCTCAGATGACTGATGATTCCAATGTGGGACCTACAGTCTCTATCACAGGTGGGGCAGACGGTGTTTGAAAGGTTGTTGGTTGGAGGGTGGGTCGATTTGGTGCTTGGGTTGGCGTGCGCTACTTCCATTGTTTGCGCTTGGCCTCCGCTTGCTCCCGGCAAAGAGACTCGAGGTGTTCGGCGCCTCCCCGGATGCTTCTCCTCCACTTTGAGCGGTCCTGGGCCAGGGAATCCCAGGTGTTGGTGGGGATGTTGCAATTTTTCAAGGCGGCGTTGAGGATGTCCTCTGCCCACCTGGGGCTCGCTTACTCCGAATAGAGCCCTTGTTTTGGGAGTCTCGTATCGGGCATGCGGACAACTGTGGCCCGTCCATCAGAGCTCATGAAGCATTGACCATGCTCGAATGTTGGGGATGTTGGCCTGAGCAAGAACACTGACGTTGGTGCGCCTATCCTGCCAATGAATTTGCAGGATCTTGCGGTGCCAACGTTGGTAGTACTTCTCCAGTGCTTTGAGGTGCCTGCTGTCCATGTCTTTGAAGCATATAGGAGGGCTGGTATCACTTCTGCTCTGTAGACCACGAGCTCGGTGCCGGATTTGAGGTCCTGGTCTTCAAAAATACTCTTCCTCAGGCGACCGCTGTAGTTACTGCAGTCGGACTTGTCCCCTTTCTTGAAGATGGTCACGATTACGACGTCTCTGAGATCCCCTAGCATGCTCTCCTCCTTCCAAGAAAGAAAAATTAGTTCCCTGTATTCGCGCCAATAGTGCTTCTCCGCCATGTTTTAGTGCTTCGACGGGGATTCTATCTGCTCCTGAGGCCTTGTTGTTCTTCAGTTGGTAGATGGCCTTTTCAACCTCATGCCAGGCTGGGGTTGTGCTGAAGTGGTGGCGTGTAGTATGCTGTGGGATGGAGTCGAGGACACTCGCGTCGAATCCAGAGTCTCAGTTAAGGAGATCTTTGAAGTGTTCCTTCCAGCGGACACTGACTGCCTCTCTGTCCTTGATGAGTATCTCTCAGTTCTTGGCCAGCAGTGGGGTAGGGCCTTAGGTGCTTGGGCCGTAGGTGGTCTTGACTGCACTGCGCTAAAGAATCCTTGAACTTCGTGGTTACCGGTTTGTTGCTGGATCTCCTGCGCTTTCTTCACCCACCATCTATTCTTTAGGTTGGACCTTGGCCTTCAGACGTCTGTAGAACTGCTTTCTTATTCTAGAGTTATGTTGCTGTTTCCAGTTCAAGAATGCCTTGCGCTTGCGGCTTATTAGCTCCTGGATCTCCTAGTCGTTTTCGGCGAATCAGTCTTGGTAGTTCCTGGTTAAGTGACCGAGCGTCTCTTCACAGGTGCTAATTATGGAGGCCTTCAAGGCAGACCAGGTGCTGTGGACACTCTGCGTCTCTGGATTATTGGGAGTTGTCAGGTTGGTTGTGAGGCGCTGGCTGAATAGAATGGTCTTTGATGCTCCAGCGTTGATTTTCTTGTGGCATTGTTTCTGTTGCCGTCACTGTTTTGGGGCTACATGGATGGTGATAACAGAGCGGGTTAGTCGGTGGTCCGTCCAGCAGTTGTCGGCTCCTGTCATGGCGCGGGTGATGCGCCGGTCCTTGCGGTCCCTCGCTCAGGCGATGACGTAGTCTAGCAGATGCCAGTGCTTGGAGCGAGGGTGTTGCCATACAAGCCTTGTACTTGTCTACTGGCATACTTCTGTGCCGTAACCAATTTAGGGGAATTTGAGAAATTCCTCCCCGACAATTAAATATTTGTTTCAAAATGTTTTTGATGAGCACATTTGTTATTAGATCAGGATGGGTGAGCTTTATCCAGTCCCAATGATGTTTACAAAGTGCTGTGTGAGTTTAAAGTAAATTAAATATATTTAAAACAAAAGAATGAAAGAATGAACGAAACAGACTGTGGAAAGGAAGGAAAAAAAGGAAAAAAAATGAAAGAAAAAAGAAAAGAACTTTCACAACCTCAGGACGTCCCGAAGCGCTTTACAGTCAATGAAGTACTTTTGAAGTGTAGCCACTGTTGTAATCATCATAGGCAGTCCCTCGGAATCGAGGAAGACTTGCTTCCACTCCTAAACGGAGTTCTTTGGTGGCTGAACAGTCCAACAGGAGAGCCACAGACCCTGTCACAGGTGCGACAGATATTCGTCGGGGGAAGGGGGGGTGGCACTGATTGACCACACGCTCCTTCCGCTGTGACAGGGTCTGTGGCTCTCGTATTGGACTGTTCAGCCACCAAAGAACTCCGTTTAGGAGTGGAAGCAAGTCTTCCTCGATTCCGAGGGACTGCCTATGATGATTACAACAGTGGCTACACTTCAAAAGTACTTAATTGACTGTAAAGCGCTTCGGGACGTCCTGAGGTTGTGAAAGTTCTTTTCTTTTTTCTTTCCTTTTTTTCCTTCCTTTCCACAGTCTGTTTCGTTCATTCTTTCATTCTTTTGTTTTAAATATATTTGAAGAGCTCAACGCCCTCCCTGATGCACTTTCTCCACCTCGGGTGGTCTTCGGCCAGGGTCTCCCAGGTGTCAGTGGTGATGTTGCACTTCACCAGGGAGGCTTTGAGGGTGTCCTTGTAACGTTTCCGCTGCCCACCTTTGGCTCATTTGCCATGAAGGAGCTCCGCGTAGAGCAATTTCTTAGGGAGTCTCGTGTCTAGCATGCGAACTATGCGGCCTGCCCAGCGAAGCTGAGCGAGTGTGGTTAGTGCTTCAATGCTGGGAATGTTAGCCTGGGAAAGGACACTGATGTCGTCCTCCCAGGGGATTTGCAGGATCTTGCGGAGACATCTTTGGTGATATATCTCCAGCGACTTGATGTGTCTTCTGTACATCGTCCATGCCTCTGATCCATACAGGAGGGCGGGTATTACTACAGCCCTGTAGACCATGAGCTTGGTGGTAGGTTTGAGGGTCTGGTCTTCGAACACTCTCTTCCTCAGGTGGCCGAAGGCTGCACTGGCGCTCTGGAGGCGATGTTGAATCTCCGCATCAATGTCTGCCTTTGTTGACAAGAGGCTCCCGAGGTATGGGAAGTGATCCACGTTGTCGAGGGCCGCGCCGTGAATCTTGATGACTAGGGGGCAGTGCTGTGCGGTGAGGACAGGCTGGTGGAGGACCTTTGTCATGGATGTTAAGCGTAAGGTCCATGCTTTCATATGCCTCGGTGAATATATTGACTATATCCTGGAGTGGAACTAAACTACAGAACCAGAAGGAAGCTGTTTAACCTACGCTGCCTCCAGGCCAGGTCCAAGATCACTGAAACCTCTGTCATTGAACTGCAGTACGCAGACGACGCCTGCGTCTGCGTCTGCGCAAATTTTGAGGCTGTTGTAATATAGGAAACATGGCAGCCAAATGCGCACAGCAAAGTCCCACAAACAGCAATGTGAGCATGGCCAGATAATCAGTTTTTTAAAAAAAAAGTGATGCTGATTGAGGGATAAATATTGGCCAGGTCACTGGGGATAACTCTCCTGCTCTTCTTCGAAATAGTGCCATGGGATCTTTTACATCCACTTGAGAGCAGACGGGCCTCATCCGAAAGGACCTGATCGTAGCACTCCCTCAGTACTGCACGAGAGTGTCAGCCTAGATTTTGTGCTCAAGTCACTGAAGTGGGACGTTTATGTAATTTTTAATTCACCTCAACTTACTTCTAGTTTTTGTATCAGTGTCCAGTATTTGTCGAAATGTCACTTCTTTAACTGACAACTCTTCCTTAAGCTTACAATAAAAATGGCAGAGACTTGCTACGCAATTGTCATCAATCCAGGAACTGATTTGAAATCAGCTCACCAAATAGATTTGTAATTTGGTCATCTAGGTCCAGCAATATAACTCAAATAAACGGCACTGTATCTGGGCGCATTCTTAAATGGCATTAGACAATTTGCATTTACGTAGCATCTTTCACATGCCTAGGGAGAACCCAAAGCACTTCACAACTAATTAATTATTTTTGAAGTGAGGTCACTGTCATTATATGACCAAACACAGCAAGGTCCTGTACACTGCAAGATGAATGACCAGAGAATTTGTTCTGGTGATGTTAGTTGAAGATAAACGCGGCCTGGCAACTGGGGAAAGTCCTTGGTGTTCTTCAAATAGTGCCATGGGATATTTTACATCCACCGAACAGGCAGATGGGTCCTTATTTTGACACATCCAATGTTAATGGAGCCAAGGCAGGTGGATGGAGTCAAGATACAGATTAGCCATGGCGGAATAGATTCGAAGGCTGAATGGCCTACTCCTGTTCTTATGTTGCTACATCATCTGAAAGATGCCACAATGTGAAACACCTTTACTAACTAAGCAAGAGTGTCAGTCTAGCATGAGCTCGAATGTCAGTCTCAAACCAGTGCGTCTGGCATCCTGATTCCACGGCCTCTATTTTCCACTTTCCCGATTTTTGGTGCCCGCCTACAACGTACAATTTTTTTTGCTCAATTGCACCAAAGAAAAGCACAACTTTCCCCAAAGTAAAGTGTCAGTTTGGTGCCGCACTACTCGAATGTTAATTCTGGGGACGGAGCTTCAAGTATGCGCCAAAAACTCTGTGGGCATGCGCAAAAAGCTGAGGTTGCCGGGGCAACCAGAGACACACTGACAGCTGAAGCCCGCTCCCCCGCCGTAACCCCAGCCAGAAATGACAGCTCTCCCCCACTGTACTCGCTGCAATCCTGGGCCGAATGGCCGGCCCCCCCCCCCCCCACCACAGTTCCACTCCCCTCGCGAGTTGAAGTTCCATGGCTGGTGTCAAAGGACTGCTGGTCGGGCAGGATTGCAAACTCGGCCGGACACAAGCACAAGAACTCGACGCTCGGCTTCAAAAGTAGCCCGGGCTCTGGTGTTCGTGTCCGGCCGAGCTCGAGATCCTGCCTGGCCGGCACTCCTTCGACTCGTGCCTGGGGTGGACAGTCGCGATTTGGGTGAAAAAGAACCCAGTCGGACAGAGTTATTTCAGTTCCCTCCGAAAAAATTTAGACATGTATTTTTTTTACATTGTCTCACTCCAAAAACTCGGAATTTAGTTTCCGAGTAATGTTCAGGAGTACCCTGTCAAACAAATTCCATGCATTTGAACTTTATTTTGTCTTCTTTTGCCTGGCCCCATTGTCCTTTTGTGCGCCATGCCGATCTCCTTAAGTTCATAGAAGGATTTTTTTCTCGGGGCTTTTGGGCAATGTGCACCGCGCTGAAAAAAAACGTGCACGGCCAAAATCGCTTAACTGCACAAAGAATGGCGCCCGATCCCGTTTTCACTCGTGTCTGCTTCAAAAATGTTTAAACTGTTGCACATGGTTGGCGCTGGCATACAATCGTTGGCGAAAGTTGGAAACGGACGATTTCACGCCAAAAAACGGCGCACACCAAAAAAAAAAGCGCATAATTGTGGCGAAAATAGGGGCCCATGTTTCTGGTCACATGTAATAGCAACGACTGATTAATGTTCACTTTTACACTATTATACCATAAACTGGCCACATACAAGCAATCTTCTGAGCAGCCACTCATGGAAATACTGATCAACTCCACTGAAATAGATGAGACAATGTTGATAAACACATCAGCAGCATTGGTTTATTGAGAATGAAACCAATTTGTTTCACCATTGACATGAACCCAAACACCAGGTCAATATCAGTCAGTGGTTTCTCAGTGGGGCAACACTTACCACTAATGATTCAGTATCTAACCATGGACATACACTCACTCAGCTCATCTTTGAAAAAGCACCAAAGATGCAAACTTTCGATCAAAACAGTCATTTCACATCTGCTAGCTTCATAAATCCCTATTTCTAAAGGTTTCGTCAAATACCTCAATGAAAGAGACAGCCAGCACTAGAAAGTCAGAAGAATTTCAAATAGTTCCAGTATGAGAAACATAGTATGCAGTGCCTGAAAGACAGTTCACGATCTGCTTGATAGCACTAGTCATGAAGATCTGTGGTTAGCAATCTGTAATCAATCTGTTATGACTGCTCTTTATGAGTAAATCAGATATACATTCTAATATGCCCTTACTATACAGTATAAATGCACACGAGGCCCATACTTGAGAGAAGGTCACTCTGTGACCAGTTACCTTTATTACCAAGACCTCAAGAGACAGACAGTGGGTGGAGCTTCCCCTTTTATACCAGAAAGTCCAGGTTAGGAGTGTCTCCCATAAGTTCGCCCCTTGTGGTTAATGTCCTCAAGGTGTACAGCTTAGGTCAGCTTATACATGGGTCACAATGACAGTTGAATACATGACATCACCTCCCCCCCCCCCCCCCCCAAAGTCTTACTGGGATCACAGGTTAAGTCTCTCTGGTGATTTACGCTCCCTTGTAGAGCGCCTGAGTTGGGGCTCCGGTTGTTGGGCGCTGGCCTGAGTGTCTGCTGTTTGCAGTGCCTCAGGCCTGTCCGGACTGCCCACAGTGACTGGGCTCTCCTCCACTTGGTTCTGGTGTTCGGTCACCTGTGGTGGAGTAAACTCTACGTCGTGTTCTTCCTCTGCTTATTCTATGGGGTTGCTGAACCTCCTTTTAGTTTGATCCATGTGTTTGCGGCAGATTTGTCCATTGGTAAGTTTAACAACCAAAACCCTATTCCCCTCTTTGGCAATCACAGTGCCTGCAAGCCCTTTGGGCCCTGCAGCATAATTAAGGACAAAAACAGGGTAATTGACATCAATACATCGCGCCCTCGCATTTCTGTCATGGAAGTCACATTGTGACTGACGCCTGCTCTCAACAATTTATTTCATACCAGGCTGTATAAGGGATAATCTGGTTTTGAGCGTCCTTTTCATGAGCAGCTCTGCGGGTGGAACCCGTGAGCGAGTGTGGTCGGGATCTATTGGTCAACAGGAGACGTGATAAGCCGCTTTGTAGGGAACCCCCTTGGATTCTGAGCATCCCGTTTGATTATCTGCACTGCTTGTTCCGCCTGGCCGTAGGCCGGCTTGAACGGTGCCGTTCTGACATGGTTGATTCCATTGCCTGCCATAAAGTCCTGGAATTCAGTGCTTGTGAAGCACGGGCCATTGTCGCTGATCAAGACGTCCGGTAGACCATGGGCGGCGAACATTGCCCGTAGACTTTCTACCGTGGCAGAGGATGTGCTTGAATTTAAAATGGCACACTCAATCCATTTGGAGTAGGCGTCTACTACAACCAAAAACATTTTTTCCATGAAAGGACCTGCATAGTCCACATGGAAGCGTGACCATGGCTTGGCGGGCCAGGGGCTCAGGAGAGCTTCCCTGGGTGCGTTGCCCAGTTGAGCACACGTGTTGCACCTGCAAACACAAAGTTCCAGGTCTGCATCTATCCCTGGCCACCAAATGTGTGACCTGGCAATTGCCTTCATCATGACAATGCCCGGGTGCTCATTGTGGAGTTCTCTGATAAACACCTCTCTGCCCTTCCCCACAGTAGGCAATCGGCCTGAATTGAGAGTTCATCCTTGCGCCTATGAAACAGTTTAAACTCCTCAGGTCATGCCCCGTACGTGGCTGCCCAGTCCCCATCCAGGACACATTTCTTAACTAAAGACAGTAGCGGGTCTTTATTTGTCCAGACTTTAATCTGACGGGCTGTCACAGGTGAGCCTTCACTTTCAGAAGCTTCAACAGCCATGACCATCTCAGCATCATGCTCAGCTGCCCCCTCAGTGGTAGCCTGCTGAGTGCATCGGCACAGTTTTCAGTGCCCAGCCTGTGCCGAATTGTGTAGTCATAGGCGGCTAACTGAAGTGCCCACCTCTGTATGCAGGCTGATGCATTCACATTTATGGCCTTGTTGTCGGCCAAAAGGGATGTTAGGGGTTTGTGATCTGTCTCCAGCTCAAATTTCCTGTCAAACAGCATTTTTTTTTTACTGCACATACACATGTTAGCGCTTCCTTTTCTACCATCCCGTAGCCCCTTTCTGCCCGGGACAGACTTCTGGAGGCATAAGCTACCGGCTGTAACTGACCATTAGCATTCACATGCTGCAACACACACCCGACCCCATAGGACGACGCATCACAAGTTAAAACTAGTTTCTTACACGGGTCATATAACGTTAACAGTTTGTTGGAGCATAACAAATTGCGTGCTCTATCAAAAGCCCTTTCCTGGCTGTTCCCCCAGACCCAATCGCGACCTTTGCGTAGGAGCACGTGTAGCGGCTCTATCAGCATGCTCAATTTGGGAAGAAAGTTGCCAAAATAGTTCAGGAGCCCCAGGAACGAACGCAGCTCCGTCATGTTACAGGGTCTGGGTGCTCTCTGGATTGCTTCTGTTTTGGACGCAGTAGGGCTGGATCCCATCTGCTGCTACCCTCCTCCCCAGGAATTCTACCTCTGGAGCTAAAAAGGCGCACTTCACCTTTTTCAGTCGCAGCCCCACCCGGTCCAGTCTGCGTAGCACCTCCTCCAGGTTGTGGAAGTGTTCTTCAGTATCACAACCCATGAGGAGGATGTCGTCTTGAAAAACCACCGTCCTTGGAATCGACTTGAGGAGGCTTTCCATATTTCGTTGAAAGATCGCGGCGGCCGAACGAATCCCGAACGGACATCTGTTATACTCAAACAACCCCTTGTGTGTCGTGATGGTGGTCAGCTTCTTCGACTCACTCACCAGCTCCTGGGTCATGTAAGCTGAGGTCAGGTCCAATTTTGAAAAAAGTTTGCCACCGGATAGCGTCGCAAAGAGGTCCTCCGCTCTCGGTAGCGGGTACTGGTCTTGGAGTGACACCCGATTAATGGTGGCCTTGTAATCGCCACATATCCTGACCGACCCATCCGTCTTGAGCATCGGCACGATCAGGCTCGCCCAGTCACTGAATTCGACTGGCGAGATGATGCCTTCCCTCAGCAGGCGGTCCAATTCGCATTCTATCTTTTCCAGCATCACGTACGGCACCACTCTGGCCTTGTGGTGTACTGGCCTGGCGTCCGGGTTTATGTGAATCACTACCTTGGTCCCCCTGAAGTGCCGATGCCGGGTTGAAATAATGAGTCAAATTTGTCCACGACCTGTGAGCATGATACTCGCTCCACAGAAGAAATTGCATTGACATCGCCCCATTTCCAGTTCATGACAGCAAGCCAACTCCTCCCCAGTAGTGCAGGACTGTTCCCCGGGACAATCCAGAGTGGCAACGTGTTTTCCGAATCTTTGTGGGTCACGACTACCGTGGCGCTGCCCAGCACCGGAATGATCTGCTTTGTTTATGTCCGTAGCAGTGCGTCAATCGGCAATAATTTTGGCCTCCTGGCCTTGGACACCCACAACCTTTCGAACTGTTTGATATTCATCAAGGACTGGTTGGCCCCCGTGTCCAGCTCCATTAATACTGGGATGCCATTGAGGAGCACTTTCATCATTATCGGTGGCGTCCTGGTATATGAACTGTATATGTGCTCCACATGAACTCGCTGAACTTCAGCTTCCAGCGATTCCCCCCAGTATTCATTTGGCCTCGTAGGGTTTACATCGGGCCCGTCCTCCTCATACATCAACCTGGCTGCAGCTTCCTGCACATACGCGCCAAGTGACCGCTGACGTTGCAGTTTCTGCAGGTATATTGCTGATACCTGCAAGCTCTGGCTGGGTGTTTGCCTCCACACCTCCAGCATGAGCTAGAGGCCCCATTGTTGGAAACAAAAGGTCCATTACCAGTCGATCATCTAACTGTCTCTGTAACTGTCCTTCAGCGCACCATTAACAGGTGCTGATGGCCGCATTGCCCATTGCGATGGCATGAATTGCCGTTCAGCTAGCCATTGTCTCTGTTGAATTCCCCTTTTGGGTTCGACTGCATGCTAGGGCATGTCCGATTGCCCTTGTCTGCCCAGAGAACTGTGTGCCACGTTAACAATGTTAACTCCCTGGTCATTTGCCGCATTTGAGCCAAGATTTTTGCCATAAATCATTCTGGTCTCTTCCTCCCCTAAGATAATTGTCTGGGCTATCATAGCCGCCACTTCCAAGGTCAAGTCTTTGGTCTCAATCAGTTTCCTGAAAACCCCCAGCGTGCCCGATGCCCTCAATAAAAAAGTCTTGCAGCATCTCCGCTCTGCATGCATCTGGGAACTTACATAGGCTCGCCAGTCGCCGGAGATCTGCCACGAAGTCTGGAACGCTTTACCCTTCTCGCTGCCTGTGCGTGTAAAACCGGTGTCTCGCCATGTGCATGCTGCTCGCCGGTTTAAGGTGTTCCCCGATCAATTTAGAGCTCTTCGAACGTCTTGTCCGCCGGCTTCTCTGGCGCTAGAAGGTCCTTCATCAGGGAGTACGTTCTGGATCCACAAACAGTCAGGAGATGAGCCCTGCATTTGTCGGCCGAATCCTGTCCCGACCATTCCTTAGTGACAAAACTTTGCTGTAGTCTCTCAATAAAGTCGGCTCAATCATCACCAACACAGTACCTCTCTTCTGTGCTGCTAGTGGCCATGCTCACGTGGTTTAAATCCCAGTTTCTCGTTGCCAATAATATGTCCTTACTATACAGTATAAATGCACACGAGGCCCATACTTGAGAGAAGATCACTCTGTGACCAGTTACCTTTATTACCAAGACTTCAAGAGACAGACGGTAGGTGGAGCTTCCCCTTTTATACCAGAAAGTCCAGGTTAGGAGTGTCTCCCACAAGTTCGCCCCCTGTGATCAGTGTTCTCAAGGTGTACAACTTAGGTCAGCTTAGACATGGGTTACAATGACAGTTGAATACATGACACATTCTACCTGAACAGTTCTCACCACGAACATCATCATCCTCCCCTCCAACCATTCACTCGGCAGAAAAGGCCATTGTAAGAGCTACTAGGTCTATCATTTTCTAACACGTCACAAGCCTTTTAGACAAATATACTTACCACTCTATTCGCTGTCTATTTAACAAAGTTAAGTCAAAGAATTACCAAGCAGTAAATCCAATTTAGAGTAGATAGATTAGGTGAGGGGGCTAGCACTGCCTCAAGTATGACAGACTGAATGGCCTCCTGCTGTGTCAATATGTCTACCATTCAATTGGTCTGAAATTTCTGGTCCCTAGAGGGCACTACAGTGCAGGGGCAGAATTTAGGGCTTTTCCTTTTTTTTTTACACAATGAGAAATTCTTTCGCTCACATCTGCCCCTTCCCCACTGTGGTGACATCAGAGGAGGAGGTGGGACTAGTAGGATCACACGACCCACCAAGAATCTCACCACTTCTGCCTTCCTTGTCTCAAATGCAAAGTGCATGATGTAGGCTTCCTACATGCCACTTGCAGAAGTGGAGTTCACAATGCAGAGCTATTAATCGTCATTATTAGGATAACAGTTGCTGCGTTTTGGACTTTTTTTGTTTAGTAATAATTTGACTAGAATGATCGCCCTAAGCTGCACGGTGCCACTGTGGAATTCCTGGCCCACCTTGGGGCAGAGGCCCAGTTAGTGGCACATATACCGTGGGCACCTCCCCTTATGCAAATAACACCACGCTCAAAATTTGCGACGGGCTCAGGGCCGGAGAGATGGGCAACAGAGTGGACCTCGAGTAATTTTGGACCCTTTATGTTTAAGGGCTGTTGCGTGTTTGAGTGGGGCAGCGGGGGAAGAGGAGAAGAAACCTCAACAAGTGCTTACATTATTTACTTATCGCCGCTTTACTGCTGTGAGCAGCGAGAACACACAAAGAGGCAGGGAGTGAACTTCCCACGGGGTTGTCCTGCTTGTCCCCTGTAAACACGGTGGAAAAGCCGTGGAAAGCTCCCGGCGTTACGCCATTTCCGACCCCCACCCCCACCCCCCACCGCCCCCGCCACCCCTCCCCGAGGTGCCCACGACCTTTCTGCTAAAGTTAGGCGGCCGAGTGGAAGAAGCACCCGGTGAAATTCACCACCACGATTATCACCAATGCCTCTCTGGCAGCAGTGTCCCCAGTGGTCAATATAAACACTGCCACTGAAGGGATGGGCAAAGACTTTCCTAGCTGTGTACTCAGCCCCTCCTCGGAGACCGGAAATCACAGTCCAGCCACAAACCTTCAACATTGAAAATGACTTTCGGTGGCTTGTTGCTCCAATGCTGCAAAGTCCATCGCACAATATGAACAGGGCAAATTCCACAGCAGCAGCAGCCAAGGGCCAGTACACAATTGCTGCTTCTTGAATATAAAGACAGTGCAAAATACTTACAACAGCAGAAAACAATGTGATCAAATATTTAAAACTTCCTTCTTTCTTCGGTGATCCCTCGTATTGAGGATGACTTGCTTCCACACTAAAAAGGGATGAAGGACCTGACATTCCAGGTCCCAAACTACATATTGAAGGATGCAAGATGTCTGTGCATGAATTTAAAAAAAAACGTGTGGTGGCCGTTGCACTCCAGCCACCACAAGGGCTCGACAGAACTCGGTCTTGATACAGTAAGCAAGGATCAACCAAGACGACTGGAGATCAGCTCTGCTGCAAGGACCTAGTGCGCACACATATCTCAGTGTGAGCTGGCCCGTGCTGCCTCTGGGCCCTCGCCTCTCCTGGGCCCCGATCACATCGTTCTACAATCTCTCACTGCTCCTTCGTCCTCACCTTGTCGCTACTCTGCTGCTTGCCGCCTCTCCTGCTGTACCTGTCCACGCTCCAATCAGCGACCTTGATTATGGTGCTGTCCGATCCAGTCGCCGTTCTCCAAGTCATCGCCCTCCTGCACCAGCTCTCACTGCTCCCTGAAGTGGCCTCCACGCTGCTCCCGGGCTGCCGCAGCTCTGCTCCTTTTATGGCCCCGACCTGCGGCTGGTGGTTTCTCACAGGTTGGGGCCTCCACACTGCGCTGCACTGTCAATAGAGATGTGAATGCCAAGGGGGTCATCGCTATGAAGGTAAACTGAAGTCAGTCCCAGCAAGGCATCACATTTATGTTTCACACGTAAAATATAGTCCTCCTTCCAACAAGTAGTCACTGCCTTCTCCCCCTCATAACCAAGATCATTCAGTGAGAAGCTGAATCATACAGACCAACAATTTTTATTTATATAGCACCTTTAACACAGTAAAACATCCCAAGGCGCTTCACAGCAGTGTTATAAGACAAAACAGATAAATCTGACACCGAGCCATAGAAGAAGAAATTACGGTAGATGACCAAAAGCTTGGTGGAAGAGGTAGGTTTTAAGGAGCGTCTTCAAGTAGGAAAGAGAGGTAGAGAGGTGGAGAGTTTTAGGGAGGGAGTTCTGGAGTTTGGGGCTCAGACAGCTGAAGGCACAGCCACCGATGGTTGAGCAGTTATAATCAGGGATGCTCAAGAGGGCAGAATTTGAGGAGCGCAGACATCTCGTGGGGTCGTGAGGCTGAAATAGATGACAGAGATAGGGAGGGGCGAGGCCGTGAAGGGATTTGTAAACATATATGAGAATTTTGAAATCGAGGCATTGTTTAATCAGGAGCCAATGTCGGTCAGCGAGCACAGAGGTGATGGGTGATCGTGACTTGGTGC
Source organism: Pristiophorus japonicus (assembly GCF_044704955.1). Classification (NCBI taxonomy): domain Eukaryota; kingdom Metazoa; phylum Chordata; class Chondrichthyes; family Pristiophoridae; genus Pristiophorus; species Pristiophorus japonicus. The sequence goes on from NC_091983.1 coordinate 211,169,319, forward strand.
AAGTTAGGACAGGGGCTGCCGAGTTTTGGATGACCTCAAGTTTACATAGTGTAGAATGTGGGAGGCCAGCCAGGAGTGCATTGGAGTAATCAAGTATAAACGTAACAAAGACATGGATGAGGGTTTCAACTGCAGAAGAGCTGAGGCAGGCAATGTTATGGAGATGGAAATAGGCGGTTTTAGTTATGCTGCGGATGTGTGGCCGGAAGCTCATTTCAGGGTCAATATGACGCCTAGGTTGCGAACAATTGGGTTTAACTTCAGACAGATGCTAGGAAGAGGGATGGAGTCAGTGGTTAGGGAACGCAGTTTGTGGCGGGGACCAAAGACAATGGCTTTGGTCTTCCCAATATTTAATTGGAGAAAATTTCTACTCATTCAGTACTGGATGTCTACAGCAGTCTGACAATTTAGAGACCATGGAGGTGTCGAGAGAAGTGGTGGAGTGGTAGAGCTGTGTGACATCAGCGCACATGTGGAAATTGACTCCGTGTTTTCGGATGATATTGCCAAGGGGCAGCATATAGATCAGAAGTAGGAGGGGAGGGTTGGGGGCAAGGAGAGATGCTTGGGGGATACAAGAGGTAACAATGCGGGAGTAGGAAGAGAAGCCACTGCAGGAGATTTTCTGGCCACGATTAGATAGGCAAGAATGGAACCAGGCGAGTGCAGCCTCACCCAGCTGGATGATGGTGGAGAGGCATTGGAGGAGAATGGAGTGGTCAACTGTGTTAAAGGCTGCAGACAGATTCAGGACGACGAGGCGAGATAGTTTACCTTGGTCACAGTCACAACGAATGTAATTTGTGACTTTGATGAGAGCCGTTTCGGTACTGTGGCAGGGGCGAAAATCAGATTGAAAAGATTCAAACATTTGAGTTCTGGTAAAGATGGGCACGGATTTGGGAGACGACAACACGTTCAAGGATTTTGGAGAGGAAAGGGAGGTTGGAGATGGGTGGTAGCGAGCAAGCACAGTGGGGTCAAGGATTTTTGAGCAGAGGGGTGACGACCACAGATTTAAAGGAGAGGGGGAGAGAGAGAACCATTAATAATGCCAGCTAACATACATGGGAGCCAAAAAAGGAAGTTGGGTGGTCAGCAGTTTAGTGGGAATAGGGTCAAGGGAGCAGGAAGTGGGTCTCAGGGAAATGATGAGCTTGGAGATGTCAAGAGGGGAGATCAAAGCGAAACTAGAGAAAGATGCAAGTTCAGGGCTAGGGCAGGTGGGAGCATCAGAGGACGTTTGGCCCGGTGGGCGAGGGGAAGGAAAGGAGATGACAGAGGCAGCTGATCGGATGGCCTCGATCTTTGAGACAAAGAAATCCATGAGCTCCTCTCACTTGTTGGAGGAGAGTGTGGTGGAGACAGGGGAGAGGGGTTTAAGAAGACAGTTAGCAGTAGAGAATAGTAGCTGGGGGGGGGTTACCTTTGCATTCCAAAATGACCCTGGAATACTGAGCAGTTTTTGTAGACTAGAGTAGGACCCGATGCTTTATGTATTCGAGCCAGATCTGGCGGAGAATGGCTAAATCAGTTGTCCACCACATCTGTTTACATTGCGGGTTACATAAGAATATAAGAAATAGGAACTGGAGTAGGCCGTACGGCCCCTCGAGTCTGCTCCGCCATTCAATAAGACCATGGCTGATCTGATCATAGACTCAGCTCTACTTCCCCGCATGCTCCCCATAATCCCTTATCCCCTTATCGTTTAAGAAGCTGTCTATTTCTGTCTTAAATTTATTCAATGTCGCAGTTTTCGCAGCTCTCTGAGGCAACGAATTCCACATATTTAAAACACCGAGAAAATAAATTCTCCTCATCTCTGTTTTAAATGGGCGGCCGCTTAATCTAAGATCGTGCCCTCTAGTTTTAGTCTCCCCCATCAGTGGAAACATCCTCTCTGCATCCACCTTGTCGAGCCCCCTCATAATCTTATACATTTCGATAAGATCATCTCTCATTCTTCTCAATTCCAATGAGTAGAGGCTCAACCTACGCAACCTTTCCTCGCAAGTCAACCCCCTCATCCCCAGAATCAACCTAATGAACCTTTTCTGAACTGCCTCCAAAGCAAATATATCCTTTCGTAAATATGGAAACCAAAACGGTTATGTATGCAACACCTTGTAACCAGCATTCTACCGCCACCAGAGGGCGCACCTGTTGGAGTCCCAAGGGATCCCAGCATCCCTTGGGAGCACTGCATATAAGCAGACCTCCCATGCTGTGCCAGCACTCTGGAGTCAGAATAAAGAGACTAAGGTCACACTTACTCAAGTCTACAGTACTCAGTCACATTGCTTTATTTCAGACATAACAACTGGTCATGAGTAACAATGACCCATCACACGAAAATGCTGAGAACTGTTGGTATCCTGGAGAAATTCTCAGAAGATGACGATTCGTGGAGCGACTCGGCCAATACTTTGTGGCCAACGAGTTGGAAGGGAATGAGAACGCTGCCAAACGAAGAGCGATCCTCCTCACTGTCTGTGGGGCAACAACCTATGGCCTCATGAAGAATCTTCTTGCTCTGGTGAAACCAACCACCAAATCGTATGAAGAACTGTGTACGCTGGTCCGGGAGCACCGAAATCCGAAGGAGAGCGTTCTGATGTCAAAGTATCGATTTTATACATGTCAACGGACTGAAGGCCAGGAAGTGGTGAGCTACGTCGCCGAACAAGTACTGTACACAAAGTAACGTCGTTTTCAGGCAGGAATGTATATGGCAGAACGTACACGCCTGCAGCTGCACGACCTCAGATGACTCAGCCCGCCATCAAGTGTGAATGAGAGGCAATTAACATCTTGTTGGCGCTGCGAAGATGATCATCGAGCCCAACAATGCCGCTTCAAACACTATGCGTGCAAAGGCTGTGGAACAATGGGACACCTCCAGCGAATGTGCAGACAAGCTGCAAACCCTGCAAACCACTACGTTGCAGAGGAAGACCGATCCATGGTGGATCAAACTGAACTAGATACTCGAACCGAGGAGGCAGAAGTGTACGGGGTACACACCTTCACCACAAAATGGTCACCAATCATGTTAAAAGTTGAACTGAATGGAATTCCAGTATTCATAGAATTGGACATGGGTGCGAGTCAGTCTATCATGAGCAAAAAGGCCTTCGAGAGTCTGTGGTGCAACAAGGCACAAAGGCCCAAGCTGAGCCCTATTCATACCAAGCTGGAACTTACACGAAAGAGCTGATCCCTGTTATTGGCAGTGCAGCAGTAAAAGTCTCCTATGATGGAGTGCTGCACGAACTACCACTATAGATTGTACCAGGAGATGGCTCCAAACTGTTCGGCAGAAGTTGGCTGGGAAAAATCCGCTGGAACTGGGATGCATCCGAGCACTTTCGTCCGTCGACGACGCCTCATGTGCCCAGGTTTTGAGCACGTTCCCGTCGTTGTTTGAGCCAGGCAATGGAAATTTCTCTGGGGCGAAGGTGCGGATCCACTTGGTTCCGGTACATGACCCATCCACCACAAGGCAAGTGCGGTGTCATACATGATGCGAGAGAAAGTGGAGATCGAGCTGGACAGGCTGCAACGAGAGGGCACCATCGCGCGGTTGAGTTCAACAAGTGGGCCAGTCCGATTGTTGCGGTTCTCAAAGGCGATGGCACGGTCAGAATTTCTGAGGACTATAAAGTAACGATTAACCGTTTTTCGCTGCAGGACCAGTACCCGCTACCCAAGGCAGACGACCTATTTGCAACGCTGGCAGGAGGGAAGACGTTCGCCAACTTGGACCTGACCTCGACCTACATGACGCAGGAGCTGACGGAATCTTTGAAAGGCCTCACCTACATCAACACACACAAAGGTCTGTTCATCTACAATAGATGCCCGTTTGGGATTCGATTGGCCGCGACTATTTTTCAAAGGACATGGAAAGTCTGCTAAAGTCGGTTCCGCACATGTTGGTTTTCCAGGACGACATATTGATCACAGGTCGGGACACCATCGAACACTTGCAGAGGTTCTAAGTCGGCTATATTGTGTGGGACTCAGGTTGAAACGCTTGAAATGTGTTTTCCTGGCAGCAGAGGTAGAGTTCTTAGGGAGAAAAATCGCAGCAGACGGCATCGACCCACGGACACCAAGACGGAGGCCATCAAGAACGCGCTGAGACCATAGAATGTGATGGAGCTGCGGTCATTCCTGGGACTCAATTATTTTGGTAATTTCCTACCCTGGTTAAGCACCTTGCTAGAATCCCTACATGTGTTGCTACGCAAGGGAGATGACTGGGTATGGGGGAAATCACAAGAGACTGCTTATGGGAAAGCCAGAAATCTGTTATGTTCCAACAAACTGCTTGTTCTTTATGACCCATGTAAATGTTTAGTGCTAGCTTGTGATGCATCTTCGTACGGGGTCGGGTGTGTGTTACAACAAGCAAACGAATCGGGAACATTGAAACCGGTCGCTTATGCGTCCAGGAGTTTGTCCATGGCTGAAAGGGCCTACAGCAGGATTGAAAAAGAAGCTCTGGCATGCGTTTACGAAGTGAAAAAATGCACCAGTTTCTGTTTGGGCTTAAGTTCGAGCTAGAAACTGACCATAAGCCGCTCATATCGCTATTCTCAGTGAGCAAAGGTATTAATACCAATGCCTCTGATCGCATCCAAAGATGGGCACTCACCCTGTCTGCATATAACTATGTAATTTGCCACAGGCCAGGCACAGAGAACTGCGCTGAAAAGTCACCTGTTACGACCCACCAGATCAGGACCTGGACCAGCCAGAATCCTTTACTGTCCCTTGTAAAAAAAAACGTCTCCTCCATGCGAGCTGGTCCACCGTCCCAGCAGAGATGCATGAAGAGATCAAGCCGTTCCAGCGGCGCAAAGACGGAATGTCCATGCAGGTGGACTGTCTTTTGTGAGGTAATCACATGACTTTTCCTAAGAAAGGCAGGGAAACATTCATACGTGATCTACACAGTTCCCAACCAGGCATAGTAATTCTGAAAGCTATAGCCAGATCCCATGTGCGGTAGCCCGGCATCGACTCAGATTTGGAATCTTGCGTGTGCCAATGCAACACTTGCTCTCAACTGAGCAATGCACACAGGGAGGCACCACTAAGTTTGTGGTCATGGCCCTCCAGACTATGGTCTAGTATCCACGTTGGCTTCGCTGGCTCATTTCTAGGCAAAATGTTTTTGGGTTGTTGTGGATGCTTATTCAAAATGGATTCAGTGTGTAATAATGTCTGTAAGCACGTCCACTGCCACAATCGAAAGCCTACGAGCCATGTTTGCCACGCACGGCCTACCTGATGTCCTTGTCAGCGACAATGGGCCGTGTTTCACCAGCGCTGAATTCAAGAATTCATGACCCGCAATGGGATAAAGCATGCCACATCTGCCCCGTTCAAGCCCGCATCTAACGACCAGGCAGAACAGGCAATCCAAAGTTTGAAACGTGTGTCGGAAGGCTCCCTGCAGACCTGCCTGTCCCGAGTCCTGCTCAGCTACCGCATAAGACCCCACTCACTCACCAGGGTTCCCCCTGTCGAACTACTCATGAAAAGGGCACTCAAAACAAGGCTGCCTCTAGTCCACCCTGATCATGTCGAGGGCAGGCGGCATCAACAAAGCATGTACCATGATCGCGCAAATTTGACACGCGATATTGAAGTCAATGACCCTGTATTTGTACTCAACTATGGACATGGTCCTAAATGGCTTGCTGGCACTGTCATAGCCAAAGAAGGGAGTAGGGTGTTTGAGGTCAAACTTGCAAATGGACTAAATTGTAGAAAGCATTTGGGCCAAAGCAAACTGCGATTCAGACAGCCACGAGCAACCTGAAGAGGACGCCACCAACTTCGACTCTCCGATACACACACAAGTGGCAACCGATATCACGGTTGACCACGAAGCTGAACAGTAGCACAGCAAAGGCCCAACCAACTCACCTGCATCTGTGTTTGTACCGAGACGATCGACTAGGGAGCGGAAAGCCCCAGATCGTCTCACCCTGTAAATAAATGTACTATTGACTTTTGGGCGGGGGGGTGGGGGAAGTGATGTTATATACGCAAAAACCATGTAACCAACATTCTACCGCCACCAGAGGGTGCATCTGTTAGAGTCCCAAGAGATCCCAGCATCCCTTGGGAGCACTGCATATAAGGATGCCTCCCTTGCTGTGACAGCACTCTGGAGTCAGAATAAAGAGACTAAGGTCACACGTACTCAAGTCTACAGTACTCAGTCATATTGCTTTATTTGAGACATAACAAAAATTGCACGCAGTGTTCCAGGTGTGGCCTCACCAATACAGTGTATAGCTGTAGCAAGACTTCTCTGCTTTTATAGTCCCTCCCCTTTGCAATAAAGGCCAAAATACCATTGGCCTTCTTAATCACTTGCTGTACCTGCACACTATCCTTTTGTGTTTTATGCACAAGTACCCAGAGGACCCGCTGTACTGTGGCACTTTGCAATCTTTTTCCATTTAAATAATAACTTGCTCTTTGATTTTTTTCTGCCAAAGTGCATGACCTCACATTTTCCAACATTATACTCCATCTGCCAAATTTTTGCCCACTCACTTAGCCTGTCTACGTCCTTTTGCAGATTTTTGGTATCCACCTCACACATTGCTTTTCCTCCCATCTTTGTATCATCAGCAAACTTGGCCATGTTACACTCAGTCCCTTCTTCCAAGTCGTTAATATAGATAGTAAAGAGTTAGGGTCCCAGCACTGATCCCTGCACCACCCCACTAGTTACTGGTTGCCAACCAGAGAATGAACCATTTATCCCAACTCTCTGTTCTCTGTTAGTTAGCCAATCCTCTATCCATGCTAATATATTATCCCCAACCCCGTGAACTTTTTATCTTGTGCAGTAACCTTTTATGTGGCACCTTGTCATAGAAACATAGAAAATAGGTGCAGGAGTAGGCCATTCGGCCCTTCGAGCCTGCACCACCATTCAATAAGATCATGGCTGATCATTCCCTCAGTACCCCTTTCCTGCTTTCTCTCCATACCCCTTGATCTCTTTAGACGTAAGGGCCATATCTAACTCCGTCTTGAATATATCCAATGAACTGGCATCAACAACTCTCTGCGGTAGGGAATTCTGCAGGTTAACAACTCTCTGAGTGAAGAAGTTTCTCCTCATCTCAGTCCTAAATAGTCTACCCCTTATCCTAAGACTGGACTTGCCCATCATCGGGAACATTCTTCCCGCATCTAACCTGTCCAGTCCCGTCAGAATCTTGTAAGTTTCTATGAGATCCTCTCTCAGCCTTCTAAACTGCAGTGAATACAGGCCCAGTCAATCCAGTCTCTCCTCATATGTCAGTCCCGCCATCCTGGGAATCAGTCTGGTGAACCTTTGCTGCAATCACTCAATAGCAAGAACATCCTTCCTCAGATTAAGAGACAACGGAACACAATATTCCAGGTGAGGCCTCACCAAGGCCCTGTACAAATGCATTAAGACCTCCCTGCTCTTATACGCAAATCCCCTAGCTATGAAGGCCAACATACCATTTGCCTCCTTCACCGCCTGCTGTACCTGCATGCCAACTTTCAATGACTGATGAACCATGACACCCAGGTCTCGTTGCACCTCCCCCTTTCCTAATCTGTCACCATTCAGATAATATTCTGCCTTCGTTTTTTGCCCCCAAAGTGGATGACCTCACATTTATCCACATTATACTGCATCTGTCATGCATTTGCCCACTCACCTAACCTGTCCAAGTCACCCTGCAGCCTTTTAGCATCCTCCTTCCAGCTCACACCACCACCCAGTTTATTGTCATCTTCAAACTTGGAGATATTACACTCAATTCCTTCATCTAAATCATTAATGTATATTGCAAATAGCTGGGGTCCCAGCACTCAGCCCTGCGGCACTACAATAGTTACTGCCTGCCATTCTGAAAAGGACCCGTTTATTCCGACTCGCTGCTTCCTGTCTGCCAACCAGTTCTCTATCCATGTCAGTACATTACCCCCAATACCATGTGCTTTGATTTTACACACCAATCTCTTGTGTGGGACCTTTCAAAAGCCTTTTGAAAATCCAAATAACACCACATCCACTGGTTCTCCCTTGTCTACTCTGCTAGTTACATCCTCAAAAAATTCCAGAAGATTTGTCAAGCATGATTTCCATTTCATAAATCCATGCTGACTTGGACCGATTCTGTCACTGCTTTCCAAATGCGCTGCTTTTTCATTTTTAATAATTGATTCCAACATTTTCCCCACTACTGATGTCAGGCTAATCAATCTATAATTACCCGCTTTCTCTCTCCCTCCTTCTTTAAACAATGGTGTTACATTAGCTACCCTCCAGTCCATAGGAATTGATCCACAGTCGATAGACTTTAGAAAAATGATCACCAATGCATCCACTATTTCGATGGCCACTTCCTTAAGTACTCTGGGATGCAGACTATCAGGCCCCGTGGATTTAATTGGCCTTCAATCCCATCAATTTGCCTAACACAATTTCCCCTTTTATAAGGATATCCTTCAGTTCCTCCTTCTCACTAGACCCTCAGTCCGCTAGTATTTCCGGAAGGTTATTTGTGTTTTCCTTCGTGAAAACAGAACCAAAGTATTATTTAACTGGTCTGCCATTTCTTTGTTTCCCATTATAAATTCACCTGAATCTGACTGCAAATGACCTACGTTTGTTTTCACTATCTTTTTCTCTTCGTATATCTATAGAAGCTTTTGCAGTCAGTTTTTATGTTCCCAGCAAGCTTCCTCTCATACTTTATTTCCCCCCTCCTAATAAAACTCTTTGTCCTCCTCTGCTGTATTACAAAATTCTCCCAGTCCTCAGGTTTGCTGCTTCTTCTGGCCAATTTATATGCCTCTTCCTTGGATTTAACACTATCCTTAATTTCCCTTGTTAGCCACGGTTCAGCCACCTTTCCAGTTTATTTTTACTCCAGACAGGGATGTTCAATTGTTGAAGTTCATCCATGTGATCTTTAAATGTTTGCCATTACCTATCCACCGTCAACCCTTTAAGTATCACTTGCCAGTCTATTCTAGCCAATTCACGTCTCATACCATCGAAGTTACCTTTCCCCAAGTTCAGGACCCTAGTCTCTGAACTAACTGTCACTCTCCATCTTAATAAAGAATTCTACCATATTATGGTCACTCTTTCCAAGGGGCCTCGCACAACAAGATTGTTAATTAGTCCTTTCTCATTACACATCACCCAGTCTAGGATGGCCAGCTCTCTAGTTGGTTCCTCGACATATTGGTCTGGAAAACCATCCCTAATACACTCGAGGAAATCCTCCTCCATCGCATTGCTACCAGTTTGGTTAGCCCAGTCAATATGTAGATTAAAGTTGCCCATGATAACTGCTGTACCTTTATTGCACGCATCCCTAATTTCTTGTTTGATGCTGTCCCCATCCTCATTACTACTGTTGGGTGGTCTGTACACAACTCCCATTAGCGTTTTCTGCCCTTTGGTATTCCGTAGCTCCACACATACAGATTCCACATCATCCAAGCCAATGTCCTTCCTTACTGTTGCATTAATTTCATCTTTAACCAGCAACGCCACCCCACCTCCTTTTCCTTTCTGTCTATCCTTCCTAAATGTTGAATACCCCTGGATGTTGAGTTCCCAGCCTTGGTCACCCTGGAGCCATGTCTCCGTGATGCCAATTACATCATATATGTTAACTGTTATCTGCGCAGTTAATTCGTCCACCTTATTCCGAATACTCCTCGCATTGAGGCACAGAGCCTTCAGGCTTGTCTTTTTAACACCCTTTGCCCCTTTAGAATTTTGGTGTAATGTGGCCCTTTTTGCTTTGGGTTTCTCTGCCCTCCACTTTTACTTTTCTTCTGCCCCCATTCTACTTCCCTCTGTCTCCCTGCATAGATTCCCATCCCCCTGCCATATTAGTTTAACTCCTCCCCAACAGCACTAGCAAACACTCCCCCTAGGACATTGGAACCGATTCTGGGGGAGGTGGAACCTGGGCAGGACCGGAACCAATGTCCCAGGAACTTGAATCCCTCCCTTCTGCACCACTCAAGCTACGTATCCATCTGAGCTATCCTGCAATTCTTACTCTGACTAGCACGTGCCACTGTAGACATTCCTGAGATTACTACTTTTGAGGTCCTACTTTTGAAGTCAAATGCCTTCTGGAAGTCTTGATACATCACATTCACTGATTCCCTTTTATCCACCCTGTTTGTTACATCCTCAAAGAACTCCAGCAAATTTGTCAAACATAACTACCCCTTCATAAATCCATGCTGACTCTGCCTGACCGAATTTTGCTTTTCCAAATGTCCTGCTACTGCTTTTTTAACAATGGACTCCAACATTTTACCAACCACAGATTTAGGCTAACTGGTCTATAGTTTCCTGCTTTTTATCTGCCTCCTTTTTTAAATTAGTAGTGTTACATTTGCAGTTTTCCAATCTGCGGGGATCTCCCTAGAATCCAGGGAATTTTGGTAAATTACAACCAGTGCATCCACAATGCCTGCCGCTACTTTTCTTAAGACCCGAGGATGCAAGCCATCGGGTCCAGGGGATTTATCTGCCTTTAGTCTCATTATCTTACTGAGTGCCACCTCCTTAATTATTGTGATTGTGCTAAGGGGATATGGAGGGGGAGGAACTTAACTATCCACTGTTGGAATATTGTTAGTGTCCTCTCCCGTAAAGACTGATACAAAATATTTCTAACAATATTTGTAAAGGTGTGTAACAAAGAGAAAATGGTGGGAATACATAAGCCGGTCAGTCAACATCTGTAAAGAAAAAAAGACCGGTTATGACATTTCAGCTGTGTCCACCTTCTTCCCTGTCCGATGAAGGGTATACATCCAAAACGCCATAACAAATGTTCTCCCTTTATACATGCTGACTGACTTGCTGTGCATTGCAAGCATTTTCTCTTTTTATTTCAGATTTGTAGCATTTTCAGTTTTATTGTATCCATCTATGTCTGCACGGATTCACCCGCTTCCGATTGCTATCCTGCTGGAAGTGTGAATGTTGAATGAGGACACAATTAAATTAGCTGAAATGTCTCACACAGTTGAATATCCAGCAAATGCTCACTGGCAAGAGTCACACATGGACAATGGCACCCAGAATCTGTGTAAACAAACTGCACGAAGGAAAAAAGCAAGATTTGTATTTTTACAGCACCTTTCGTGAGCTCAGGACATCCCAAAGCACCTTATAGCTAATGAATCACTTTTGAAGTGCAGTCACTGTTTTGATTAGGAAATATGGCAGCCAATTTATGCACAAGCTCCCACAAACTGCAATATGATAATGACCAGATAATCTGCTTTTGTGATGTTGTTTGAGGAATAAATATTGGTCAGAGCACCATGGGATATTTTGTGTCCATCTCAGAGAACATTTCTTCTGAAAGATGGCATATCTGACAATGCATCACTCCCTCAGCGCTGCACTAGTGTCAGCCTAGATTTTTGTGCTCAAGTCTCTGGAGTTGGACTTGAACCCACAATCCTCTGACTCAGGAAAGAGCGCGACCACTGAGCCACGGCCGACACACATCACCGTCAGAATCAGATCCCTCCCTTTGGAGGAAAGTGCAGAAAACCGGCAGCGAGAAAAAAAAAGACAAAATTTTAAAAAAATTAATGCGCAGACAAATAATAAAAAACCACAGAGAACATTGTGGGCAGGCCAATGCACGAAATAGGAAATGGTTAGTAAATTAGACTGTGTTGTCTGTACAGCAGCCTAGAACATCGTCAATCCATGCGTGTGTGTGTGCGTGCGCGCTCACTTTTCACATGCACTGGTGGCTTTCCTGTGATGTTGCTCACAGAAATCATATGATGCAGTGCTTTACAACACGGGGTCACTAAGCTCCAACAACTGTCCCACCTGCTTTGTGTAGAGTAAGAGAGTCCACCTCTGAAAGAGTTCTTCCCTCCTACCCCCTTCCAACGGTTCTACCACCAACCCCCTCCCCCCACGAAACCGGCTCTCTCGCTTGCCCCACAGTGTGCATAGTTTTCCTCTATTGCTCTCTGTCCCACCCTCAGTAACGTCTTCCTTGCTCTTCCCCAGCTACAGCTCCTCAGAGACCTATGCTCCGAAGGCACATAGGGGGCTGAATTCTGCTGGGGACGCATTGGCTGACCAAATGCATTTGCTCCACCACATCTGGAACTCTTCCTGGGTTTTCCCAAGGTCCCCTCATTTACATCTGGCTTCTGCACTCCGCTCCAAGCCCAATTTACTGTGAAGAGCAGGATTGCTTTGATTGGGAGCATGTATGTGCAGAAGCGGCTTTAAGCTACGTGTGCATTTCCTGTTGGCAAGTGCGGCCTCTTCTGCTGAAATTAACCAGGAGCCGGCCCATTCCCAGGGAGAAAGGGAGGTCAGCTCACTTCACCGAGAGAGGCCATGCAAGTGATGCCGAGGCCTATATGTGACTCCAGACCGACAGCAATGCGGTTGACTCTTAAATGCCCTCAGAAATGGCCCAGCAAGCCACTCAGTTGCATTCAAGAAGGCGGTTCACCACCATCGAGGGCAAGTAGAGATGGGCAATAAATACTGGCCTTGCCTGTGACGCCCATGTTCCCTGAATGAATAAAAAAGACAAATACAGGCGGTAGATATATTTTTGGTGGTGACAAATGGTCATGCAGTGGCTCCTGGAAGTTCCTTTGCCGAGAAGACAAAGTAGCAGACAAATCCTGGCACATGCTTAGGGCGTTTGAGTGGGGGGGCGGGCATGGATTTTGGCTCTGTGGTGACAAATGGGGGTTTTGCTGCTAACCTTGCAACACACACACACACACACTTGATAGAAATGTAGCCTATTGTTTGGTCAGGGCTGATAAGGGAGGATATACGTGGGAGTCTTAAGCATGGGAATTCAATCAGCAGTTTCCAAACTGCAACAGACAGTGATTCATTGGCTGTGGAGCGCTTTGGGACATCCTGAGAACTTGAAAGGCACCATAATAGAAATGCAAGTTTGTTCATGCTTTTTCTTTCTTTGCATTAATATTTTTCTTCTGTTATTTGGGCAGGAGATCAAAATCCTGACTATTTGTGGGAAAGGTCAATTAAGAGCTTGCAGACATCGTGGCTCTGATGTTTTATGTTCCTTCAGAGTTTTCCTGCGCATTCAGATGACTACCTCTGTTTCTGCATACTGAAGAGTACGACACAGAAATTTTCATTAGACAGCATGTGACAGCCAAAGTGTGGCAGGCCAGTGATTGGATAGTTCTAAAACTATCCATCTATAATGGGATATGGGGAGCGGGCAGGAAAGTGGAGTTGAGGTAGAAGACCAACCACTATCTTACTGAATGGCGGAGCAGGCTCGAGGGGCCGTATGGCCTACTCCTGCTCCTATTTCTTGTGTTCTTATAAGAGAATAAGAAAATTACTTTTCTCCGTAGGAAATGAAATACTGAAGCAAGAGTTGAATCTGTCCTTAGGAAAAGTATACAAAAAGCACCCAGTTCATGTGCAAATACTCTGCTACCCTCTTGTGGATGGCTATAAAACAGCCTAAAGTTTAATAAAAGTTTTTTAAAAAATTCCTGTAATGTTAACTAAACAATATTGTACAGGGCATGGAGATAATTTTCTCTGATGGGTACCAACATCATTTCTCAGGCTGAGAAATACTTTTCAAAAAATGACTAGAAGCTATGCCATTTTTAATAGGCATCTTAAACTGAAAACGGGCTGCCAAGCAAACATAACCCATAACCGGAATTCAGTGAATTTGCCACCTCCCTGGCACACTGGCCAGACACAGGGATAGACTGTGACCTTGTGCGATAGTCTAAAACGGGCGATAGTGAATCGTTCGCCCGCTTTACATCTCTCCCCATTTTTATTTCCATTGACTTTAATACAAATAAAAATAAGGAGGTGTAAAGCGGGCTGGCGATTCGCTCTCACCCATTTTACACCATCACACAAAGTCAAAATCTACCCCACAACGTCTATATTCTGGGGCAATTGTATCAGAAAACAAACTAGGCCATTTCTGTGAGTGATTCTAATTTTTAATGGGTTGTATGATGACAGAAAGAAACCAACACATTCTTCATTTTTGGCACATCACTCAACCTCTTTTAGATGTGGATGCTGGTGGGGGTGGGCAGGGTTCATCAATGTTGTGCTCATAAGGAGTTGGGTTGTTGCTTCGTTTAGAAATGCCCTGTGCTTGCGGTTTATTAGCTCCTGGATCTCCTGGTCATTCTCATCAAACCAGTCCTGGTGTTTTCTGGTTGAGTGACCGAGCATCTCCTCGCAGGCACTGGTTATGGCCTGGAGGGCAGACCAAGCGCTGTCAGCACTCTGCGTCTCGGGGTCATCAAGGGCCATCAGGTTGGCAGTAGGCGCTGGTTGTATAGGGCTCTCTTAACTGGGTCTTTGAGTGCCCTGGCGTTGATTTTTCTGCGGCATTGCTTCTGCTGCCGTCGTCGCTTCGAGACTATAATGTTAATGACGGAGCGGATTAGGCGATGGTCTGTCCAGCTGTGATTGGTTCCTGTCATGGTGTGGGTGATGCACACGTCCTTACGATTCCTGACGTAGTCGAGCAGGTGCCAGTGTTTGGAGTAAGGGTATTGCCATGATGTCTTGTACTTGTCCCTCTGGCGGAACAAGGTGTTGGTGATAACAAGATCGTGTTCTAGACATTTTGTCAGGAGCAGGGTACCGTTGGAGTTGGTTTTCCTTATCCCCTCTCTGCCGATCACGCTGCCTAGAGGTCTGTGTCCTTACCGACCCTGGCGCTAAAGTCGCTGAGGAGGATCAGTTTGTCGTGGCTGGAGTAGAATTCCTCTTTGGTCTCATCTGTTGCGTCGAGTGTTGGGGCATACGCATTGATAACTGTGGCGCACTGGTTCCGGGATAGGGCGAGTCGGAGAGTCATGAGATGTTCGCTAATCTCGCGTGGGGCGTCTCTGAGGCGGTCGACCAGCTCGTTCTTGCTGGCAAAACCAACTCCATGGAGGCGGCATTCTTCCTCTGGTTTGCCTTTCCAGAAGGTGGTGTAACCTCCATCTTGTTCTTTGAACTGGCCTTCCCCTGCCCGCCGGGCCACACTTAGGGTGGCGATGTCGACGTCAAAGTGTCCGAGTTCCCAGGCAACGATGGCGGTGCGGTGTTCCGGTCTGTCGCTGTTGAGGTTGTCCATGAGGGTCCTGACATTCCAGGTCCCGAACTTCATTTCGAAGGGTGAAAGATGCCTGTGCATGAGTTCTTTTAAAGTGGGGTGGCAGTTGCACATCGGCTACCACACGGGCTTAGTAGAGCGAGGTCTTTGCCCAGTGGCAAGGGGGTCCAAGACGACTGGAGACTAGGCTCTACTGTATGGGCCTACGGTGGGGTGTGAGCAGTAATATTGGCTCTGAGCAGCGCCTTCAGGAGAGGTGGTGGGAGATCTGAGGTGTGATGAGGAGAGGGGAGGGGATGAGACACGCTGGGGTCCTGCTCCATTTTAGCTTCTCGAAGGGTCATGGGAGAAGTCAGAGTGGCCGCTGCCATTACCCGTGCCACATGCCCGACAGTGGCTCTGCCGCTGCTCCTCCAGCTGCTTTCCCCTCCGCAGTTTGGGCCGCCGGCCGAAAGGACTAAGAGATCGCCGTCAAGGCCGGCTCCGAGCTGGCCAAAGCAACTCTGAAGGACGCCACCGGATCAGCAGAGGGAGGACAGAGTTCAAACCTGTTCCAAATCCTCTTATTATATATTTATCCTCTGATTAGCTTATTTATAAATCTCCCTCAGCTGCTCCAGGCTCGCGCTGCCTCCGTTGTCAGAGAGACGCTTAGTTATAGATCACCCTCAGCCCTAAAGACGGCTGAAGGCCGAGGTCCAACAAAATGCTCGCGACCTAAAGAGTAGATGGTGGATGGAGAAAGCACAGGAGATTCAGCAGCTGGCCGACAGCCATGATGTGTGAGGATTCTTTACCGCAGTCAAGTCCACCTTCGGCCCAAGCACCCAAGGACCCACCCCACTGCTGGCCAAGAACGGTGAGACACTCTTCAGGGACACCGAGGCAGTCAGGGCCTGCTGGAAGGTGCTCTTCGAAGATCTCCTTAACCGAGACTCTGCTTTTGACACGAGTGTCCTCAACTCCATCCCGCAGCATGCTACCCCGCCACCATCTCAGCAAAATCACAGCCCTGCACGAGGTAGAAAAGGCCATCCATCAGCTTAACAACAAGGCATCAGGAGCAGATGGAATCCCCGCTGAGGCACTAAAGTATGGCTGAGAGACACTATTGGCTCGAATGCATGTCCTCATCTTTTTCATCTGGGAGGATGAGTGCATGCCTGGAAATCTGAGAGATGCCGTAATTGTGGCCATCTTTAAAAAAAAAGGGGACAAGTCCAACTACGGCAACTATAGAGGAATCTCCGTTATCAGCCACTGGGAAAGTCGTCGCTAGAATCCTCCTCAACAGTCTTCCTCCGGTGGCTGAGGAGCTCTTTCCGGAATCAGCGTGCGGATTCTGTCCACTACGGGGTACAACGGACATGATTTTTACAGCGCGACAACTGCAAGAGAAATGTAGGAAACAGCATCAACCCTTGTAAAAGGCCTTCTTTGATCTTACAAAGGCCTTTGACACTGTTAACCGTGAGGGATTATGGAGCGTCCTCCTCCATTTTGGCTGCCACCAAAAGTTTGTCGCCATCCTCTGTCTGCTCCATGACGACATGCAAGCCGTGATCCTGACCAACAGATCAACCACAGACCCAACCCACATCTGAACCTGGGTCAAGCAGGGCTGCGTCATCGCGCCAATCCTCTTCTCGACCTTCCTCACTGCAATGCTCCATCGCGCGCTCAACAAGCTCCCCGCTGGAATGGAACGAAACCATAGAACCATTGGGAACTTGTTTAACCTTTGTCACCTCCAGGTTATATCGAAGACCATCCCATCTTCTGTCATCGAACTACAGTACGCAGACGACACTTGCGTCTGCGCAAAGAGGCTGCAAGCCATCGTCAACACCTTCACTGAGGCGTATGAAAGCATGGGCCTTACACTAAATATCCGTAAGACAAAGGTCCTCCACTAACCTGACCCCAGCACACAGCACTGCTCCCTGGTCATCAAAAGCCACGGCGCGGCCTTGGACAACGTGGACCACTTTCCATACCTCAGGAACCTACTATCACAGCAAAGGCAGATATTGACGACGAGGTCCAACACCGCCTTCAGTGTACCAGCGCAGCCTTCGATAGCCTGAGGAAGAGAGTGTTCGAGGATCAGACCCTTAAATCTGCCACCAAGCTTATGGTCTACAGGACTGTAGTGATACCCGCCCTCCTGTATGGCTCAGAGACGGGGACCGTATAAACAGATACCTCAAATCGCTGGAGAAATACCACCAATGATGTCTCCGCAAGATCCTGCAAGTCCCATGGGAGGATAGACGCACCAACGTCAGTGTTCTCGATCAGGCCAACATCCCCAGCATCGAAGCACTGACCACACTCGACCAGCTCCGTTGGGCAGGCCACATTGTCCGCATTCCCGACACAAGACTCCCAAAACTCCTACACGGCAAGCGAGCCCAGGTGGGCAGAGGAAACATTTCAAGGACACCCTCAAAGCCTCCTTGATAAAGTGCAACATCCCCAGTGATACCTGGGAATCCCTGGCCAAAGATTGCCCTAAGTGGAGGAAGAGCATCCGGGAGGGCGCTGAGCACCTCGAGTCTCGTCGGCGAGAGCATGCAGAAATCAAGCGCAGGCAGCGGAAGGAGCGTGCGACAAACGAGACCCCCCCCACGCCCCCACAACCCACCCTTTCCTTCAATGACTGTCTGCTCCACCTGTGACAGAGACTGTAATTCCCATATTGGGCTGTACAGTCACCTGAGAACTCACTTTTAGCGTGGAATCAAGTCTTCCTCGATTTCGAGGGACTGCCTATGATGATGTTCATAAGGAACAAGAATGCCTAGATTCCCAACAACGCCGCTTCCATTTTGCAAACCAAGGCGAAGTTGGATGGCTATGTTGCAGCCTTGCATGACAACGCTCCATTTCAACAGGCATACACAAAAATGATGGGAACGTGGTCAGAATACACAGTAAATGGAGTCACGTATTATGCACATCTTTGCAACCCCTATCCAATAGGTTAGTGTGGGGTGGGCCCAGTGTGCAATGGCATCCACCTTTGCCTGGCTAAGTCCCAGTTTCCCCCAGGCGTTGATTTAAATGCAATACCTCGGCCCTGCTAATGGTACATGTCTTGCCGAAACATGTTCTTAAACAGTCAATCCTGCTTCGCTCAACTGAGTTAGTATGCCAGTGATGTGAGTTTATCTCCACAACAGTCTCCAAACCTGGACACTGGTTCATGGACACTCCAAACTGACTCCTGTGTCCACAAAACAATTTCATCACACTGCAGGACCTCAGACATCAAATTACGACTCTTTCATCGGGTCTCTTCCCTGCGCCTTTGTTTACGAGCAGAACAATTCTCTCATTATCTCTGCCATGCCTACATAACCCACAATCCTTCTGTGTCCAGTCACGTGCACGTTTGGCTGCAACTCCAGCCCCAACCCCATTACTTCTGCCTGCTTTTTCTCTTGATTGCCTTCTCTTCTAACTCTTCCCCTTCCTGTCACCCAGACAGGCAGAAAAACTTGCATTTATATAGCGCCTTTCATGACCACCGGACATCTCAAAGTGCTTTACAGCCAATGAAGTACTTTGAGTGTAGTCACTGTTGTAATATGGGAAACGCGGCAGCCAATTTGCACATAGCAAGCTACCACAAACAGCAATGTGATAATGACCAGATAATCTGTTTTAGTGATGTTGACTGAGGGATAAATATTGGCCAGGACGCCAGGGATAACTCCCCTGCTCTTCTTCGAAATAGTGCCATGTGATCTTTTACATGCACCTGAGGGGACAGGCAGGACCTCGGTTTAATGTCTCACCCAGTTATGCCACCTTTCATTTCTCTCCTCAGTAACTTCTCCATCCCCCATTCCTACCCCAAACCATCACTAACTTGCCTTCCCAGGCTTGAATAAGTCTACAGATACCCTAAGTGACACTCTCGACATTCTCCAAAAGGCTGACAGAGACACCAGTCACTATGTCCTTACAATCCTAACTGCCTTCTCTCGTCATCCTTCCCACCCAGCACACCTGGGGGTGGGGGTAAACCATGCCAAATTCCTTCCAGGCCTGCTCATCCCACTTACCAATGCCCCTCAGACTCTTCCAACGGGTTAACAATCGATACTCCTCTCTACATTCCATTCGCTCACCAACAAGGCCCGCACCATTTAAATCTTGAAACTTGGCTCATGGGTGGTAACATCTTGACCCTTACTGAATGCACCCTGCTCAGTTATACTTTCCACTACCTGGCCTGTTCAAACATCTACGAGATGACCATTATCAATAAATTACAGCTCAGTCTCTCCCGCTACTCCTCCAGTCACTTCTCTTTTGAGCGCCTCATCTTCGAAGCACTGACCACACTTGATCAGCTCCGCTGGGCAGGTCACATTGTTTGCACGCCAGACACGAGACTCCCAAAGCAAGCATTCTACTCAGAACTCCTTCATGGCAAATGAGCCAAAGGTGGGCAGCGGAAACGTTACAAGAAACCTCAAAGCCTCCCTGATAAAGTACAACATCCCCACTGACACCTGGGAGACCCTGGCCAAAGACCGCCTTAAGTGGAGGAAGTGCATCCGGGAGGGCGCTGAGCACCTCGAGTCTCGTCGCCAAGAGCATGTAGAAATCAAGCGCAGGCAGCGGAAAGAGCGTGCGGCAAACCAGTCCCACCCACCCCTTCCCTCAACGACCATCTGTCCCACCTTTGACAAAGACTGCGGTTCTCGTATTGGACTGTACAGCCATCTAAGAACTCATGTTAAGAGTGGAAGCAAGTCTTCCTCGATTCCGAGGGACTACCTATGATGATGATTACTCCATCTCTCTTGCTTCAAAATCCCTCATTGTCTACTGTCTTCCAGAAGCTTCACCCCAAGTTTCTCTCAAAGAGATCGTCCATCCTTCCCTCCCTCAACTTCAGCAGAGAGACTCCTCATCTTTGGTGATGTCAATCTCCAACTCGGGTGCTCTTGTTGTCTCTCCTCTGAATTCAACAGCTTCCTGTCCTCTAAACCTGTCCCTCCATATAAACTCACCCACCCATATTACAGAGAATGCACAGCACAGAAACAGTCCATTCGGCCCAACTGCTCCATGCCGTTATTTATGCTCCACACAAGGCTCATCCCACACTACTTCATCTAACCCATCAACATATCCTTCGATTCTTTTCTCCTTTATGTGTTTATCTAGATTCCACTTAAATGCGTCTACGTTATTCACCTCAACTAATCCTTGTGGTAGCAAGTTCCACATTCTAACCACTCTCTGGTTTCTTCTGAATGCCCTTTCATGACTATCTTATATTTATGGTCCCTAGTTTTGGTCTCCCCACAAGTGGAAAGATCTTTCTCTATGCCTACCCTATCAAATTCCTTAATAATTTTAAAGACCTCTATCAGGTCAACCCTCAGCCTTCTCTTTGCTAGAGAAAAGAGCCTCAGCCTGTTCAATCTTTCCAGATAGATATACCCTCTCAGTTCTGGCACCATCCTTGTAAATGAACTATTTTTACATTAAAGATACTCTTTCCTGGACTTCAACTTTCTGTTAAATATTTAAGTTTGGCAGTCACTTTACAGTTATCCATTTTGTACAAGAATGACTTATTTTTGACTCTCAGCACAGAATTTGGTTGGGAATACCATTGTTACGGTCACATTCGAAGCTACATTCTCAACTTGAAAATAACAGTTTGTTGAAACCAAAGATTTGCATATAAACGGATATTACCCAGTAATTCTCACTTTTTCTCTCCAGTCCCTACGTGATCAGAGGCTTACATTTAAATGCTAGGAGACAAATGAAATATAAAAGCATCCTGTTTTCTTTTTAAAACCATTTGAGAAATAAAAAACAAAATTGCAAATACTGGAACTCCACCAGTGTCTTAAAACTCGAGACTGGCTAATATTTCGAAATCAAAGAGTCTGTACCTGAAGCATTAACCAGTCTCTTTTTTGGATGGTGATGTGCATTTCCAGGATTTTCTGACTTTTTATTTATTCTTGGGATGTGGGCACCGCTGGCGAGGCTAGCATTTATTGCCCATCCCTAGTTGCCCTCGAGAAGGTGGTGAGGGCCGACCTCAGCCATCTTTGACGACTTCTCTACTCCCATAATCTCAATAGACAAGGCCAGCTCCAACTATTTCCTTGGATCCTGTCTAGCCTTTTGCCACGATAGTTCAGCTGACATCAGTATTGGGAAAAATGCAAGAATCTATTATTAAGGACATGGTAACAGGGCACTTAGAAAATAATAATAGGATTGGACAGAGACAACATGGATTTATGAAAGGGAAATCATGTTTGACAAATCTGTTGTTGTTTGAAGTTATAATTAGCAGAATAGATAAGTGGGATCCAGTGGATGTGGTGTATTTGGATTTTCAGAAGGCATTTGATAAAGTGCCACACAAGAGGTTATTAAACAAAATTAAGGCTCATGGGATTGGGGTAATATACTAGCATGGATTGAGGATTGGTTAACGGACAGAAAAGAGAGAGTAGGAATAAATGGGTCATTTTCAGGTTGGCAGGCTGTAACTAGTTGGGTGCTGCAAGGATCAGTGCTTGGGCCCCAGCTATTCACAATCTATATCTATGATTTGGATGAGGGGACTGTTATGTCTCAAACAAAGTAACGTGACAGAGTACTGTGGTCTTGAGTAAGTGTGACCTTAGTCTCTTCATTCTGACTCCAGAGTGCTGGCACAGCATGGGCGACCTGCTTATATGCAGAGCTCCCAATGGATGCTGTATAATTGTTTCCCTACCTTTCTTCGGCAAAATCACGCGATTACCCCACAAAAGACAGTTCGCCTATATGGACATTTCGTCTTTGCGCCGCTGGAAGGGCTTGGTTTCTTCCTGCATCTCCGCTGGGACGCTGGACCAGCTCCCATGGAAGACAGTTTTTTTTTTTTACAAGTGACAGTAAAGGATCCAGGCTGGTCCAGGTCCTGATCTGGCGGGCTGTACCGGGTGACTTTTCGTTTTCAAATGCATCACCAAGAGCAAATCTGCAGGCTGTGCCATTTCCACTCCGGTGGTGGGCAATGGTAGCCGACAGAGCATCAGCGCAGTTCTCTGTGCCTGGCCTGTAGCGAATTACATAGTTATATGCAGACCGTGTGAGCGCCTATCTTTGGGTGCGAGCAGAGGCATTGGTATTAATAGGAGTGGGATGAGCGGCTTATGGTCAATTTCTAACTCGAACTTCAGCCCAAACAGATACTGGTGCATTTTTTTCACCCCATAAATGTATGCCACAGCATCTTTTTCAATCATGCTGTAGGCCCTTTTGGCCTTAGACTGGATGCATAAGCGACCAGTTGCAATGTTCCCGATTCGTTTGTTTGTTGTAACACACACCCGACCCCATACGAAGCGCATTGCAAGCTAGGCACTAAACGTTTACATGGGTCATACAGAACAAGCAGTTTGTTGGAACATAACTGGCTTTCTCAAAAGCAGTCTCGTGATTTCCCCCATACCCAGTCACTTCCCTTGCGTAACAACACATGTAGAGGTTCTAGCAAGGTGCTTAAACCGGTAGGAAATTACCAAAATAATTGAGGAGTCCCAGGAACAACCGCAGCTCCGTCACGTTCTGTGGTCTCGCCGCGTTCTTGATGACCTCCGTCTTGGCATCGGTGGGTCTGATGCCGTCTGCCGCGATTCTTCTCCCTAAGAACTTTGGCGCCAGGAAAACACACTGAACGTTTCAACCTGGGTCCCACACGATCTAGCCGAATTAGAACCTCTTCCAGTTTCTGCAAGTATTCGATGGTGCCCCGACCCATGACCAATATGTCGTCCTGGAAAACCATGGTGCGTGGAACAGCACCTGCGCGGAAGCAGTCTCTCCATGTTCCTTTGAAAAATACCCGCAACCGATTGAATCCCAAACAGGCATCTATTGTAGATGAACAGACCTTTGTGCGTGTTGATCCAGGTGGGGCCTTTCAAAGATTCCGCCAGCTCCTGCGTCATGTAGGCAGAGGTCAGGTCCAACTTGGTGAACATCTTCCCTCCTGCCAGCGTCGCAAATAGGTCGTCTGCCTTGGGTAGCGGGTACTGGTCCTGCAGCGAAAAATGGTTAATCGTTACTTTACAGTCCCCACAAATTCTGACCGTGCCATCGCCCTTGAGAACCGCAACAATCAGACTAGCCCACTCGTTGAAACTCAACCGGCGCGATGATGCCCTCCCGTTGCAGCCTGTCCAGCTCGATCTCCACTTTCTCTCGCATCGTGCATGGCACCGCACGTGCCTTGTGGTGGATGGGTCATGTACCGGGATCTGCACCTTCATCCCAGAGAAATTTCCAATGCCTGGCTCAAACAACGACGGGAACATGCTCAAAACCTGGGCACGAGACATCGTCAACAGACGAAAGCGCTCGGGTGCCATCCCAGTTCCAGCGGATTTTTCCCAGTCAGCTTCTGCTGAACAGTGTGGGGCCATCTCCTGGTACAATCCATAATGGTAGTTCTTGCACCGCTCCATCATAGGAGACTTTTACTGCTGCACTGCCAATTACAGGGATCAGCTCTTTAGTGTAAGTTCTCAGCTTGGTATGAATAGTGCTCAGCTTGGGCTTTTGTGCCTTGTTGCACCACAGCCTCTCGAAGGCCTTTTTGCTCATGATAGACTGACTCGCACCCGTGTCCAATTCCATGGATACTAGAATTCCGTTCAGTTCAACTTTTAACATGATCGGTGGACATTCCGTGGTGAAGTTGTGTACCCCGTATACTTCTGCCTCCTCGGTTTGAGTCTCGAGTTCAGTTTGATCCGCCATGGATCGGTCTTCCTCTGCAACGTGGTTTGCAGCTCGTCTGCACATTTGCTAGAGGTGTCCCATTGTTGCACAGCCTTTGCACACATAGTGTTTGAAGCGGCACTGATGGGCTCTATGATCACCTCCGCAGCACCAACAAGGTGTTAATTGCCTCGTATTCACACTTGATGGTGGACTCAGTCATCTGAGGTGGTGCAGCTGCAGGCGTGTACACTCTGCCATATGCATTCCTGCCTGAAAACGACGTTACTTTGTGTATAGTACTTGTCGATGCATCTTTATGCTGCGAAATTTGTTTGGTGTTTTCGCTGGTGGATATAAATGCCTGGGCTATCGTTATGGTTTTGCTCAGGTTTGGTGTTTCAACAGTCAATAGCTTGCGAAGGATAACCTCGTGGCCAATGCCAAGCGCAAAAAAGTCTCTTAGCATTTGCTCCAAGAATCCACCGAATTCACAATGCCCTGCAAGGCGCCACTACCTGGCCTTCAGACAGTTGACATGTATAAAATAGATACCTTGCCATCAGAACGCTCTCCTTCAGATTTAGGTGCTCCTGGACCAGCATACACAATTCTTCATAGCATTTGGTTGTTGGTTTCACCGAAGCAAGAAGATTCTTCATAAGGCCGTAGGTTGTTGCCCCGCAGATGGTGAAGAGGATCGCCCTTCGTTTGACAGCGTTCTCATTCCCTTTCAGCTCGATGGCCACAAAGTATTGGTCGAGTCGCTCCACGAAGGCTTCCCAATCGTCACTTCTGAGAATTTCTCCAGGATATCAACGGTTCTCTGCATTTTTGCATGATGGTTCGTTATCTATTACTCATCAGCAGTTGTTAGATCTCAAACAATGTGACAGACTCCTGTAGACTTGAGTAAGTGTGACCTTGTCTCTTTATTTTAACTCCAGAGTGCTGGCACAGAATGGGAGACCTGCTTATATGCAGTGCGCTGTTAGAATGCTGGGACCAAATGCAATATATCCAAGTTTGCTGATGACACAAAGCTAGGTGGAAATGTAAGTTGCGAGTAGGATGCAAAGAGTCTTCAAGAGGATATAAACTGGCAAATGGAATATAATGTGGAGACATGTGAAATTGTCCACTTGGTAGGAAAAATAGAAAAGCAGAGTATTTTTTTAAATGGTGAGAGATTGGGACATGTTGGTGTTCAGAGGGATCTGGGTATCTTTGTAAACAAATCACTGAAAGTTAACACGCAGGTATAGCAAGAAATTAAGAAAGTAAATGGTATGTTGGCCTTTATTACAAGTGGATTTGAGTATAAAAGTAAAGATATCTTATTGCAATTATATAGGACCCTGGTGAGACTACACCTGGAGTATTGTGTACAGTTTTGGGCTCCTTGCCCAAGGAATGATATGCTTGCCACAGAGGGAGTGTAACGAAGGTTCACCAGGCTGATTCCTGGTTTGGGGGAATTGTCCTATGAGGAGAGATTGTATAGACTAGGCCTATATTCTCTAGAGTTTAGAAGAATGAGAGGTGATCTCATTGAAACATACAAAATTCTTACAGGGCTTGACAGGGTAGGTGCAGGGAGGATATTTCCCCTGGCTGGGGAGTTTAAAACCAGGGGTCACAGTCTCAGAATAAAGGGTCCACCATTTAGGACTACTATAAGGAGAAATATCTTCACTCAGAGGGTGGTGAATCTTTGGAATTCTTTACCCTAGAGGTCTGTGGAGGCTCAGTCGTTAAGTATATTCAAGACAGAGATCGATAGATTTTTGGATATTAAGGGAATCCATGGATATGGAAATAGTACAGGGAAGTGGAGTTGTGGTAGAAGATCAGCCATGGTCTCACTGAATGGCGGAGCAGGCTCGAGGGGCCGAATGGTGTATGATTTCTCATGTCCTTATTACGTTCAGCTGTCATTCTAATCAGCCATTCCCTCATCTTCACCTTTGGTGATCTTGTCCCCAGAAAATCCTTTACTATCTCCCATCCCAGTTATTCACCAGTATGGTCCCCACCTTCAAGAAAGTAGATATCAGGTGGGAACAGGTTGGGTTAAAGAAAGAGAAAGAAAGGAGAAAGAAAAAAAGAGAAAGAAAGGAGAAAGAAAAAAAGAGAAAGAAAGGAGAAAGAAAAAAAGGAGAAAGAAAAAAAGGAGAAAGAAAGAAAGGGAAAGAAAAAAAGGAGAAAGAAAGGGAAAGAAAAAAAGGAGAAAGAAAAAAAGGAGAAAGAAAAAAAAGGAGAAAGAAAGAAAGGAGAAAGAAAGAAAGGAGAAAGAAAGAAAGGAGAAAGAAAGAAAGGAGAAAGAAAGGAAAATGAAGAAAAATGAAGGGGGGGGAAAGAGAGAGGGGGAAGGGGAAGGACGAGGGAAGGGAAAGGACGAGGGAAGGGAAAGGACGAGGGAAGGGAAAGGACGAGGGAAGGGAAAGGACGAGGGAAGGGAAAGGACGAGGGAAGGGAAAGGACGAGGGAAGGGAAAGGACGAGGGAAGGGAAAGGACGAGGGAAGGGAAAGGACGAGGGAAGGGAAAGGACGAGGGAAGGGAAAGGACGAGGGAAGGGAAAGGACGAGGGAAGGGAAAGGAAGAGGGAAGGGAAAGGAAAGGAAGAGGGAAGGGAAAGGAAGAGGGAAGGGGAAAGGACGAGGGAAGGGGGAAGGACGAGGGAAGGGGGAAGGACGAGGGAAGGGGGAAGGGAAAGGACGAGGGAAGGGAAAGGAAGAGGGAAGGGGAAAGGACGAGGGAAGGGGGAAGGACGAGGGAAGGGGGAAGGACGAGGGAAGGGGGAAGGACGAGGGAAGGGGGAAGGGAAAGGACGAGGGAAGGGAAAGGACGAGGGAAGGGAAAGGACGAGGGAAGGGAAAGGACGAGGATGGAAGGAAGAGGAGGAAAAGGAAGAAGAGGAAAAGGAAGGGGAGGAAAAGGAAGAAGAGGAAAAAAGACTTGGATTTATATAGCCCCTTTCACGGCCACCAGACGTTTCAAAGCACTTTACAGCCAATTAAGTACTTTTGGAGTGCAGTCACTGCTGTAATGTGGGAAATGCTGCAGCCAATTTGCGCACAGCAAGCTCTTACAAATAGAATGTGATAATGACCAGATAATGTTTTTGTTATGTTGATTGAGGGATAAATATTGGCCAGGAAACTGGGGATAACTCCCCTGCTCTTCTTCGAAATAATGCCATAGGATCTTTTACATCCACTTGAGAGAGCAGCCGGGGCCTTGTTTTAATGTCTCACCCGAAAGACGGAACCTCCAACAGTGCAGCACTCCCTCAGCACTGCACTGGAGTGTCAGCCTGATTTATGTGCTCAAGTCCCTGGAGTGGAACTTGAACCTACAACCTTCTGACTGAGAGGCGAAAGTGCTACTCACTGAGCCACACCAGACACCTGTAATGTTGTAATGCTGCACCCCGCAGTCAAACAGTCTACCAACACTCACCATCAAGGCTCACGCGTGAATAATGTCCACTTTGACTAGCTAATGGAGGCTGAGTAATGAGCAATATCAGCAGGAGTAAAGAAACAAAACTAGTAGAGCAAATTGGCAAGAAGAAAATAAATGTCTACTCTTTATTATCTGATGTGAAGTGAATGAGCACTCTCAATCCAATTGCTGGAGTCCACAACATACCCATAACTGCATAATCTGGCACGAAATTGCCATTTTCTCTCATCCAGCCAATGCAGGTGGCTGCTATTGGAAATGTTGCATGGGTGCAGCAAGGGGTATTATTCTAAAGTTGGAATTAGGGGATGTTGTTGGGGCACTTATCTGTGATCACTTGCTGCGGTCATTAAATACATTCCCCAATTCTAACATCAATTTGAGCAAGACACACAATTCACCAAGAGATTAAAGTAATCCTGACAGCATGATGAATGAAGCACTCTCACATTCACCATTGATGCAGATCGGAAACTGCAGGGTCCGTGCTATGGGTAGGGACTCGGTGAGATCAGCAAGACCCAACAGCAGAGCTGAGCGAGCTCAAAGGTTGGATTTTCCAATTGGCAGGAACAGCCCCACAGTGTTAAATGGGAAAGTGATTACCTGAACATCAGAAATGTTAACATAAGAAATAGGAGCAGGAGTAGGCCATACGGCCCCTTGAGCCTGCTCCGCCATTCAATAAGATCATGATCTGATAATGGACTCAGCTCCACTTCTCCACTTGCTCCCCATAACCCCTGATCCCCTATCGTTTAAGAAACTGTCTGTCTTAAATTTATTCAATGTCCCAGCTTCCACAGCTCTCTGAGGCAGCGAAGTCCACAGATTTACAACCCTCAGAAGAAATTTCTCCTCATCTCGGTTTTAAATGGGCGGCCCCTTATTCTAAGATCATGCCCCCTAGTTCTAGTCTCCTCTATCAGTGGAAACATTCTCTTTTCATCCACCTGGTCAAGCCCCCTCATAATCTTATATGTTTCGATAAAATCACCTCTCATTCTTCTGAATTCTAATGAGTAAAGGCCCAACCTACTCAACCTTTCCTCATTAAGTCAATCACCTCATCTCCGGAATGAACCTAGTGAACCTTCTCTGAACTGCCACCAAAGCAAGTATATCCTTTTGTAAATATGGAAACCAAAACTGCACGCAGTATTCCAGTTGTGGCCTCACTAATACCCTGTATAACTGTACAAGACTTCCCTGCTTTTATACGCGATCCCCTTTGCAATAAAGGCCAAGATTCCATTAGCCTTCCTGATCACATGCTGTACCTGCATACTATCCTTTTGTGTTTCATGCACAAATGTTGCCAGGTTCCTGCTCATAATACACATTTATACTTGCCTGCACCGGCAGGGTTCTTAGCACTTGCACAGAATTAGATAGAACAGAATGTTTCATAAGTAAGGTGTAGAGATTCAGCTCCCAATTATCAGGACCAGCATTAAATTCACCAACTGGCCTTAGGCATTGGAGGCCATCAGCATTATTTAAATGTGGAGCAGGGAGTTCAAGGCACAACAACCATTTTGCTGATCAGACAAGTTTATGGGATTTTCTTTCAATGCATCTCTACTACAGGGTCTCAAGCCCGACCACCAGGACCAAAGGCAACATCCCAGAGGGCACCACACCACTCCGTCACCAACCATGTCTACAGGCTCTGGCATGCCTACACGGCAAACGCAGGAGAATTGCCGTCACGGACTCCAGATCAGCACAGAGACAGTTACAAGGAAACCCCACAGCCAAACTTGATCAGAGCTGTGATGCTGCCAGCGGCAGTCAGGGTCACTGCCATCCTCGAGCTCCTTGCAGGCTAGCGTTAGGATCCCCCACGGCAGCAGCCACTTTACTTCCCATGGACGAGTTAACGAGTAACTAATGTACTTGTTCAGCAGGGTTAGCACATTCATCTCTACCAAAAATGAGCCTGATCCTACTTGGATAGCTGTTTTAAAGAGCAGAGGCAGGCACGATTGGCCGAATGGCCCCTCTCCTGTGCTACATGATTCTGTACGGCTGCCCAATTTACTGTATTGCATAAAGTGCAGGTCGTTGATGCAGATCGGAAACTGCAGGGTCCATGTTACGGGTGGGTAACTTGCCAGATTAGCGGCCATCTTGCAGCTCCGCTGAACACACATCACGCAGTTCAGAGTGCGCTTGCAGGGCTCGTTGTGCAAAGTCCCAGATATTTCACTGCAACCCCATAAGAGTGTCACGCTGCAATATAACAAGAAGTCGAGGTGCAAGATTGGATGAAAGGGGTAAGCAGTACAAGAGAAACAGGGTCTGAGGACACATTTTGTACCCTAAGTACAGATACTTGCTCTGAGAAACTACTGGGTACCATTTCCTTGGCACCTTGGCTCAGGACTGTTCCCTTCTTCCACATTTGCATCCCGGCCCACTGGGTGTTGCCCTGTCAGCTAACTCCTGTTAGATGTTGCGAACATCTGTTCTCTGGGAGCCCCTATGCCCGACCAGGGCAGCCCTCCCTTTGTCTCACTGCATTCTTCAGCACTTTAAAGCATCGTCCATAAATATACCCATGCAATTTCACAACCTTCAGTTTGAATGAAATGGAAGCTTAACACAGCAAATTTGTTGATTCTGCTTTCAAAATGGTCCTTTTGTTTCTTCAATCGAAGTACGTTATTTGCAAGTCAGGAGTGAAACCTTGCTTACTGAGGTTGATTTTCAAATGAAATGTCAAGGTCTCACGAAGCTCAGATCTAAATGTCTTCTGCTGTTCAGTACAAAATGCAAACAAAGCATTTGAAAGATGCTAAACACTCAGCATCATTACGACACAATAGAAAACACCCCCGCTGTGTTTACAATTACATAGGATATACAGTACAGAAACAGGCCATTCGGCCAACTAGTCCATGCTGGCGTTTATGCTCCACTTGAGCCTCCTCCCATCCTTCCTCATCTAACTATCAGCATAGCCCGCTATTCCCTTCTCCCTCATGTGCTTATCTAGCCCTCCCCTTAAATGCATCTATACTATTCACCTCAACCACTCCTTGTGGTGGAGAGTTCCACATTCTCACCACTCTTTGGGTAAAGAAGATTCTTCTGAACTCCCTATTGGATTTCATGGTGACTATCTTATATTGATGGCCTCTAGTTATGCTCTTCCCCACAAGTGGAAACATTCTCTCTGTAGCCACTCGATCAAAACCTTTCATAATTTTAAAGAGCTCTGTAGGTCACCCCTCAGCCTTCTTTTTTTCCCCCCCAAGAGAAAAGAATCGTTCATCCTTTCCTGATATGTATAACCTTGAGATTTGTCTCTCGTTAATGTAGGCAAAACCGTGCAATCGCCTTCCTTGTTTGTGCAATCTTTATCCTATTCAATGGTCTGCCAGATGTAATTGCATTTTACATCCCAATACATAGTTTTAACAGTAAGCATGTGGAGAGCAATCCTTTAAATCTCTTTAGCGGCACTCAATAATCTGCCTCGGTGCACACAAGCTCCCAGGGGTAGCCTGCTTTGCTAAATGGAGCTTGCAATGTACAATTAATTAAGGCTCAAATCGGAAGACGCATTGTGAACAGCCACACACAGCAAGTCAGGCGAAGGTAGCACCATGCTCTGTTTCAGCCTGCTGCCGCACATCCACAGTAAGGTGAATTTTAATATCAGGAAGCTGTAGGACTCAATGTTTCAAACTGTGGTGTTTGGATCTCGGTCATGCAGGGAGAGGGACGGGGCGGGGGTGAGCCAGGTGTTTTCACACAAGGGGATCAGGGAGAGGGACGGGGCGGGGGTGAGCCAGGTGTTTTCACACAAGGGGATCTTACCCTGGACAACCATTGCATATATGAAAAACCCAGAGGTAGCCCAGCATCGTGTGCATGTAGGCCCAGACTTATTCCACTTAAGGGTTCAGAATTAACCAGCTTTGCACAGAAACAGCATGGCATTGAGAACAAAGAGAAAGAGCCGAGTGGGAGGACAGGCTGGTGACTGGGGTGGGGTAGAGTTAATCATGTCACCAGATTTGACATTTCTTTGTCTCGTGAAACTGGGCACTGGATACAAACTGGGCAGTTCCAGGAAACAACCATGAAAGATTGGGCATTTAAACACTAGAGTTTGGAGTGTAGGACTGTGTCTCAACATAAACCATTTAATACACCAAGACATCTGAATCAGCATCTGGACTGCCAGTTAGCATGTGAAGGGGGAGCACAGCGCCCGGGGGGGGGGGGGGGGCAAGGGCAAGGGCGGGTGTTGGGAGGTATGGTGCACCATTGATAAGGGGACGCACTGTGCACCATTGATAAGGGGACGCACTGTGCACCATTGATAAGGGGACGCACTGTGCACCATTGATAAGGGGACGCACTGTGCACCGTTGATTGAAGGACACAATGTGCACCATTGCACACCACTGATATGGCGAAGCACTGCACACCATTGATAAGGGGAAGCACGGTGCACGGTTTTAAATTCTTCTACTTTATATTGCTGATGGGACACACGTTAGAAAATGTATTTACCTTCATGGCTCCCAAGGCCTGAAGTATTAAGGCAATCCTTGTTGGTGTAAGGGCTGCTAACATAGCATTAAACCTAGCACCTTTGTCTTCGATGGGCGACTCATAAACTCCATTCTGAGATACAGAACCAAACCTGCATAAAGAAATCAGAAAATGGATCTTGAGTATTTGGCCATATATTAGGTCTGAGATGAGGCTCTGGACCTTGAAGGCTCCATTCAATGCAAATTACAAATTCAGACACAAGTTCCCTAACTCCTCCCCTCCCAATGCCTCTTAAAATCAATGTCACATTGCTCACTTGTTTTCTTAACTCCCCCGACCCCGCTCTCACCTCCACCACCACCACCCATCCCCCTTCTCTACTGCAATTTTGATTTGTGCACTTGTCACATTAGAAATGGAGCAAAGATTTCACTGATACACTCCAAGAAGTCACAGCAGTATTTTATTTTTTAAGCACCCCTCAACTGATTATATATATATTTTTTTAAAGTCCAGCAGTAATTCATAGTCACACAGGAACAAAGAAAATGAAGAGCAAGAGGAGACCATTGGGGTCACTGATGCCTTTCCTATGCAGTAGATGATGCTGTCCCATGCCCCACTGCCCCACTAGTCAGCCCGGGGAAGGCAAACAGAAATAAAAACAGGAAAAAATGTTTGCACTTAAGAAAAATTCCTCCTAGTGTCAGCTGTGGCTCAGTGGGTCACACTCTCGCCTCTGAGTCAGAAGGTTGTGGGTTCAAGTCCCACTCCAGGGACTTGAGTGCAAAATAAATTATAGGTTGACACTCCAATGCAGTGCTGAGGGAGTGCTGCACTGTTGGAGGTGCCATCTTTTGGATGAGACGTAAAACATCCCATGGCACTATTTCGAAGAAGTGCAGGGGAGTTATCGCTGGTGTCCTGGCCAATATTTATCCCTCAATCAACATAACAAAAAAAAACAGATTATCTGGTCATTATCACATTGCTGTTTGTGGGAGCTTGCTTGTGTGCAAATTGGCTGCCGCGTTTCCTACATTACAACAGTGACTACACTCCCTTCATTGGCTGTAAAGCACTTTGAGACGTCGTGAAAGGTGCTATATAAATCCAAGTCTGTCTTTCTTTCTTTCCATGGCTACATAAAGTAATCAAGCAAATTCCAGGAAACCAGTTACCCAAACTTGCACACGTAACCAACACACCAAACTTTCTCAGCCCACCCAATGGGTGTTCTTCCCTCCAAAACCTGTCCAGTACCTTCCTAATTGCCTTCAGTGTTCTGATACTTACTAAATGAGTCAGTAACATCTTCCCAGAGGGCCACAAGCCTCCGAGAAAAGAAATACTTCCGGTCATTGACCCAGCACTTCGCCCATGTATTTTATACACATGCCCTTCGATCCTATTGCCATTATCCATTTCAAATATATGATCCAAATCAACTATAACCGAATCCCTTCTCAACTCTACAAACTTCAGTCTTGTCCCTCGGAACTTATATTTCATCAAAAGCGAATAACCCCAACTTCTCTCAGCCAATCCTCATAATGAAGCGATTGGAGTTCAGGTATCACCCTTGCTCTCATCCTCTGCACCCTCTCTAAAGCCTCATTATCCATTGGCAGGTGTGGGGACCTCTAAATCAGTTTTGTATTTTAATCCCAGCAATACTTGCTACGGTTCGATTTACTTTCCCTATAACTATCTCTCATTGACTAGTAGCCATAGGCTCACAAGCAATGACTTCACTGGGTCCCTTTCCTGACCTATTACTTTTAATGGGCACCCATGCAGGGAACAGAACAGATGTCATTAAATCAGAGAACTGAAGGAAGCTATTCTGCACATCTTGCCTGTGCTGGCTCTTTGAAAGAGCAATTCATTCAGTCCCACTCCCTGGTCTTTCCCCATAGCTTTAAAGCTTTTTCCTTTTCAAGTATATATCCAGTTCCCTTTTGATTATGCTTCCACCACCCTTTTAGTTAGTACATTCCAGAACATAACAACTCAATGCATTAAAAAAATTTTCATCTCTCCTGTTTCTTTTGCCAATAATGTTAAATCTGTCTCTTCTGGTTACCGACCCTCCCACCACTGGAAACAGTTTCTCATTTACTCGATCAAAACCCCTCAGAATTTTGAGCACCTCTATTAAATCGCCCCTTAACCTTCTCTGCTCCAAGGACAGACTTGCATTTATATAGCGCCTTTCACCAGATATCCTGTTTAAATGATGTTGGTTGAAGGATAAATATTGACTAGGACACAGAGAAGAACGCCAATGCTCTTCTTCAAAATATTAGCATGAGATTTATTACATCCACCCGAGGGGGACTCGATTTAAGGTCTCATACGAAAGACAGCAAGCTGCAACAATTCAGCAATCCCTCAGCACCACACTGAAGTGTCAGCCTGATTATATGCTCAAGTCTCTGGAGTGGGCCTCCACAACCTTCTGACTCAAGAGGCGAGTGTGCTACCAACTGAGCTATGGCCGACACACTGAGAACAATTCTAGCTGGTCATGTCTCTCAACCGGGTGTGGGGTTGGCTGGCCCTTTGTGCATTAATGTAACGTTTCACTACACTAAGTGACATCTGCCTTTCATGGGCTGATTTACTTCACTTGTCTAAACTAATTTACTAATCTCCTAATTGCCAACCTTTGCACAGGAAAATATTATTGGGAAACAACCAAATTTCTTATTTTCATTATTGCTCGTTATAGAGAGCAATTAGTTATAGAAGTAGATATTTAACACATTTAGAAGTGTGAAGCATTTTATACAAATCAATTTCGACACAGAGGCAGAGGTTGGGTAATTACAGGTGCCAAGGCAGCAAACTGGCTTCGGACAGCCCAGGAATCTTTCTTACCTTACAACAGTGGCTACACTTCAAAAAAAAATGCTTTATTGGCTGTAAAGCACTTTGGAACATCCTGAGGTTGTAAAAGGCAGCAAATAAATGCAAGTCTTTCTTTCTTTACACAGATCAACTTCAACTTACATAGCCTAAAATACAACTTCCAAGGGGAGCAGGGGCGCACATTGGTGGGTCTCCACAAGGCAGAAAATACAGAATAAATATGATCTTTCCAAACGGATAGATCTTTTTTTGAGACACACACAGACACAAAGACAGTTGTTTACTTCACACCAGCTATACTTTCCCCCAACCTTCCTTCTACTTCAGATTTTCTTTTTGAACACGCTGATGTATTTACTGGAGGGCATTTTATGCTACAGATAAAAATTGCTGCCATATAAAATCTACTTTTTGAGAGAGAGAGAGAGAGAGAGAGAGAGAGAGAGAGAGAGAGAGAGAGAGAAAATAAATTGAAGAAATACAAACTTGTCAAGAAGATTTTCTTTTGGAATTCGAACGTTGTCAAATACTAGAATTCCGTTATCAACTCCATTTAGACCTTGTGTTGGGGGAGGGGGGGGGGGAAGGAGAAGGAAACAAGATTTTTAAAAATATTAGTGTTGGACTGTGCCTTGGAAATCCTAACAATCGATCATGTGTAAAATAGTTTGCGACCTTACCAAATAAACTCAATCTAAAATTGCGGGTCTTTAAAAAAAAAGCAACTGTGAAGAAGGGTATGGCCATTCTAGCTATTGGGCGCTCTACATCCAATCATAAGATGGAGAGTTTGTGTTTCTGGGCTGCACACCGCGATCTGATTGAGCCAGTGAGTTTTGGCCTTGTGCTACACCAGTGGCGCTTGTAACACGGACTGAGTCTGTGGCTCAGCCTGTCTATGGACCTCAATTCAAGGCCTATATCTCTGGGATTCCAGTAGAGCTATGATTAAGGGAAGGAAGGGAGATGGAAAAAGCAAAATAAAAATGTAAAATATATATTTTTTAAAAACAGCACATGGAGTAAGTTACTTTATTGTCTGTGTGCGGGACTGGTCTACGAGCAAGTTGCTGCTCGTGACCGTAGTCACAGTTGGGCCGGAACTTGCGTTCGGAGGCGTACCTCCCGAGTACGCCACCGACCCGGAAAAAAAAATACAAACCTACCGGCTGGCTTGGAGACTTCGGGTCTCAGGCCTGCGTAAAGGTTCACGGATCCCAGGGTCGCAGGCGATTCGGAAGCGTCCCTGGGATCATGTGGGCTGGGTCCTCCCATCAGAAAGGAGGATTCCATTGCCAAATGGAATCCCCCAACAACAAACAATGGAATCCCCAAATAATTAAAGAACTCACGCATTTCTAATAAAAAAATGTTTCCATTTTCACATTTAATTAAAAATCCCTTTAATGAAGCATTTACAGCAAGTTTAATTTTTTGAAAAATAACTTAAAACATTTTAATCCGGGCCAAAATTTACAAACACTAATTTGTGGATGATTTTTTCTTTTTTACATTTTAATTTAACATTTATATTAACCCTTACACTGGTCAAAGCAGGCCCTACACCTGCTTTTACCAGGAGCAAGGGCTTATTGGGCATTTGCTGAGCTGTAGTTGGGCAAATTTAGCCCAACTCTGCACCAGTGAAAGTGTTTTTGAGTCAGTGCAGACGGTCAGTCGAGGCAAACCTCGACGGTTCGCAAGTTCCGGATTTTCACGCAATGTGGAAACTCAGAACTTGCGGGGCCTTTCACAAGGCTTACGATGGCACACGCACGGAAATCACGATTTCAGGGCCATTGGCGAGTAGCCCTGTCGTAAATGGATCGCTGCCCTAACACTGCAATCAAATGGAAGAGAAGACTGACTTGGTCCATATGAATCGCGCTTTCCACCAATCACAAAGCAGTGCTAATGGTGATCATGGAGAATTCAGTGCCTTAATTTCAATCTTCAATTAAAATTAAACATTTTTTAAATATCCAACAACTAAAACCTGAAGGAACAAAACTCCACACTTGTAATAGTTAATTTCCGGTGCCAGAGAGGTTAATTGGCAGTAATTAACACTCATCACATTGTTAAATGAATCTCCATACTTAAATATTACAAGGCGCTTTGAGACATTTGGTGGTCATGAAAGACGCTTTAGAAATCTAAGTCAGTCTTTCTTTTTAAACAAACATACGCGGACCTTAAATGGCTCCAAAACAGGATCCTTGCGTCACTGGAGACCGGCTCTACTTTTCTGTGGCAAGTTTAGTTCGTGTCTACCGCGCAAGTACAGACACGCCGCTCAATGCATTTCAGTGGTGAACCAGACAGCGAAATGCCGTTTCCGCGAAGCTAACAGCAGAGCATCTCAGACAGCAACATTTGGCCCTTGCCTGACGTGCTGCAGCAATTGTGCATAAATAACGGAGAGTCCTATTAACTGTTTTTTTTTTTTATTTATTCGTTGCCAATCTTTCCAATTCTTTGTCAGATCACAAACGCCAGAGGTCACCTTGCACACATCAAGGATCACCCTGCGCCAATGCTCTTAGCCAAAAGGCCTAGAGCCCAAGCACCGTTCCTGGAAGTACTGCAATACCAGGTTCGTGCCATGGAGGTGGATGGGTCAGGCCCCCCCACCCACCTCCTATTCCTATAACTGTTACTGAGACAGCAAATTATGGGCCGTTAAGTTTAGCCCAGACTTCCTGCAAAACCCTTCAGCCAACTCACCTTCTTTGTGCATCATGTCAATTACAGTGACTCCTGGGTGTACGTTGCCTGAATGATCTCGAATAGGCACAATAAAACAGTGAGGTCCTAGTATATTAAGAAAAAAGAAATGAGACATCTTAAAAGCAGAACTCCATCCTAGTTTTACAACATAATAAGTTAAGGAGGCAGGTGAAAAATAAAGCAAAATTGCAACAGGTTACTTTTCCTTGGATTACAACTTATTTGTTCATCAGAAATATATCTTACAGTTTTTCCATAAATATGGCAATTGTCCCCACCAACCCCATACACATTCTTACATCGCTTATGACTCAATAATGATCAGAGAAAGTAATGCCCACCAGGAAAATGCTTTATGCAAACTTCTGGTCCAAACTAACAGATAAGAAAGATTTTTTTTCCAAACAACTCTGAATAATATTCTCTCCACCTGCAAGGTTTTTTCCCTCTTTCCCTCTAATGGGACTTTTGGCCGTTTACATGACTAGAGAAATTAATTGCGCATTGCGCATCATAAAAAAGTGCGCTACAATCTCAGATGCAGCGGAGGCGCAGGACAGACCAGAGGGGAGATTGCACGATCCCACATGCCCAGCAGGGCAGACAGTACAAGCTGAGGGCAAGGTTACAGCACGGATCCACCAATTCCCCAATTCACATAGTCCTTGTTGGGATTGTGAACTCACCCTACATATTGCTGCTGAATAACATACTGAAGTTCTTGTCCAAAAATAACAAAAAAAACACTTGCCCCTAAAAAAACCAATCCAGGATAAAAAAAAAAAGGCGATTTTGCCCATTGAAGCTCATCCCCCATAAATGCTCCATGTGACTTCTCACATTTTAGGGACCAACAAGACAGCTTGCTTAAATTTACAACGTAAGCACGTGTGGAATGAGGAAAACGTATTCAGCCCATTAATCCTACTCCCTTCCAACACGCGCAAGTACATCTTGCACCATCGCAGGACTCTTAACTCAACTTATTTAATCTTCTGAGGGAGCTGAAAAAAAATGCCTAATCAATCAAACATCCAGCAA
The DNA here is from genome assembly GCF_044704955.1 of Pristiophorus japonicus. Lineage (NCBI taxonomy): Eukaryota > Metazoa > Chordata > Chondrichthyes > Pristiophoridae > Pristiophorus > Pristiophorus japonicus. The sequence goes on from NC_091983.1 coordinate 211,207,902, forward strand.
GATAGTTCTGACCATCTAAAGTAACCAAGCGAAGGGATAGGACATCATTCTGACAATACAATCTAGAATCATAGAAACTTACAGCACAGGAGGAGGCCATTCGGCCCGTCGTGCCTGTGCTGGCTCTTTGAAAGAGCAGTCGTACCTAGTCCCACATCCCCGCTTTTTGTCTGTAACCCTGGAAGTTCTTCATCCTCAGGTATCTGTCCAATTCGCCTTTTCAAATTATTTATGGAATCAGCTTCCACCGCCTTTTCAGGTAGAGCTTTCCAAATCCCGACAACTCAGTGAAAAAAAATTTCCCTCATCTGCCCCCTCAATCTTTTGCCAATGATTTTAAACCTCTGGTTATGGACCCACTTGCCAGAAAGAATAGTTTTTCCCTATTCACTCTATCAAAACTCGTCATCATCATTTCTTAACTTTAACGCGTCACATTCCACAGGTAGCATACAACTTCAATAAAAATACAAAAAATACTGGAAGTACATAGCACATCCATCAGCATTTGGAGACAGCGAGAAAAGAATAGGTATGGGTTGTCAAAAGATACCCAAAAGCGAGGATTTTGAAGAAAAAAAAAAGATATGGCCCCCGAGGTCCCTTGGGTTTTGATACCGGTGCCATCGAGATCAACTGTTGAATTAATTTTCCAACAAGTCAGGTTCTGGCGAAGGGTCTCCCTCTGTAACGTTAACCGTTTCAGATGGTGATGTTTATTTTGAAGGATTGTAACAATGAGCTCTTTTTGTAAAACTTAAGCCCTAGTGTTCAAAAAAGGATACTTTTGTAAAATCTACAGTGAAATACTGTTTGAATGATTGCAGAATTTTAAAAAACATACATACATCTCACAATAAAATCAATTTTCATTTATGTCAGACAATTAAGGCAAACAGAATGCAAAGTGAATTGGATAGATAACAACCAAGCTGCATCTGGGAACATGTAGCCAAGTCGTGAAGAGGATCCCACATCCCTCACCTTCTATAGCTCGCTACCCTTAGACCTGTGAATTATCCCTGTATGGGCTCCTAAGGACCCCTGCACCATTTGGTTCACACAAACAAATAATATTGAACTAAACTTTCAAACAAGTTTTTCCAAGTGCGGCCAGTTAAACATTCTGCAGTTACTGTATTGTGTACACTCTGCTTCAATACTTCAAGAAGTTCAGTGCAACCTCTCATTGTGCATTATTCTCTTTGATCATAGCCTGTATTTTCGGTCTTACGGATGAGACTTTGATCACTTCCCAAGTAATGGAATACACAGCGAAGAACCGGCTCACCGAAATCCCATGGACTAGAGAGTAGCCCAGGCGGCGAGCGGCCCTGGTCTGCGGGAGGGAGGGAGGGAGGGAGGGGAAACAAACAACACGAGCACTGCGACAGACCTCCACCAGTAGTGCAGCTCCCTCTCAGCAACAAGGATTGTGTGTGGGGCATGGGAGGTGTGTCATCAGTGTGTACGCCCCAACCCTGGAGGCTACGGACAAGGCCAAAGAGGAATTCTACTCCAGCCTTGAACAATCCCTGTCCCGAGTCCCAACGGGTGACAAGTTGATTCTCCTTAGCGATTTTAATGGCAAAGTTGGAAAGGACACAGTCCTCTGGAGATGTGTGATCGGCAGGGAAGGAGTAGGGAAAACCAACTCCAATGGTATCCATCTCCTGACAAAATGCTTAGATCTTGTCATAACCAACACATTGTTTCATCAGAGAGACAAGTACAAGACTAATGTATTTGCTTCATGGGTTCTTTGCTTAATAATTCATAGCAACGCATTGCTATTAAGAACTAGTTAATTTATGAGAAAAGGTTTAAAAATCACATTACACATTACCAGTTCATCCATCAGATTCACAACCACCTGCCTCATCGTAGATCCCTTGAACCCAACTGGCTGGGGTTTCAGTGAGTCTTGTGAACATTACGTGACTGGCTGAGTCACTCCCAAATCAACAGTTCTACAACTATTTTGAGCATACTCTTCAGCGCATACATTATCATCATCATCGGCAGTCCCTCGAAATTGAGGAAGACTTGCTTCCACTCTAAAAGGGAGTTCTCAGGTGGCTGTACAGTCCAATGGGGAGACAGTGGTTGAAGGAAAGGGTGGGTGGGGAGTCTGGTTTGCTGCACACGCTTTCCGCTGTCTGCGCTTGGTTTCTGCACAGTCTCGACAACGAGACTCGAGGTGCTCAGCGCTCATCCCGGATGCTCTTCCTCCACTTTGGGAGGTCTTGAGCCAGGGATTCCTAGGTGCTGGTGGGGATGATACACTTTATCAAGGAGGCTTTGAGGGTGTCCTTGAAACGTTTCCTTTGCCCACCTAGGGCTCATTTGCCATGTAGGAGTTCCGAGTACAGTACTTGCTTAGGGAGTCTCGTGTCGGGCATGCGGACAATGTGGCCCGCCCAACTGAGCTGGTCGGGTGCGGACAGTGCTTCGAAGCTGGGGATGTTGGCCTGAGCGAGAACGCCGACATTGGTGCGTCTATCTCCCAGTGGATTTGCAGGATCTTGCGGAGGTAGCACTGGTGGTACTTCTGCAGCGCTTTGAGTTGTCTGCTGTATATAGTCCACATCTCAGCCATTTGGAGGGCAGTATCACTACTGCCCTGTAGACCATAAGCTTGAGATCCTCAGATCCTGGTCTTCAAACACTCTCTTCCTCAGGTGACCGAAGGCTGCGCTGCCGCACTGGAGGTGGTGTTGGACCTTGTCATCGATGTCTGCCCTTGCTGATAGTAGGTTCCCGAGGTATGGAAAATGGTCCACGTTGTCCAAGGCTGAGCTGTGGACTTATGACCGGGGGACAGTGCTCTGTGGCGGGGTCAGGTTGGTGAAGGACCTTTGGCATACATTACAAAGATCTCATGGCAACACCTTTGTTATAGACATTGGCATCTGGTGGACTATATTATCGTCCGAGCGAGGGACCGCAAGGACATCCGCATCACCCACGCCATGACAGGAGCCGACGACTGCTGGACTGATCAATGCCTAATCCGCTCTGTCATCACCATCAATGTAGCCCCAAAGCAGCGGTGACAACAGAAACAATGCCGCAGGAAAATCAACCTTGGAGCACTCAAAGACTTTGCTAAGAAAGCCCTATTCAGTCAGCACCTCACAACCCAGTGATCCAGAGATGCAGAGTGCCCACAGCACCTGGTCTGCCCTCAAGCCTCCATAATTATCACCTGTGAAGAGACGCTCGGTCACTCGACCAGAAAACACCAAGACTGGTTCGATAAGAACAACCAGGAGATCCAGGAGCTAATAAGCCACAAGCGCAAGGCATTCTTGAACTGGAAACAGCAACACAACTTGAGAGCAAAAAAGCAGCTCTACATACGTCTGAAGGCAGAGGTTCAACAAAAAACTCGCGGCCTAAAGAACAGATGGTGGGTGGAGAAAGTGCAAGAGATCCAGCAACTAGCCGACAACCATGACATGCGAGGATTCTTTTGCGCAGTCAAGACCACCTGCGGCCCAGCACCTAAGGCCCTACCCCACTGCTGGCCAAGAACGGAGGTGTACTCATCAAGGACAGAGAGGCAGTCAGTGCCCGCTGGAAGGAGCACTTTGAGGATCTCCTTAACCAAGACTGTGCTTTGACAGGAGTTTCCTTGACTTCATCCCACAGCATGCTACACATCACCACCTCAGCACAATCCCAGCCCAGCATGAGGTTGAAAAGGCCAGACAACTGAAAAACAACAAGACCTCAGGAGCTGATGGAATCTCCGCCAAAGTACTAAAGCATGGCGGAGAAATACTCTTGGCTCGAATCCATGACCTCATCTCTCTTATTTGGAAGGAGGAGAGCATGCCACGAGATTTCAGAGACGCCGTAATCGCAACCATCTTCAAAAAAGGAGACAAGTACGATTGCAGTAATTACAGAGGAGTTTCCTTGCTGTTTACCACAGTGGAAGTTATCACAAGAATTCTCCTCAATCATCTCCTCCCAGTGGCTGAAGAGTCACAATGCGGTTTCCGCCCACTAAGATGCACAACGACGTGATTTTCACCGAACAAATGCAAGAAAAATATAGGGAGCAGCATCAACTTCTGTACTTGGCCTTTTTTGACCTCACTCGGTCAACCGAAAGGGATTATGGCGAGTCCTTCTCAAATTCGACGGTCCTCATAAATTTGTCACCATTCTCCGCCTGCTTCACGATGACATGCAAGCCATGATCCTTACCAACGGATCCACTACAGACCCAATACAAGTGCAGATTGGGGTTAAGCAAGGCTGCGTCATCGCACCAACACTCTTCTCAATCTTCCTCACTGCTGAGTGCTGCATCTCACCTTTAACATGCTCCCCACTGGGATGAACGGGAAATTGTTCAATCTCCGTCGCCTCCAGTCCAGAACCAAGGTTGTTCTAACCTTTGTCATTGAATTACAGTATGCAGGTGACGCTTGCATTTGTGCACACTCGGAGGCCGAACTCCATACCATCGTTGACACCTTCACTGAGCGTACGAGAGACTGGGCCTTACACTAAACATCCGTAAGACAAAGGTCCTCTGCCAACCTGCCCCCACTAATCAGTACTGCACCCTGATTATCAAGATCCATGACAAGACAGTGGACAGCGTGGACCATTTTCCATACCTCGGGAATCTTTGGTCAGCGAGGGCAGACATCGATGACGAAATCCAACAAAATGGACATATTTAAAAATAGCAGATTTTGATTCTCTCAAATGGACAGGCAATTTGAGATAGACAGGCAGGGGAGGCCTCGCGGGCATCAGTTCAAGTTGCAAAAGCATCAGAGTCATGCCAGGAGAAGTACTTCTTTTCACAAAGAGCAGTCAACCTCTGGAATAGATGACCAGTACATGCAGTGATGGTGGACTAGCTGCTGACCTCCAAAGGGACCTGGACAATCGCGAGTGAGCGAAAGACGTCTCGAGTTCCAGAAGGTGGGCAGGCTTACTTTGAGTAGCGGTATCAGTGACAGTGATCTCCGGGAGCCTGCTTGATTGCAATTTAAGAATCGGATAGGAATTGAAGAGTTTTTGTTTCTTAAACCAGGCAGAACTACAGACCAACACCAATACTGCACAGTCAGTGTCCGGAACCAGTGGGATTACATCCTGTGCTTTATGGACCCAAAACTGCTAAGTGCTGCAGTAGAGAGAGACCTGGGGGTCCTTGTGCATGAAACACAAAAAGTTAGTATGCAGGTACAGCAAATGATCAGGAAGACAAATGAAATATTGGTCTTTACTGCAAGCGGGATAGAGTATAAAAGCAGAGAAGTCCTGCTACAACTGTACAGGGTATTGGTGAGGCCACACCTGGAGTACTGCGTACAGTTTTGGTCTCCGTATTTAAAGAAGCATATACTTGCATTGGAGACTGTTCAGAGAAGGTTCACTAGGTTGATTCTGGAGATGAGGGGGTTGACATGAGGATAGGTTGAGTAGGTTGGGTCTATACACATTGGAGTTCAGAAGAATGAGAGGTGATCTTATCGAAACATATAAGATAATGAAGGGGCTCTATAAGGTGGATGCAGAGAGGATATTTCCATTCATAGGGGAAACTAAAACTAGGGGACATAGTCTCAGAATAAGGGGTCGCCCATTTAAAACAGATGAGGCGAAATTTCTTCTCAGTGGGTTGTAAATCTGTGGAATTCTTTGCCCCAGAGAGCTGAGGCAGCTGGGTCATTAAATATATTTAAGGCAGAGATAGACAGATTTTTGAGCGATAAGGGAGTAAAGGGTTATGAGGAGCGGGCAGGGAAGTGGAGCTGAGTCCATGATCAGATCAGCCATGATTTTATTGAATGGCGGAGCAGGCTCAAGGGGCCAAATGGCCTATTCCTGCTCCTATTTCTTATGTTCTTATGTAAAACCCCATGAGAGCAAATCATGCCTTAAGCAGTACAGGCAAAGAAAAGCCACACTGCGTTGCAGTACCAAAGAGAAAATTACACTCAAATTCTTTGTGACTGCACAGGTTACAGATAAATTCACGTCTTCAGTTTGACGTTAATGCTGGAGGTCAAGGCTGCAACGTTAACATTCTCATGTTTTGGATTCTAGACTGTCAACATGCTGCCAAAAAGCAACACTGGAGGATGGGAAACAAAGAGGGAAAGGAGGTCTGGATGGTCAAGGAATGAACAGCGCTAAACAACCTGTGGTGAGTGGGCTAGCATTGACCTGGGCGCCCCGGATTCCAGGGACCACAGCAGGAAGTGCAAGATGCAAGGACAGGACTGGGTTTGACTGAAATGCCCCACGGTCAAAATAAACCCCATTCGCTGTCAAAGCTCACATGTAAATAATGGGCATTTTGGCAAGGTACTTGAAGGCAACCACACCACTGGAACAACACGGAGTGTGACCTCCTGAGAGGGGAGAAAGCTGGTGAGAAAAAAAACACACGAGTAATACACACAATGTAAACTCAATTAGTAATTGCACACATTGACCAACAGAGGGCACTGCAAGTAAAATTATCTACAAAGCTCACAGATAAGCTTCACCCTCATTCCACAAATGGTGCACACGAGATGGAATGAGACAAATACTTGTGCGTATTAAAAATGGTAAAAAAGGCAACTTTTTTCTGTGCAGTGGTTTGCTGTGTTAATTCAAATTATTCTGTGCTGCATCATTCTATGATTCAACATTTAGGAAGGATAGACAGAAAGGAAAAGGAGGTGGGGTAGCGTTGCTGATTAGAAGAAATTAACGTTATAGTAAGGAAGGACATTAGCTTGGATGATGTGGAATCTGTATGGGTAAAGCTGCGGAATATCAAAGGACAGAAAACGCTAGTGGGAGTTATGTACAGAACACCAACAGTAGTAGTGAGGTTAGGGACAGCATCAAACAAGAAATTAGGCATGCGTGCAATAAAGGTACAGCAGTTATCATGGGCAACTTTAATCTATATATAGATTGGGCTAACTAAACTGGTAGAAGTACGTTGGAGGAGGATTTCCTGGAGTGTATTAGGGATGGTTTTCTAGACCAATATGTCGAGGAACTAACGAGAGGACTGGCCATCCTAGATTGGGTGATGTGTAACGAGAAAGGACTAATTAGCAATCTTGTTGTGCGAGGCTCCTTGGGGAAGAGTGACCATAATATGGTAGAACTCTTCATCAAGATGGAGAGTGACACAGTTAATTCAGAGACTAGGGTCCTGAACTTAAGGAAAGGTAACTTCGATGGAATGAGACGTGAATTGACTAGAATAGACTGGCAAATGATACTTAAAGGGTTGACGGTGGATAGGCAATGGCAAATATTTAAAGATCACATGGATGAACTTCAACAATTGTACATCCCTGTCTGGAGTAAAAATAAAATGGGGAAGGTGGCTCAACCGTGGCTAACAAAGGAAATTAGGGATAGTGTTAAATCCAAGGAAGAGGCATATAAATTGGCCAGAAAAAGCAGCAAATCTGAGGACTGGGAGAAATTTAGAATTCAGCAGAGGAGGACAAAGGGTTTAATTAGGAGGGGGAAAATAGAGTATGAGAGAAAGCTTGCTGCGAACATAAAAACTGACTGCAAAAGCTTCCACAGATATGTGAACAGAAAAAGATTAATGAAGACAAACGTAGATCCTTTGCAGTAGGGCTCAGGTGAATTTATGATGGGGAACAACGAAATGACAGACCAGTTGAACAAATACTTGGGTTTTGTCTTCACGAAGGAAGACACAAATAACCTTCCGGAAATACTAGGGGACCGAGGGTCTAGCGAAAAGGAGGAACTGAAGGAAATCCTTATTAGTCAGCAAATTGTGTTAGAGAAATTGATGGGATTGAAGGCCGATAAATCCCCAGGGTCTGATTGGGATGCATCCCAGAATAATAAAGGAAATGACCCTAGAAATAGTGGATGCATTGGTGACATGAGGTGACAGGATAGGTCCAAGTCAGCATGGATTTGTGAAAGGGAAATCATGTTTGACTAATCGTCTGGAATTTTTTGAGGCTATTTCCAGTAGACTGGACAAGGGGGAACCAGTTGATGTGGTGTATTTGGTCTTTCAGAAGGCTTTCGACAACGTCCCACACAGGAGATTAATGTGCAAAGTTAAAGCATATGGGATTGGGGGTAGTGTGCTGACGTGGATTGAGAACTGGTTGGCAGACAGGAAGCAAAGAGTAGGTACTTTTCAGAATGGCAGGCAGTGACTAGTGGGGTACCGCAAGGTTCTGTGCTGGGGCCCCAGCTGTTTACATTGTACATTAATGATTTAGACGAGGGGATTAAATGTAGTATCTCCAAATTTGCGGATGACACTAAGTTGGGTGGCAGTGTGAGCTGCGAGGAGGATGCTATGAGGCTGCAGAGTGACTTGAGTAGGTTAGGTGAGTGGGCAAATGCATGGCAGATGAAGTATAATGTGGATAAATGTGAGGTTATCCACTTTGGTGGTAAAAAGAGAGAGACAGACTATTATCTGAATGGTGACAGATTAGGAAAAGGGGAGGTGCAACGAGACCTGGGTATCATGGTACATCAGTCATTGAAGGTTGGCATGCAGGTACAGCAGGCGGTTAAGAAAGCAAATGGCATGTTGGCCTTCATAGCGAGGGGATTTGAGTACAGAGGCAGGGAGGTGTTACTACAGTTGTACAGAGCCTTGATGAGGCCACACCTGGAGTATTGTGTACAGTTTTGGTGTCCTAACTTGAGGAAGGACATTCTTGCTATTGAGGGAGTGCAGCGAAGATTCACCAGACTGATTCCCGGGATGGTGGGACTGACATGTCAAGAAAGACTGGATAAACTGGGCTTGTAGTCACTGGAGTTCAGAAGAATGAGAGGGGATCTCATAGAAACTTAAAAAAATTCTGACGGATTTAGACAGGGTAGATGCAGGAAGAATGTTCCCAATGTTGGGGAAGTCCAGAACCAGGGGTCACAGTCTAAGGATAAGGGGTAAGACATTTAGGACCAAGATGAGGAGAAACTTCTTCACCCAGAGAGTGGTGAACCTGTAGAATTCTCTACCACAGAAAGTTGTTGAGGCCAATTCACTAAATATATTCAAAAAGGAGTTAGATGTAGTCCTTACTACTAGGGGGATCAAGGGGTATGACGAGAAAGCAGGAATGGGGTACTGAAGTTGCATGTTCAGCCATGAATTCATTGAATGGCGGTGCAGGCTCGAAGGGCCGAATGGGCTACTCCTGCACCTATTTTCTATGTTCTATGTTTTTCTATGTGACTCTAGATCAGTTCCTATGGACTGGAGGGTAGCTAATGTAACACCACTTTTTAAAGAAAGGAGGGAGAAAGAAAATGGGGAATTATAGACCAGTTAGCCTGACATCAGTAGTGGGGAAAATGTTGGAATCAATTATTAAAGATGAAATAGCAGCGCATTTGGAAAGCAGTAACAGGATCGGTCCAAGTCAGCATGGATTTATGAAAGGGAAATCATGCTTGACAAATCTTCTAGAATTTTTTGAGGATGTTTCCAGGAGAGTGGACAAGGGAGAACCAGTTGATGTGGTGTATTTGGACTTTCAGAAGGTCCTACACAAGAGATTGGTGTGCAAAATTAAAGTACATGGTACTGGGGGTAATGTATTGACGTGGATAGAGAACTGGTTGGCAGACAGGAAGCAGAGAGTCGGGGTAAACGGGTCCTTTTCAGAATGGCAGGCAGTGACTAGTGGAGTGCCACAGGGCTCAGTGCTGGGACCCCAGCTATTTACAATATACATTAATGATTTAGATGAAAGAACTGATTGTAATATCTCCAAGTTTGCAGATGACACTAAGCTAGGTGGCGGTGTGAGGTATGAGGAGGATGCTAAGAGGCTGCAGGGTGACTTGGACAGGTTAGGTGAGTGGGCAAATGCATGGCAGATGCAGTATAATGTGGATAAATGTGAGGTTATCCACTTTGGTGGCAAAAACATGAAGGCAGAATATTATCTGAATGGCGGCAGATTAGGAAACAGGGACGTGCAACGAGACGTGCGTGTCATGGTACATCAGTCATTGAAGGTTGGCATGCAGGTACAGCAGGTGGTGAAGAAGGCAAATGGCATTTGGCCTTCATAGCTAGGGGATTTGAGTATAGGAGCAGGGAAGTCTTGCTACAGCTGTACAGGGCCTTGGTGAGCCCCACCTGGAATATTGTGTTCAGTTTTGGTCTCCTAATCTGAGGAAGGACATTCTTGTTGTTGAGGGAGTGCAGCGAAGGTTCACCAGAGTGATTCCCGGGATGGCATGATTGACATATGAGAGATTGGATAGACTGGGCCTGTATTCACTGGAATGAGGGGATCTCAGAAACATATAAAATTCTGACGGGACTGGACAAGTTAGATTCAGGAAGAATGTTCCCGATGTTGGGGATGTCCAGAACCAGGGGTCACAGTTTAAGGATTAGGGTTAAGCCATTTTAGGACCGAGATGAGGAGAAACTTCTTCACTCAGTTGTTAACCTGTGGAATTCTCTTCCGCAGAGAGTTGTTGATGCAAGATTGTTAGATATATTCAAGAGGGAGTTGGATATGGCCCTTACAGCTAAAGGGACCAAGGAGTATGGAGAGAAAGCAGGATAGGGGTACTGAGGTGAATGATCAGCCATGATCTTATTGAATGGTGGTGCAGGCTCAAAGAACCGAATGGCCTACTCCTGTACCTATTTTCTATGTTTCTATATTCTGGTGGGATTTTTCAAAGAATTGGGCTTCTGAGTGACGGGCTTATTTCATCAATAACAAATAGCAGACATCATTTTCGCAAGTACGCGAATGGCTGCAGAGATTATTCTGCTAGTAACTCAATCTTAGAAATTATTACGGGTCCAATGGCATCACTCACCATCAATTAGCAAGACAATTTAGCAGTTTCAATTCAGTTCCTACTGACTATGAACTGATTGCAGAAAGGGGTTCTTCAGATTAGGCAGAATAGCTGGAGCTTGACTGTACAGCAGCTTGCGATGTACACTAGGAATATTAATACTGATGCAAAACTAGAAAATTGTCCCACTCCCAAGAATTAAAACTCTTCATCTTAATGAGCATAAAAAAAAACACCCCAAAAATTATTTTTAAAAACAATGTTATTTTAATTCCAAAATTCACAAAAAGGAGCCATGCGAGAGGGGGCCTCACACAAAATTCTAAGTGGATCTGAAATAGTAAATTCAGAGCTTTATTTCAAGTTAAATCATGACTGAAGGACAAGGAGACGTATACAAGCTGATGAAAGGCGCCAATGTCTGGAAGCACATTATGGAGGGATCAATACCTGGAATGGTTTTTGGGTTGGGTGACGCAGGCAAGAACTCAGGACTTTCAAATGGCAGTGACATGTGGTGATTGAGGTAGGGAGAAGGCTGTAGGTTTCTAACACTGGATGAGCCAGATGGACCAAATGGCCTCACTCATCCATACATAACTTCCTGATTTTCTTTTAGCTCTGACCACTTTTAAGAAAGAGAACACACACACACACACACAAACAAACACACATGGGATTCAAGCATTTCAAAGGATATACAGCACAGAAACAGGCCATTCGACCCAACCAGTACATGCTGGTGTTTATGCTCCACTCGAGTCTCCTCCTGACTTTCCTCATCTAAATCTACCGGCATAAGCCTCTATTCCCTTCTCCCTAATATGCTTGTCTAGCCTCCCCTTAAATGCATCGATACTATTCGCTTCAACCACTCCCTGTGATATCGAGTTCCACATTCTCACCACTCTTTGGGTAAAGAATTTTCTTCTAAATCCCTATTGGATTTCTTGGTGACTATCTTATATTGATGACCTTTAGTTATGCTCTTCCCCACAAGTGGAAACATTCTCTCTCTATCCACTCTATCAAAACCTTTCAAAGATCGCTATTAGGTCACCTCACCCCCGCCTGTCTGCCTCCTTTTTTCAAGAGAAAAGAGACCCAGTCCATTCATTCTTTCCTGATATGTATACCCTCGCATTTCTGGTATTATCCTTGTAAATCTTCTCTGCATCCTTTCCAGTGCCTCTATATCCTTTTTATAATATGGTGACATTGACTGAGTGATTATATTCAAAAAGAATAATAAGGTGAAGGTTTAAGTATATCCTGTTCATTTGGAGGTTAACTTTAAACAGTGGGGGAAATGTATCAGGACTAAAATAAAACCAGCAATTCCTATTTCTAAGGCAGCATCTGAAGTTTGTTTGCAGTCTGATACAGCATTTGTACTAAACTAATCTGGCTCTTATTTGCAATTAATTACAAAATGTTTTGCCTTGACCAATGCTCAATTGACCAGAATAAGGTGATGTTACATCAGCTGCCAAAACACAATTTTAAAAGTCTTAAGAAATAACTTTATACACAAGATCAACATTTATAATGCTCTTTTGTTGCTCACTGATGGGGGGATATTATTGCACAAGTTTCAATACAAAATTTAGTGAGTGCTTCTGCATTATTAAACTTGATTGATCTAACTTATGACCAGGACCATAACCCCAGTGATGACGACCAGTGCTCAAGGGTGCTTACAAACCCACCTTAATGTTCAGCTGTGGCTCAGTGGGTAGCACTCTTACCTCTAAATCAGGAGGTTGTGGGTTCAAGTCCCACTCCAGGGACTTGAGCACAAAAATCTAGGCTGGCACTTCAGTGCAGTGCTGAGGGAGCGCTGAACTATCGGTGGTGCCGTCTTTCGGATGTGACGTTAAAACCAAATCTGTTCTCTCAGATGGATGCAAAAGATCCAACGCCGCTATTTCGAAGAAGAACAGGGGAATTATCCCCGGTGTCCTGGCCAATATTTATCCCTCAGTCAATCAACATTACAAAAAACAGATTATCTGGTCATTATCACATTGCGGTTTGTGGGAGCTTGCTTGTCCGCAAATTGGCTGCTGCGTTTCCCACATTACAACAGTGACTACACTCCAAAAGTACTTCATTGGCTGTAAAGTGCTTTGAGACGTCCGATGGTCATGAAAGGCGCTATATAAATCCAAGTCTTTCTTTCTTTTCTTTCATAAGCATATATATTGCACCCACATAATACCTTCCTTCCTCTCCCAAATACAGCCAGATACCAACCCCTTTCCTTCGGCTAATTTCAGCCACATGCTAACATAGAATCAGAGGCTTCCAGCACAGGAGGACATTTGACTCATCGTGGCTGTGCCAGCTTTCACCAGCACAAATCAATATGAATTCCACTTCCTCCCTATAGCTTTACATATTCCCCCAATTCAAATTTGCCTTAAATGAAACACTGGCTTTTGCAAAGCATTCAACGCTCCAACAGCCTGCTGCATGAAGAAAATCTTCCGAACCCCCCTCCGCACTCTCGGTGACCCCTCATCAATGACTCCCAACCAGAGGAAGAGAGTCTTTCACTATTCACCCTATCAAAAGTCTTGACAATTTAAAAAACCTCTATTAAATCTCTTGTCCTTTTTCACGATGTCGTGCCCCCTTGTATCCTTCCCCAAACATTGGCACACAGTTCCATCTTTCTTCTTCCTCCCTTCCTAAACGTAGCCACATGCTTCTCCCTCTTTTTCGCCCTAAAACACGGCTGAACACTTCCTCCCCCTTCCGTGCAACCACACATTACAATATTTAACAGAAACAGCCACCTCTTTTTCCTACTCAGGAGGGATAATTTAATCTGTTTTATTTGCGAGCCACAACGACTTTGGTCTCTTGCAAAGGAGGTCTGACCGAGCTGCTTGATTCTCATCGACAAAATGGTTTTCAAGAAGGCAAGCAGCAATTGTACTGGGTCACTCACACACTGGAGCAGGCAGTACAAATGGGCTCAGGGGACATGTGGATGTATTCCTGGAATCATAAAATTCTTACGGGGCTGAGAAATGAATGGGAAATCTAGAACACAGGGTCACAGTCTCGGAATAAAGAGTTGACCATTTGGACTGAAATTTCTTTACTCAGAGGGTGGCGAACCTTTGGAATTCTCTACCCCAGAGAGCTGTGGAGGTTGAGTCGTTGAGTTTATTCAACACAGAGGTCGATAAATTTGGGGGGAAAAAGGGAATTAAGGAATATGGAGATAGTGCTGGAAGGTGGAGTGGAGATAGATCAGACATGATCTTGTTGAATGGCGAAGCAAGCTTGAAGGGCCAAATGATCTATTCCAGCTTATATTTCTTATGTTATGCTCTTAACAGACTGTTTGAGCAAGAGTGGGCATGAAAGCAGACTTAAAAACGAGCATAGATCTAACTAATCGCAGTATTGGATAAAACTCATTACAGACAAGTAGAATGCTTAGCTTAAATGGAAATATATCATACGGTTTTGATAGAGTAAGGGTTACTATACTGCGATGGGCAGACAAGCCCAAACCTGATGGAAAAGTATTGAAATGTGCTCAGCAGAGCAATGTACAGAAAACATAATACAGGAAACCGAAGATAAGGGAACTGGATGGGACCAGTGTAGGTCAGTTTTAGGCAAAACAAAATAGCACATGTGGCTCAGATTACACCATATCCTGTGACGAATATCCTGTGATATTTTAATGGCATAAAGGCGAGATGCAACATATCCTTGTGGTGTACTCAAGACTACGAACTGCCTGGTGAGGTGCAAGCTTGCAGTGTCCGACGGGTCTCCTACTTGTGAGTACATCGACCTATTGCATACATGTACTACGCAGTCTGCTGCTATTAACTAATAAACATCTGTCAGATTTTTATTTTACTTACTCGAATCTGTTTATTAAATAAAGGATAAGCAGGAACTAGAGTACTGGTTTCCCGCCTCTTAAATCCAACAGGCAGTGCTCACAGCTGACAGTGAAATTAACTCAATTTGTTGAACATGAAAATATGCCAACGTACTGCAGCACCCCAATACGTAGCAGATGCAATACAGTAACATTAGAGCTAAAATACACAAACCTAGCAACCGTCCATTGACAAATAGTTGAGCAAACACAGCAGCGTAGTTTCCTTTCATTGCATTCCCAATGTACATCTTCTCTGCATCTTCACACGGAGTGTGAATAATAAATTCCTGTAAGGTGCAAGAGATTTAATTTAATTTTATTGCAAATTTTCTTCTCTTTTCCGAACACCACGAGCTCCTTGCTAGAATGTGGCTGCTGAGTGCCCTCGGCTACCTTACCAGATTGACTATTATTCACGTGTAAACATCAGTCCAGGAAGGCTACTTGATCACGCCCCCCCACACACACACACACACTTCCTGTTGGGGTCACTGAACAGTGATCAGGAGAAGAAATTTTGGTCGATGCAGACCAGACCGATCCAGGGTTCCTCCTGGTCTGTACGCAGCCATTCACTGGATTCACTCACTGACATAGATTTTGACATTATACGACAGTATAAAGCTGGCAGTAGCAAATCAGCAGCCAGCTTTTAACATCTCTCCCAACTTTTATTTGCATTGATCACAGCGCAGAATGCAAGCAGCTGATGTTGTCGTCACTCTATTCGGGGATACCGTATAATGATCAATTTCACTACTTTCTAATCAAGTATTTGCTGCAAGCTTGAAATGACTGCTGGACACTGCAGGAAGTTTGCAATCACATGACTATGGGCAGGGGGGGAAAAAAAACGAGCACAATTTGACGACCCCTTTCGAGCGGGCTCAATCGCCAACCCCACTATTCGGACCAAGGGTGTGGCCACTTTTGTAGGCGGGGCCTGTTTCGGGCAAAGTGATTTTTCAACCAGCGCAAAAGGTAGCAAATTCTGCCACCTTTTGCGCTG
The DNA here is from genome assembly GCF_044704955.1 of Pristiophorus japonicus. Lineage (NCBI taxonomy): Eukaryota > Metazoa > Chordata > Chondrichthyes > Pristiophoridae > Pristiophorus > Pristiophorus japonicus. Next base: position 211,223,657 of record NC_091983.1, read on the forward strand.
ATTTTGACGATTCTGCCTGATTGCTCCGATATAACTAGTGGAAACTTGACCATTTAAAAAAAATTAAATACAGGGTCCACAGCACTGCAATAGAAATCTTTCAAAAATCTAAAAGCATTGCTCACCAACTAGACACACACACACGTCCAAAAACCATAGGGTGGGAATTGTAGGGGACTTTAACGATCCTAATATTGATTGGGGCAAATATAGTGTGAAGGGTATAGAGGGTGCGGAATTCTTAAAATGCATTCAAGGGAACTTTTTTAGTCAGTATGTAACAAGCCCAACACGAGAGAGAAACACAGAAATTAGGTGCAGGAGTAGGCCATTTGGCCCTTCGAGCCTGCACCACCATTCAATAAGATCATGGCTGATCATTCACTTCAGTTCCCCTTTCCTGCTTTCTCTCCATACCCCTTGATCCCTTTAGCCGTAAGGGCCATATCTAACTCCCTCTTGAATATATCCAATGAACTGGCATCAACAACTCTCTGCGGTAGGGAATTCCACAGGTTAACAACTCTCTGGGTGAAGAAGTTTCTCCTCATCTCAGTCCTAAATGGCCTACCCCTTATCCTAAGACTATGTCCCCTGGTTCTGGACTTCCCTAACATCGGGAACATTCTTCCCGCATCTAACCTGTCCAGTCCCGTCAGAATATTATACGTTTCTATGCGATCCCCTCTCATCCTTCTAAACTCCAGTGAATAAAGGCCCAGTTGATACAGTCTCTCCTCATATGTCAGTCCAGCCATCCCTGGAATCAGTCTGGTGAACCTTCGCAGCACTCCCTCAATAGCAAGAACGTCCTTCCTCAGATTAGGAGACCAAAACTAAACACAATATTCCAGGTGAGGCCTCACCAAGGCCCTGTACAACTGCAGTAAGACCTCCTTGCACCTATACTCAAAACCCCAAGCTATGAAGGCCAACATACCATTTGCCTTCTTCACCGCCTGCTGTACCTGCATGCCAACTTTCAATGACTGATGTAACATGACATCCAGATCTCGTTGCACCTCCCTTTTCCTAATCTGCCGCCATTCAGATAATATTCTGCCTTCGTGATTTTGCCCCCAAAATGGATAACCTCACATTTAACCACATTATATTGCATCTGCCAAGAATTTGCCCACTCACCTAACCTGTCCAAGTCACCCTGCAGCCTCTTAGCATCCTCCTCACAGCTCACACCACCACCCAGTTTAGTGTCATCTGCAAACTTGGGAGATATTACAATCAATTCCTTCATCCAAATCATTAATGTATATTGTAAATAGCTGGAGTCCCAGCACTGAGCCCTGCGGCACCCCACCAGTAACTGCCTGCCATTCTGAAAAGGACCCGTTTATCCCGACTCTCTGTTTCCTGTCTGCCAACCAGTTCTCTATCCACGTCAATACATTACCCCCAATACCATGTGCTTTAATTTTACACACCAATCTCTTGTGTGGGATCTTTCAAAAGCCTTTTGAGAGTCCAAATACACTACATCCACTGGTTCTCCCTTGTCCACTCTACTAGTTACATCCTCAAAAAATTCCTGAAGATTTGTCAATCATGATTTCCCCTTCATAAATCCATGTTGACGTCTCATACCATCGTAGTTACCTTTCCTTAAGTTCAGGACCCTAGTCTCTGAATTAATTGTGTCACTCTCCATCTTAATAAAGAATTCTACTTTCCAAATTCTGCTTTCCAAATGCGCTGTTATTTCATCTTTAATAATTGATTCCAACATTTTCCCCACAACTGATGTCAGGCTAATCAGTCTATAATTACCCGTTTTCTCTCTCCCTTCTTTTAAAAAAAGTGGTGTTACATTAGCTACCCTCCAGTCCATAGGAACTGATCCAGAGTCGATAGACGGTTGGAAAATGATCACCAATGCATCCATTATCTCTAGGGCCACTTCCTTAAATACTCTGGGATGCAGACTATCAGGCCCCGGGGATTTATCGACCTTCAATCCCATCAATTTCCCTAGCATAATTTGCTGACTAATAAGGATTTCCTTCAGTTCCTCCTTATCACCAGACCCTCTGTTCCCAAATATTTTCTGAAGGTTATTTGTGTCTTCCTTCGTGAAGACAGAACCAAACTATTTGTTTAACTGCTCTGCCATTTCTTTGTTCCCCATTATAAATTCACCTGATTCTGACTGCAAGGACCTATGTTTGTCTTCACTAATCTTTTTCACTTCTCATATCTATATCTGCAGTCAGTTTTTATGTTCGCAGCAAGCTTCCTCTCATACTCTATTTTCCCCCTCCTAATTAAACATTTTGTCCTCCTCTGCTGAATTATAAAATTCTCCCAGTCCTCAGGTTTGCTGCTTTTTCTGGCCAATTTATATGCCTTTTCCTTGGATTTAACACTATCCTTAATTTCCCTTGTTAGCCACGGTTCAGCCACCTTCCCCGTTTTATTTTTACTCCAGACAGGGATGTACAATTGTTGAAGTTCATCCATGTGATCTTTAAATGCTTGCTATTGCCTAAGCCACCGTCAACCCGTTAACTATCATTTGCCAGTCTACTCTAGCCAATTCACGTCTCATACCATTGTAGTTACCTTTCCTTAAGTTCAGGACCCTAGTCTCTGAATTAATTGTGTCACTCTCCATCTTAATAAAGAATTCTACCATATTATGGTTACTCTTCCCCAAGGGAAGATTGCTAATTAGTCCTTTCTCGTTACACATCATCCAGTCTAGGACGGCCAGCCCTCTAGTTGGTTCCTCGACATATTGGTCCAGAAAACCATCCCAAATACACTCCAGGAAATCCTCCTCTACCGTATATCTACCAGTTTGTTTGGCCCAGTTTTGGATTTAGTTTTGGGGAATGAAGCTGGGCAGGTTGAAGGAGTATTAGTGGGAGAGCACTTGGGTGACGGTGACCATAATTCAGTCAGATTCAAGTTAGTTATGGATAAGGACAAGGATAGGCCTGGAATAAAAGTCCCAAATTGGGGAAAAGCTAACTTTGCCAAGTTGAGGAGTGACTTGGTCACAGTGGACTGGAAACAGCTACTTGTGGGTAAATCAGTGTCAGAATAGTGGGAGGCATTCAAGGAGGAGATCCGGAAGGCTCAGGCCAAACATCTGCCCTTAAAGAAAAAGGGTAGGAATAACAATTCTCGAGCCCCCTGGATGGCTAGGGACTTACAGGGGAGGATAAAGAAAAAAAGGGAAGCTTATGTCATATACAGATGGCTAAATACTATAGAATCTTTGGAGGAATATAGAAAGTTAAGAAGTAAAATTAAAAAGGATATTGGGAATGCTAAGAGCGAGTATGTAAAAGTATTGGCTAGTAAAATTAAAGAAAACCCAAAGATGTTCTATAAATATATTAAAGAGCAAGAGGGTAACTAAAGAAAGGGTAGGGCCTATTAGAGACCATGAGGGTAATCTTTGTGTGGCGATAGAAGATGTTGGTATGGTTCTTCACAAATACTTTGCGTCTGTTTTCACAAAAGGAAAGGGGCAATGCAGATACTGCTATCGAGGAGCAGTGTGAAATTCTGGATGAAATAAACATAGTGAGAGGGGAAGTATTGAAGGATTTAGCGAGCTATGAAAGTAGATAAGTCCCCAGGCCTGGATGAAATGCATCCCAGGCTGTTGAGCAAAGTAAAAAAGAGGAAACAGCAGAGGCCTTGACCATCATTTTCCAGTCCTCTTTGGATCTGGGCATGGTGATGGAGGACTGCTAATGTGGTACCCTTGTTTAAGAAGGGAGAAAGGGATAGGCCAAGTAATTACAGGCCTGACAGCCTAACTTCAGTGGTGGGAAAATTATTGGATAAATCTACATTTGGAAAGGCAAGGATTAATTAGGGATAGTCAGCACGGATTTGTTAAGGGAAGATAGTGTTTGACTAACCTGATTGAATTTTTTGATGAGGGTAGTCCGTACGATGAAGTGTATATGGACTTTAGCAAAGCTTTTGCTAAGGTCCCAAATGGAAGACTGGTCACAAAGGTTAAATTCCATTTGATCCAGGGCAAAGTGGCAAGTTGGATCCAAAATTGGCTTGGAGTTAGGAAGCAAAGGGTAATGATTGATGGATGTGTGTGTGACTGGAAGGATGTTTCCAGTGGGGTTCCGCAGGGCTCAGTACTGGGTCCCTTGCTTTTTGTGGTATATATCAACGATTTAGATTTGAATATAGGAAGTATGATTAAGAAGTTTGCAGATAACACTAAAATTGGCTGTGTGGTTGATAATGAAGAGGAAAGTCATGGGCTGCAGGAGGATATCAATCTACTGGTCAGGCGGGCAGAGCAGTGGCAAATGGAATTTAATTCTGAGAAGTGTGAGGTAGTGCACTTTGGGAGGGCTAATAAGGAAAGGGTTTATACATTAAGCGGTAGGCCACTTAATAGTGTAGATGAACAAAGGGATCTTGGAGTGCTTATCCACAGATCCCTGAAAGTAGCAGGCCAGGTGGATAATTTGGTTAAGAAGGCATAAGGAATGCTTGCCTTTATGGCCGAGGCATAGAATACAAGAGCGGGGAGGTTATGCTTATATTGTATTTCGGCCACAGCTAGAGTACTGCATGTAGTTCTGGTTGCCGTATTATAGGAAGGCTGTGATTGCACTAGAGAGGGTGCAGAGAAAATTTACTAGGATGTTGCCTGGAATGGGGAATCATAGATATGAGGACAGATTGGATAAGCTGGGTTTGTTCTCATTGGAACAGAGGAGGTTGAGAGGAGACCTCATTGAGGTGTACAAAATTTTGAGGGGCCTGGACATAGTGGATAGCAAGGGTCTATTTCCATTGGTGGAGGGGTCAATTATGAGGGGGCATAGTTTTAAGGTGGTTGGTGGAAAGTTTAGATGGGATTTGAGGGGGGGCTTCATCACGCAAAGAGTTGTGGGGGTCTGGAACTCACTGCCTGGAAGAGTGATGGATGCAGAAACCCTCACCACGTTTAAAAGGTGCTTGGATGGGCACTTAAAGTGAAGTAACCTGCAGGGTTCCGGACCTAGAGCTGGTAATTGAGATTAGACTGGATAACCTTTTGTTGGCTGGCGCAGATACGATGGTATGTACTGCAGGGAATTGAATACGGCCAGGGTGATCTTCTGGACTAGTTTCAATCGCCTGGATGGGCCGGAGAGGAATTTTCCCAGATTTTTTTCCCCTCGGTTGGCCTGCGTTTTTTAATCTGGTTTTTGCCTCTCCCATGGGATCACATGGCTCCAGTTGGGGTGGAATGTAGAATATTTTAGTGTAAGGGGTTTACAGTTATGTGGGGCGGATTGGTTGGGTTGGGTGCTCTTTACCTTTCCGCCATTGTTCATAGGTTTATATGTAACCTTCAGGGCTGCTGACCGAGGGCCGGCACAGACACGATGGGTCAAAATGGCCTCCTTCTGTATTGTAAATTTCTATTTTGCTATGTTTCTATACATATTCCTATTTGCTTTCTGTAACAAGGTTCCAAAATACCATTATACATAAACTGCCTAGTTGAATGATTCAGTCAGTCAGTTACCTGGGTTGCTGGATCGTACGTTGCTTGAGTCTGGATGCCTCTTACATTACTACCATGTCCTCGTTCTGTCATTGCAAACATTCCAGTAAATTTTAAGTCCTAGGATTTGATTGTGGAAGAACAAAGAATTGACATGAATACACAGCAGCTGATTTATCTTTCACTTTTTTTTGCTCTGCTTCGAATGTCATTTGCAATAAACGGCTGAGATCATGTGATATTCTCCTCAGTTGGCTCAGAAGGCAAGAACATACTATCTATTATAGCTTCGATCCCTGGTCTGTGTTGCTAACAAGTAGTCCAATGTAAAATTCTCATCTTCACGTTTAAGTCTCTTCATGGCCTTGCCCCTCCCGACTTCTGTGCACCCCCCATGATCTGGCACTCAATTGGCGGCTATGCTTTCAGCCACTAGGTCGCACACTCTAACTCAGAGTGACACTTAGGCGAGAGTCATATGCACTAAGCCAAGCTAACATTCTGGGTCAACCAGGATGCACTTATAATCAATGTTCCCTCTAAGCTGGCTCTAAGCCCACGCAGGCCGCTCACCAGCTTTCCCATTACAAATGCTGCACAAACGCAGAAATTGAAAGTAACAAGCCGCACAGAACAAAGCACAGCTTACAGGGAACATGGTTTATAATACACTGCTCCTTTAAGCAATTCTTTGCAAATGTGAGCTATAAAAAAAATTAAGTGTTCGTTTTATATAATTTGGTGAACAAAACTTAACAAGATGATCCTCAAAGCAAAAAAAAAAGTTAGCAGCTGCTGTGCAATCAGACATATGATTCCCCATTCAAGCTAACATGATGGGCCCAAGTTTCGGGCCCCGCCTAAAATGGCGCAGCCCTGACCTGGACGCCCGTTTTTTGCGCTCGAAAGTGCGCCGAAAAAAAACTCCGATATTCTCCAGTTCCTCGGAGGTCTTCAGCAGCTTGGCGTGGCACGCACAGAAAATCGGGGGGTGGAGCCAGACACTCGTGCCGATTCTACAAGCAGTGGGAGGACAGGCAGTGGGAAATAAACATTGCCACTTGCCCATTTTTAACAGGACTAGAAGAAAAGTGGAGATTTGTCTCTTGGACCCCTGGAAAGGCTTGTGATTTAATTGTAGTAATTTTTTTGTGTCTGAAGGAGTGCTTTTAGCAGCACTGTTGAATAAATCACCTGCTGAAATCAGTGAGTGCAGCTTTTCACTGCTAAACTTGCACAACAGGTGCTGCATTGGTGCATGCAAATTAAGGACTGTGTGTTTTGAGAAATAAAAGTGTCAATTCAACTTTGCAATGGAACAACGTCCACCAAGAACAAAGAATTTCTTGCATGAGGAAGTGGAGATATTAGTCAACGTAATTGAGCAGAGATGGCAGAAGCTAGATACCAGCAACAGAGATCGCATAAGAGTGCCACCAAAAGAAAAGAAACGCTGGAACCAAGTTGCAGAAGATTACTGCGCAGTGGTGCATACCAGGAGATCTGGAAGTCAGTGTAAAAAGAAATGGCATGACCTTGGTCAAGTAGTTAGTGTAAGTAATATTTCCCATTTTTAATGTAATCGTAATTGTAACTTGGCTATCTGTATGTCCTACCTTGCAGACTGACACACTCTAAAAAGTTATATTTTACTCTTTGCAGAAGAAATTAGCCCACAACAAAAGGGAGGCAACTCGAACAGGAAGAGGCACGCCCAATCTGCATCCACTGACACCCTTGGAACAAAGAGTAGCTGCTATGATGAGTAGTACATGGAGAAAAGCAATCAGTACAGCACAAGCTGGGCCCGCACGCGAGGAAGAGGGCAAGTCCTGAAAATGCATCGTGGCCTTTTAAATCAACCTGCTGTCTAACCTGCTATGTGTGAGAGTACTCATGCCACCCATCCTGCCCCCTCCCTTGCTGTTAAACATTTGACTTTTCTGATGTATTTTGCAGAACATGATGATGATGTTGATGCTGCTGCTGCTGTCAACCCTGAGGATGCAGAACAAGAACCAGTAAAACTAGATGCGGATGAACCAGACTGGATGATGGCAGCGATGACTGAAATGTCTGCAGGGGAGAGCTTCCAAATTAATGTTTATGAGCCCCCATCAAGGGGCATCAGAGTTTCAACCCCTAGCAGAGGTTTTGGTTCTAGCTTCCATGGTTTTGATTCTGATGTTGCGGGTCCCAGTGGTGCTGCTGGTATAATGCAGCAGTCTACAGTCAGTGCACTACCGTCCGAGCCTGCGCCTCTCACTCGCATAGGTTCTGGTTCCACTTACTATGGTTTTGATTCTGACTTTGCGGGTCCTAGTGCTGCTGGTAATATCATGGAGCAGTTTACACCCATTCACCCACCATCCTAGCCCACGGCTCGCACTCGAGTGCTGTTGTCTGGAACACCGAGCGCCCCACCTTCCCAGCCCGAGCCTCTCCCTCTAGTTCTGCCGTCTGCAATAGAGCATCCCACCGTTCCAGCCCGAGCCTCTCTCTCTAGTACTGCCGTCTGCAACACAGAGCGTCCCACAGTCCCAGCCCGCGCCTCCCTGTGTAGTGGTGCCGCTTGCAACACCGAGCATCCCACCGTCCGTGCCCGCGCCTCCCAGTGTAGTGGTGCCACGAGGCAGACCCAGGCAGAGGATGAGGAGATTGGAGACATGCTCTCCTGAGGTTCAGCGTGCAATAGATGTGGATCAGATTGTGGCATTGGGTATAGAGACCAATGAGCTTACCCGATCACTCATCGGTGGCGTCAGTGCAGTGGGTGAGGAGTTGACAATCCTGACTGGAGAAATAGCAGTAATGACACGGGAACTTCGGGAGGGAATGTCCGAGGGAGTGCAATCGACGGCACAGGCCGTCAGGGAGGGCCTAGGTGAGGTAGCTGCTGCAATAAAGGCACACAGCCCGGCCAATCAAATGACACCCCCATGAAGAAGTGAACATTCACTGAGATATGGATGAAACATGGTTGCAGCCTTTCTTTGCTGCTTTTGTTCTTGTTCTTAATGTAGCTGTAGTGGCATTTTTCAAATTGAAATTGTTTTGTAAGTTTTGTAACTTCACAACTTATAAGTGATCTTAGGGTTTTAAAGTGATCTTATAGATCTGATACATTTTGTATCTTATTTAATTTTGCACCTAAAAAGTGATCTTGAAGTTTGTGATCTTAAGAGTGTAAGAATTTTCACATTGAAATTGTTTTGTAACTTTACAAGTTTATAAGTGATCTTCAAGAGTCATATTAAAAAGTATAGTTTGATACAACAAATATTTATTACAGTGACGTTAACTTTTCAATAAAATATTTTTTCATTAAAACGGTTTCATGTTCCATTAGCACAACACAACGTAGGAACAACTGCAAAGAATAAACATGTCCATGCACAACAGTGGTCGCAGAGCCCTCAGGCATCAGTAGTTGAAGTGTTCACGGATGAGCTGCTGGCACAAGGCTCGAGTAATCGTTAAAGGGGCACGATGGACAGCCCTCCTCCGACCTCGTGCTCCGGCATCAGGCACTTGCATGCTTTCCTGATCGTTGTCATCATCCACATCCTGCTGTTCCGTAATATTATCATGCACTGGACCCTCACGTAGGTCTTCTGGTTCCACTACCAGCTCCTGCTGCCTCATGATGGCTAAGTTATGGAGCATGCAGCACACAACAATGAAGTGACCAACAATCTGAGGAGAGTATAGCAAGTGTCCTCCGGAATGGTCCAGGCATGGGAATCGCTGTTTCAATGTGCCAATGATCCTCTCAATGATGCTGCGCGTCGCAATGTGCGCCATGTTGTATTGACGGTCAGCTTCTGTCCGTGTCACGCGTAGGGGCGTCATGAGCCAGGTGGTCAGGCCGTACCCTTTGTCTCCCGGTAGCCAGCTCTGCCCTTCTGGCTGCTGCTCAAACACGTCAGATATAATGCTGTCGTGTAGGATGAACGCATCGTGGGTGCTGCCAGGGTATCTCGCTTCGACTGACATGATGCGCTGCTTGTCGTCACACACGAGCTGCACATTGATAGAGTAGAAACCTTTCCTATTCCGGTACTGCTCAGAATCCTCCACAGGTGCTCGCAAGGCTATGTGGGTACAATCAATGCAGCCCTGTACCTTTGGGAAGCCGGCAATTCTGAAGAAGCCCACAGCCCTCTCATGGTTTGCTGTGCGGTCATTGGGAAATTGATGAAGTCATTCCTTCGTGCATACAGTGCAGCCGTGACCTGGTAAATGCAGCCATGTATTGCACGTTGAGAGATGGCACACACATCTCCAGTTGCAGCCTGAAACGATCCCGAGGCATAGAAAGAAAGTGCAGCTGTTACCTTCACTGCAACAGACAGGGCAGTTGGCGTTCTGCTTCTGGGCTGCAAATCTGCTCTCAGCATATCACAGATCTCAGCGGAAACGCAGCCTTTTGACACAATCAGCCTCGCTCATGTCCAGGTATGAGCGCCTGGCTCGATATTGTCGACGTGGGTAAAGTCTCCTGCCCATCAACCTACAGGCTATGATGTTCCTGGTGTGTTGAGCTCTAATCAATTCTCTCCTATGCAGTGAATTGATGGCGAACCATTGCATAATACGTGTTGTTGACAATGCAGCACCCATTCTGCAAATTTAAGTTTAAAAGTGTCTATGTGGCTGCCTCTCCCTGTCCCAAGGGCCTCAGTCTCCCTCACAGCTCGAAGGCTGCTTGATTGCTGTGTCTTTGGCTGCCATCCAGTCACTGACGATGCCCCTATCCCGTGGCCAAATGGCCTCAGTCCCCCCTCACAGCTCGAAGGCTGCTTGCTGTGTCTTTGGCTGCCGTCCAGCCACTGATGGAAGGAAGGTCTGCCTGAAGCACCGCAGCTCGAAGGCCACTTGCTGCTGCTGTTGGGCTGCAATCGAGACACTGACGCCACCCCGTCTCCAACATATAAGGCCTGCCTGAAGCACCGCAGCTCAAAGGCTGCTGCTGTTTCACACAGGTTGGAACATGGAATATTTAATCTTTGCTTTGTTTATAAATTTTGAATTCAGGTTGGATCTTTATTTGTATAAGTATGACTGCTGAATGATTGTAGAATTTAATTACTTCCCTTCACCCCCCCCCTCGTTCCCTATGCCTAATTTGTAACCTACGCCTGATTTGTAAAGTGCAGGCAAGGTTTTTTCGAGCGTACAAAAGTCTTCACTTACTCCATTCTAAGTTAGTTTGGAGTAAGTTTTCACTGCCTAAATTTTGAAAACAGGCGTAAGTGGCCGGACACGCCCCCTTTTGAAAAAAAAATTCTGTTCCAAAGTGAAACTGTTCTAACTGACTAGAGCTGGAGCAAACTAAATGCCGAGAATTGCAATTTCTAAGATACTCCATTCTAAACCAGTTGCTCCAAAAAAAACAGGAGCAACTCAGGCCGAAACTTGGCCCCGATAAGGGGGGGTAAAACAACAAAAGAGCAGACAGCCTAGAAGGGAAAGCAAGCTTTCTGTGTGTTGGTAATAAGGAGACAGAAGGAACGAAAGAGGTTAAGCCGGACGAGATTTTTTTTTTAAATCAGGAAAGGCAAAGAAAATGAAAATTGCCAAACCAAAAGAATCCAAACTAACATGTATGTGTTTTAGGAAACAGAAATTAAGGGACTAGAGCCATCAATTAAAAAAGAAAATCATGATATAATAGCAACAACTGAAATATGACTGCAGTTGGGTCAGAACTGGCAATTAAATATTCCTGACACAAAACCCATCAGGAAATAAAGAAAGACTTGCATTTATAGAGCATCGTTCATGACCTCAAGACGTCCCAATGCAATATTTTTCGAAGCGTAGTCTCTGTTGTAATGTAGGAATCACGGCAACCAACTTGATCACAGCAAAGTCCCTCAAAGAGCAATGTGTTAAATGACGAGGTAATTTGTTTTAGTGACGTGGGTTTAGGATGGATAAATAAAATCAGAGGCAACAGGATTTAAATAAATAAATGCTGCAAACAGATTATCTTTGGATTGAGCTGAGGAATAGCAAAGGGACCAACACACTGGTGGGAGCATATTATAGACTGTCAAGCGAACAACACAAAATGAAATTTTTAGACAAATTGGAAGGCACATATTAACAATAGTTATTTCTAACTGTAGGAGATTTAAATTATCCAAAAATAACTAGGCTAGAGAAAATATATGTGGTATATTCAGGACTGTTTTCCCAGTCAAGGGCCCTGACCTTGCGGCCCCAATGGGCGTGTACGAGGTGCACACGCGCCCGTATAGGCCCAGCAAGTTCCGGGTTTAGGTACACGAAGCGCATGTGCCTACACCCGGAACTTGCAACCGGTCAAGAATCCTCTGGACAGATGACATGCATCGGGAAGTGTAGGACCTCCGCGGGCTATTTGGCCAACTTCTGCCCGGTGAATGTCCTTGAAATTCTTACAACTGATAAAAGCAGGGATAAGGCCCTTTTTTAATCAGCGTAAGACTTTTAAAGGGCAAAAATATACTTTTTTTCCCAATAATTTAAACATTTAAAATCCTGTTAAATAAAGTTTATTTTTAGACCCTTTAAAAATATGTAAATTTATTTTTCAAAAAATTAAATTTGTTTAAAATAATTAACTTCCATTTGGATTCATTTTAAATATGTGATGTTTTTTTTAATTTATTTTAAGTGTTTGTGTGTTTGTAGGGGTATTCTCATTCATACCTATGGTGATTCCATATAATCACCATAAGTATGAATGGGAGTACCCCTACTGTAATTGGTTGGTCCGGCCCATGTGATTCCCAGGGATGCTACGTTCCTGGAATACAAGGACCTCTACACAGGCCTTCATGTAGAGGTCCAGAACCACAAGTCTCCGAAACGCCCAGACCACCAGGTAGATTCGTAAAAAATTTTCAGGTCGGGGGCATCCGACCGCAATTTCTGGGCCAATATCTTGCAAACCTAAAAGTGAATGAAGCACTGTGACTTGTTTCTGGGCAGAGGCAGCTGACGAAAAGTCGGGCAACATTTGGGAAGCAGTTGCAATATAATTAGGTTCAGTGTGAAAACGGAAGGAGGAAAGGGTAAAGCTCAGGACAATGGTACTTAACAGGAAAATAAATCAAAATATAGCGAGATAAATGGGCCTTTGTCTAGATTAAGTGGATGGAAAAATTGGCAAACAAAACACTAGATAAGCAATGGGAAATACGTAAACAGGAAATGGAAGGGTAGAAATTATAGAGGTAATCATTTCAAAAATATATGGATTAGAGTGAGATTTTTAAACAATGAATTGCATCTGGTTAGAAAGTAAGTTGTCTGAAATGAATATACGGTAGCGTAGATTGTTTGGGTAAATACAGTGACACATACCTTTATGGGCTGAAACCACTTTTCAATGTGTTCCTGGCTGCCAAGGTTGATGACTGCCCCACCGAACAACCAACAGACCACACCCATCTACAGGTCAAGGGCAGAAAGAGGAATAAAGTCAACACAATTAAACAAACTGTCAGCACTGAAGGCTTTCTGATTAATTTAGCAATGCACACGAGGCCGTTGACTGGTCTGCACTGGCTTGTGCAGTTTCAGAACAACAAATTCCCGCAATTCAATTGCAGCCAATGTTGAGGGAGGGAGAAAATAAGGATGAAAAGGCAAAAAAAAGGGTATGTTTTTAGAAAACTACATAGTCCCGTTTGTTCATTTAGTTCAACTGGACATGTATTCATCCTGAATGCTACGTCTCAACCTCGGTTAATAAGCTCACTATCTCCATCCATGCCACTCCTGTATCAACCAGCAACATAAAGGAATCCAACAAGTTCTATTTCTGCTTCATAAGCTGGAACGTCACTTTTCAACGCTTCGAACTATTGGTCTCGTGTAAAAAGGTTAAACCTACCTAACTCAAAGGAGTAACAGGCAGCTCGAACTCAGATCTGCAATCCTCCGCTCAGGGAAGGCACTCATTATCCATCACTGAACCTAGTCTAACTAAGGAAATAAGAGATGGTATCAAATTGAAAAAAAGGGCATACAATGTGGTCAAGACTAGTAGGAGGCCAAAGGATTGAGAAACTTTTAAAAGCCAGCAAAGAACAACTAAAAAGTGATAAAGAGAGGGAAGATAGATTATGAAAGTTAACTAGCACGAAATATAAAAACAGATAGTAAGAGTTTCTACAGGTACATAAAAAGGAAAAGAGTGGTTAAAGTAAATGTTGGTCCCCTGGAGGATTGGACTAGGGAATTAATAATTGAGAACAGGGAAATGGCAGAGACAATGAACAAATGTTTTGTATCCGTCTTCACTGTAGAAGACACTAAAAAAATCTCAATAGTGGATAATCAAGGTTCTATAGGGAGGGAGAGGAACTTAATACAAATCACTATCACTAATGAAGTAGTACTCGGTAAAATAATGGGACTAAAGACAGACAAGTCCCCTGGACCTGATGGCTTACATCCTAGGGTCTCAAAGGAAGTGGCTGTAGAGATAGTGGATGCATTGGTTGTGATCTACCAAAATTCCCGGGATTCTGGGGTGGTCCCAGCAGATTGGAAGACCGCAAATGTAATACCACTATTTAAAAAAGGAGGCAGACAAAAAGCAGGAAACTATAGACCAGTTAGCCTAACATCTGTCGCTGGGAAAATGCTGGAGTCCATGGAAGCAGTAGCGGGACATTTGGAAAAGCATTATTTTATCAAGCAAGGAAATCATGTTTGACCAATTTGCTGGAGTTCTTTGAGAATGTAACGAGCAAGGTGGATAAGGGGGAAGTGGATGTGGTGTATCTGGATTTCCAGAAGGCATTCGATAAGGTACCACATAAAAGGCTACTGCACAAGATAAAAGTTCACAGGGTTGGGGGTAATATATTAAGCATGGATAGAAGATTGGTTAACTAACAGAAACTAGAGAGTCGGGATAAATGGGTAATTTTCGGGTTGGCAGGCTGTAACTAGTGGGGTGCCCCAGGATCGGTGCTGGGTCCTCAACTATTTACAATCTATATCAGTGAATTGGATGAAGGGACCAAGTGTAATGTAGCCATGTTTGCTGATGATACAAAGATGGGTAGAAAAGCAAATTGTGAGGACACAAAAAAATCTGCAAAGGGATATAGACAGGCTAAGTGAGTGGGCAAAAATTTGGCAGATGGAGTATAATGTGGGAAGATGTGAGGTTATCCACTTTGGCAGAAAAATAAAATAGAAAAGCAAATTATAATTTAAATGGAGAAAAATTGCAAAGTGCTGCAGTATAGAGGGACCTGGGGGTCCTTGTGCATGAAACACAAAAAGTAAGTATGCAGGTACAGCAAGTCAGCAGGAAGGCAAATGGAATGCTGGCCTTTGTTACAAGGGGGATAGAGTATAAAAGCAGAGAAGTCCTGCTACAACTGTACAGGGTATTGGTGAGGCCACACCTAGAGTACTGCGTGCAGTTTTGGTCTCCGTATTTAAGGAAGGATATACTTGCATTGGAGGCTGTTTCAAGAAGGTTCACTCGGTTGATTCTGGAGATAGGTTAAGCCTATACACGTTGGAGTTCAGAGGTGATCTTATCAAAACATGCAAGATAATGAGGGAGCTCGACAAGGTGGATGCAGAGAGGATATTTCCACTCATAGGGGAAACTAAAATTAGGGGGCATAGTCTCAAAATAAGGGGCCGCCCATTTAAAACTGAGATGAGGAAGAATTTTTTCTCTGAGGGTTGAAATCTGTGGAATTCTCTGCCTCAGAGAGCTGTGAAGGCTGGGTCACTGAATATATTTAAGGCAGCGATAGACAGATTTTTGAGCGATAAGGGAATAAAGGGTTAATGGGAATGGGCAGGAAAGTGCAGCAGAGTCCATGATCAGATCAGCCATGATCTTACCAAATGGCGGAGCAGGCTCGATGGGCTCTACATAAGAACATAAGAATTAGGAACAGGAGTAGGCCATCTAGTGGAAACAACCTCTCCGCCTCTATCTTGTCTATCCCTTTCATTATTTTAAATGTTTCTATAAGATCACCCCTCATCCTTCTGAACTCCAACGAGTAAAGACCCAGTCTACTCAATCTATCATCATAAGGTAACCCCCTCATCTCCGGAATCAGCCTAGTGAATCATCTCTGTACCCCCTCCAAAGCCAGTATATCCTTCCTTAAGTAAGGTGACCAAAACTGCACGCAGTACTCCAGGTGTGGCCTTACCAATACCCTATACAGTTGCAGCAGGACCTCCCTGCTTTTGTACTCCATTCCTCTCGCAATGAAGGCCAACATTCCATTCGCCTTCCTGATTACCTGCTGCACCTGCAAACTAACTTTTTGGGATTCATGCACAAGGACCCCCAGGTCCCTCTGCACCTCAGCATGTTGTAATTTCTCCCCATTCAAATAATATTCCCTTTTACTGTTTTTTTTCCCCCAAGGTGGATGACCTCACACTTTCCGACATTGTATTCCATCTGCCAAACCTTAGCACATTCGCTTAACCTATCTAAATCTCTTTGCAGCCTCTCTGTGTCCTCTACACAACCCGCTTTCCCACTAATCTTTGTGTCATCTGCAAATTTTGTTACACTACACTCTGTCCCCTCTTCCAGGTCATCTATGTATATTGTAAACAGTTGTGGTCCCAGCACCGATCCCTGTGGCACACCACTAACCACCGATTTCCAACCCGAAAAAGGACCCATTTATCCCGACTCTGCTTTCTGTTCGCCAGCCAATTCTCTATCCAGTCTAATACATTTCCTCTGACTCCGCGTACCTCTATCTTCTGCAGTAACCTTTTGTGTGGCACCTTGTCGAATGCCTTTTGGAAATCTAAATACACCACATCCATCAGTACACCGCTATCTACCATGCTCGTTATATCCTCAAAGAATTCCAATAAATTAGTTAAACATGATTTCCCCTTCATGAATCCATGCTGCGTCTGCTTGATTGCACTATTCCTATCTAGATGTCCCGCTATTTCTTCCTTAATGATAGTTTCAAGCATTTTCCCCACTACAGATGTTTAACTAACCGGCCTATAGTTACCTGCCTTTTGTCTGCCCTCCCTTTTTTAAACAGAGGCGTTACATTAGCTGCTTTCCAATCCGCTGGTACCTCCCCAGAGTCCAGAGAATTTTGGTAGATTATAACGAATGCATCTGCTATAACTTCCGCCATCTCTTTTAATACCTTGGGATGCATTTCATCAGGACCAGGGGACTTGTCTACCTTGAGTCCCATTAGTCTGTTCAGCACTACCCCGCTAGTGATAGTGATTGTCTCAAGGTCCTCCCTTCCCACATTCCTGTGACCAGCAATTTTTGGCATGGTTTTTTTGTCTTCCATTGTGAAGACCGAAGCAAAATAATTGTTTAAGGTCTCAGCCATTTCCACATTTCCCATTATTAAATCCCCCTTCTCATCTTCTAAGGGACCAACATTTACTTTAGTCACTCTTTTCCGTTTTATATATCGGTAAAAGCTTTTACTATCTGTTTTTATGTTTTGCGCAAGTTTACCTTCGTAGTCTATCTTTCCTTTCTTTATTGCTTTCTTAGTCATTCTTTGCTGTTGTTTAAAATTTTCCCAATCTTCTAGTTTCCCACTAACCTTGGCCACCTTATACGTATTGGTCTTTGATTTGATACTCTCCTTTATTTCCTTGGTTATCCACGGCTGGTTATCCCTTCTCTTACCACACTTCTTTTTCACTGGAATATATTTTTGTTGCGCACTATGAAAGAGCTCCTTAAAAGTCCTCCACTGTTCCTCAATTGTGCCACCGTTTAGTCTGTGTTTCCAGTCTACTTTAGCCAACTCTGCCCTCATCCCACTGTAGTCCCCTTTGTTTAAGCATAGTACGCTCGTTTGAGACACTACTTCCTCACCTTCAATCTGTATTACAAATTCAACCATACTGTGATCACTCATTCCAAGAGGATCTTTTACTAGGAGATCGTTTATTATTCCTGTCTCATTACACAGGACCAGATCGAAGATAGCTTGCTCCCTTGTAGGTTCTGTAACATACTGTTCTAAGAAACAATCCCATATGCATTCTATGAATTCCTCCTCCAGGCTACCCCATGCGATTTGAGTACTCCATCCATCTTTTCCACAAACATATGGTAATTATTCATTTTTAGCATTAATGCAGTTATAAGCAGCATAATTTTACTTTGATTTTAATAACTGTATTAACTATTTCCACTGGTTGGGGAGTCTAGGACTAGGGGAAATAGCCTAAAAATGAGAAGCCAGCCTAAAAATGAGAAACCAGGCATTTCAGGAGCGAAGCTCAGAAACACTTGTACACACAAAGGGTGGTAGAAGTTTGGAACTCTCTACTGAAAATGCCAGTTGATGCTGGGTTAATTATTAATTTTAAATTCGAGATTGATAGATTTCTGTTAATCAGGGTATGAAGGGATATATGCCAAAGGCGGGTATATGGAGTTAGGCCGCAGATCAGCCATGATCTCATTGAATGGCGAAACAGGCTCAGGGGCCAAATAGCCTACTCCTGTGCCATGTATATTTTATGACAATTGCAAATACAGTACAGAACTTCAGAGAGTATATTCCATAATTAAAGTAGCAGCCAAGACTCAAAGATCAAGCTATAAATCCACACATTGTACTGATTACCGACACACACTGCTCTTTGAAGCTATAAATGTCTTGCTTTCAATGCAGTTCCAAAGACACAGAGACTCATTTAAATAAGTGCCATTTATAAACTAAAATTAGAACTGTAACTCAGCAACGTATAAATGAAAGCAAGCCTTGAACAGTTTGGACAATGTAATTGACTTGGAATTCAAGCATGAGGTTTAGCCCGAACAGTGTCAATACAAGGAGCACCACACTTTCCAGTTAGACATAGTTCATCGTTACATGACAAGAGGCCAACCACCGAACGGATGACTGACAAAGTCACCAAGATCCAATCTCAGAAGCAGAATAAAACAAAATACTGCAGAAACAGCAAGTATTCCGTTTATACATGTTAGTATTTTGGCCAACGTTTTCTTTAAACAGTTCTTCATGCTGTTAAAGTGCTCTTCCTGAAGGTGGTCAGGTTGCTAGTGTCACAAAGCACATCATATCTTTGAAGAAGCAATGGGGGCAATCAAAACCGGCAGCCTGGGGGTCAGGAGAGGTTTTATAGGGTTTTTTCCCCTCCTCTTTTAATAACATAGAATTTCCTTCCCTCACCAATTCCCCCTGCTTGCCCCTCCTTTCTCCCAGAGGACCACTGATTGCCTTGCTGGACTATGGTTCCAAAGGCATGGCATTCCCTTTAGTACCTCACCCATGTGAACATTAGTCACCTGCAAGCTTCAGCATTGAGTGTCAGCAGGATATGCAACCAGCTCGATCTGTCTACACCAAATGTCAGCACACATGGGCACACACTCCAAAAGGGATCCCCAAACAGCAGGACTCCTGGGAGATTTCCCCTCCCTAACTCAAGGGCTCCCGAGGTCAATTGTAGCACTCTGAAGAGAGAAGATAGCTCAGCACAGACCAGTGATTGAACCTGGGGCCTGTGTACATCTCAGCTGCTCACCAGATACACTCACTGTACTATCGATAGGGCTCAGGACCAGGTCTTCTCATAGAAACATAGAAAATTCGATAAGGTGCCACACAAAAGGTTACTGCAGAAGATAAAGGTACGCGGAGTCAGAGGAAATGTATTAGCATGGATAGAGAATTGGCTGGCTAACAGAAACCAGAGAGTCAGGATAAATGGGTCCTTTTCGGATTGGAAATCGGTGGTTAGTGGTGTGCCACAGGGATCAGTGCTGGGACCACAACTGTTTACAATATACATAGATGACTTGGAGGAGGGGACAGAGTGTAGTGTAACAAAATTTGCAGATGACACAAAGATTAGTGGGAAAGCAGGTTGTGTAGAGGACAGAGAGAGGCTGCAAAGAGATTTAGATAGGTTAAACGAATGGGCTAAGGTTTGGCACATGGAATACAATGTCGGAAAGTGTGAGGTCATCCACCTTGGGGAAAAAAAAAAAACAGTAAAAGGGAATATTATTTGAATGGGGAGAAATTACAACATGCTGAGGTGCAGAGGGACCTGGGGGTCCTTGTGCATGAATCCCAAAAAGTTAGTTTGCAGGTGCAGCAGGTAATCAGGAAGGCGAATGGAATGTTGGCCTTCATTGCGAGAGGGATGGAGTACAAAAGCAGGGAGGTCCTGCTGCAACTGTATAGGGTATTGGTGAGCCCGCACCTGGAGCACCGCATGCAGTTTTGGTCACCTTACTTAAGGAAGGATATACTAGCTTTGGAGGGGGTACAGAGACGATTCACTAGGCTGATTCCGGAGATGAGGGGGTTACCTTATGATGATAGATTGAGAAGACTGGGTCTTTACTCGTTGGTGTTCAGAAGGATGAGGGGTGATCTTATAGAAACATTTAAAATAATGAAAGGGATAGACAAGATAGAGGCAGAGAGGTTGTTTCCACTGGTCGGGGAGACTAGAACTAGGGGGCACAGCCTCAAAATACGGGGGAGCCAATTTAAAACCGAGTTGAGAAGGAATTTCTTCTCCCAGAGGGTTGTGAATCTGTGGAATTCTCTGCCCAAGGAAGCAGTTGAGGCTAGCTCATTGAATGTATTCAAATAGATAGATAGATTTTTTACCAATAAGGGAATTAAGGGTTATGGGGAGCGGGCGGGTAAGTGGAGCCGAGTCCACGGCCAGATCAGCCATGATCTTGTTGAATGGCGGAGCAGGCTCGAGGGGCTAGATGGCCTACTCCTGTTCCTAATTCTTATGTTCTTATGTAGGAGTAGGTCATTTGGCCCTTCGAGCCTGCATCACCATTCAATAAGATTATGGCTGATCATTCACCTCAGTACCCCTTTCCCGCTTTCTCTCCATACCCCTTGATCTCTTTAGCCGTAAGGGCCATATCTAACTCCCTCTTGAATATATCCAATGAACTGGCATCAACAACTCTCTGCGGTAGGGAATTCCACAGGTTAACAACTCTCTGGGTGAAGAAGTTTCTCCTCATCTCAGTCCTAAATGGCTTACCCCTTGTCCTTAGACGATATCCCCTGGTTCTGGACTTCCCCAACATCGGGAACATTCTTCCCGCATCTAACCTGTCCAGTCCCGTCAGAATTTTATATGTTTCTATGAGAGCCCCTCTCATCCTTCTAAACTCCAGTGAATACAGGCCCAGTCGATCCAGTCTCTCCTCATATGTCAGTCCTGCCATTCCAGGAATTAGTCTGATGAACTTTCGCTTCACTTGCTCAATAGCAAGAACGTCCTTCCTCAGATTAGGAGACCAAAACTGAACACAATATATCAGATGAGGCCTCACTAAGGCCCTGCACAACTGTAGTAAGACCTCCCTGCTCCTATACTCAAATCCACTAGCTATGAAGGCCAACATGCCATTTGCCTTCTTCACCACCTGCTTTACCTGCATGCCAACGTTCAATGACTGATGTACCATGACACCCAGGTCTCGTTGCACCTCCCCTTTTCCTAATCTCGGGGGATCTGTCTTTAGTTGGTTACCTCCCTTGGGTAAATTGCAAAGGCTAGAAATTTGTTTTTTTAGTGAAAACGTTATTTTTTGCGCCAAAATTACTATTATCGCAACACTAGTGTTGTGAGACCGTAAATTCAAAGTTTAATTTGCGCAGCGATAAAAATCAGCGTTGCACGAGGATTCGCATTGCAAACCGCTATCCTCGGCAACTTTAGTCCGAGGGCGATATCGCTGGGGGTTGGGCCGAGGGAGAGTGGAAAAACAACTGAAAATAGGTTGGAAAAAACAAACAAAATTTACAAAACATTTACCAGACACTTATCTAGCGAATTGCTGCAAAAGAATTAAATAATAAAAACTTTAACTTACCTTTTTTGCAGGTCTTCATACTTACTGCTGCTCCAAAGGATGCAACACAGCTTTTTGTCTGGCAGTCTTCTTCGCGCAAAATGCGCTGTGAGCCAAAGTTTTGGCGAACGCGATATTTTGAGTCTTGCATGGCTGCGCTCCTCTCTCCAGCGGTATTTTTAAGCCGCCGCCGCAAAATGTCTCCGAATTTTCCGCCGACCGGGTTTTCGTCAAAAAAGATGAAATAGCACCAAAAACCTCGGTCGCAAAATCGTCGAATTTCTAGCCCCAAGTGTTTGGTTAAATCCATCAAAGGACCATTATACATGATCTGTGGAGGGCACCCATAATTATATAGATAGATCCCTTTTCAACATTAAGGATTACATAGTTTGTCTTTGGAAGTCAGTGTAACCACAATAATTACCCATCTGTGGTGGTCTACATACATTGCATCCCAGGAGAGAGATAGTAATCTGAACAGAGGATCAAAGTCAGAACAATCACCAATATTCACATGAGCCTCGACAATGGGGGAGGGAGGGATTCATCTCCGCAATCACACCCAAAATCAGGCAGGATTGCAGTGGAGAATGAGAGAAAATGTGGGTGGTGAAAAGCTATCACCGTCCCAACCACGATTTCCCTTCCAGTCTCCGTCACCAGGACTGCCAATGGCCACTCTTTTCCTACTTGCTACATGCATGGGATGGGAGGGCGGACGGTGGAATAAAGGAGGTGCCCAGGTTCCCGGCAGCTTCCCTCCCGTCCTCCCCACATAGTACCGCTTCTCGGGGTTGCCATTTGGAAAGTGGCAGTCGGTCCCAGAAAGCAGCAATAAATCCCCTAATGGAAGGAGAGGGCCTCTCTGCAGCCTCCTCTCCCTCCAAATTGGGCCCCGTTTAGGGCCAATGTCAAGGCCTTCAATGGGTACCTCGCTGCCACGTCGCCGTGCTTTGTCCCTTACCCCTTCTCTTCTCTCTCCCCGCACCTTCTCTCTCTCTCTCTCTCTCCTCCTCCAAGGACCATAGAGGGAAGTTGGATGGGAGGGCGGGGGGTGGGGGGGGAAAAGGCGGGTGGTGGGGCTGTGGAAGTCCTACCCTGCCAGAACTTCACCCTGAAGGAGGGAATTCTTCCCACTGAGTGTCGACATTATATTTGGGACGAAGGACATCATTCACACACAGCGACTCCCTCTGCACCGCTCGGCTAATTGCCGGATAATCTTGCTAAGCTATCGGACAAGACAAACCCTAGATTTGCAGTCCAGAATCCCAGCACTAAACAACAGTTACTAAAGCATCAAGCCCGTTCTCCAAGAGTGGGATAGAGCATGGCATTCATTGTATGTAATTTTTCACAAGATCCATCCTCCCCAGTTTATTTCACTCTATATTTTTTTTTTAATGTTAAAACCTTCAGAAAATAAATGACGCCCACACTCTTAGAATGTAATAAACACAGAGCGCTAGTTGCTTGAACTTTGGCAGAAAACCAAAACATTTCAGCATTCACTATGAAACATATGCACTTAGAAGTTAGGGAAAATAATGGGGCCAAGTGCTTTGTTTTTTACATCTTATCTTTTTTGCTTCTCCTGAAGGTGTCCATTTCTACCATCGGCAACTTTTCACCCTCAACACCCGCCCCACCCGCAATTGTCTAAACGTCTCCTAGCCCTAATAGACTCTAATAGGGGGGTCATAAACACTTAAATCCTTACTCTAAACCCAACCCTGCGAAGCCTACCAGTTCTGGCCTACCTCAGGCTTCCCACATCACCCATCGGCGACGACGACCCGAGCCTCCTGTGGCAACGACCGGGGCCTGACGATCGGGCCTCCACCCCCCCTCCCCTCCAGCAGCAATCGGAACACCTCCGGCTGCAGCAGATGGGCCTCTCCTCCACGACAGCGTCTGGGCCTCTTCAACGACGGCTGGAACTCCTGCAGCGACAGGCGACCTCCTCCTCAACGGCGACCAGGTCCTCCTCTCCTACGAGGCGTTTGGCCTCCCCCCCTCCTTCAGTGACGACTGGAGCTCTCCTTCCCCACTGGTGACCTGGCCTTTTTCTAGGATACAGTTCTATGGGCCATGGGTAATTATTCTTAGATTTGCCCCAAGATTTTCCCATCACACTATTTTGATTATCCCAGTCCGTTCAGCTTAAACTTATTTATTAAATATCTTCCTTTTAGAATCACAGGAGATCATTCGGCCCATTGTGCCTGCGCTGGTTCTTTGGCAGAGCTATCCAATTAGTCACACTGCCCCCGGTCTTTCCCCATAGTCCTGTACATTTCTTCACTTCAAGTATCCAATTCCCTTATGAAAGTTACTTTTGAATCTGTTTTCACCACCCTTCAGGCAGTGCTTTCCAGATCGTAACAACTCGCTGTGTAAAAACATGTTTCCTCATGTCACCTCTCTTCTTTCGTCAATCACCTTAAATTTGTGTCCCCTGGTTACTGAGCCTTCTGCCGCTGGAAAGAGTTTCTCCTTATTTCCTCTAGCAAAACTCTTCATGATGTTGAACACCTCTATTAAATCTCTCCTTAACCTTCTCTGCTTCAAGGAGAACAACCCCCGCTTCTCCACATAACTGAAGTCCCTCATCCCTGGTACCTTTTGAGCAAATCTCTTCTACACCATCTCCAAGGCTAGGACATCCTTCCTTCTTGATGGAGTCCTCCAAGCTCCTTCTCCAAAGTAGATGGCTGTTCGCCACAAGCTCATCTCAGGGCTCTAAAAGAATTTGCCTTCTGACCAGAGGAAAACTTCTCCTGCTCCTCAGCTCTCCCAGGCACTCCAGATGTCGCCTTTCCTCCACCCCCATTGTCCCTCGTCACTCCCATCTCTGAGCACTCATAGCTTTCCTCCCACTCTTAAGAACATGAGAACAAAGGAATTAGGAGCAAGAGTAGGCCATACAGCTCTTCGAGCCTGCTCCACTATTCAGTAAGATCATGGCTGATCATCGACCTCAATTCCACTTTCCCACCTGATCGCCATAGCCCTTGAATACCCTAAACTCCAAAAATCTATCTATCTCAGCCTTGAATATATTGAGAGACTCAACATCTACAGCCCTCTGGGGCAGAGAATTCCAAAGATTCACAACTCTGTGAAGAAATTCCTCCTCACCTGTGTCTTAAATGGCCTACCCATTATCCTGAGACTGTGCCCCCCTAGCTCGAGACACTCCGGCCAGGGGCAACTACCTCTCAGCATCTACCCTGTCAATCCCCTTCAGAATCTTGTATGTTTCAATGAGATCACCTCTCATTCTACTAATGGTATAGGCCATTCTACACAATCGCTCATCACAAGACATCCCTCTCATCCCAGGAATCAATCTAGTGAATCTCAATTGCACCACATCCAAGGCAAGTATATCGTTCCTTAGATAAGACGACCAAAACTGTGTACAGTTCTCCAGGTGTGGTCTCACCAAGGCCCTGTACAATTGTAGCAAGACTTCCTTACTCTTATCCTCTTGCAATAAAGTACAACATGCCATTTGCCTTCTTTATTGCTTGCTTTACCTGCATGCTAGCTTTCTGTCTTTCTTGCACAAGGACACCCAAATCTTTCTGAACACCAACATTTAAAAGTTTCTCACCATTTAAAAAACATTGTTTTTCTATTCTCAATAACCTCACATTTCCCTACATTATAGTCCATCTGCCATCTTACTGCCCACTCACTTAGTCTAGCTATACCCCTTTGCAGATTTTTTTTTTGTGTTCTCCTCACGGCTTACTGTTCATAGAAACATAGAAACATAGAAAATAGGTGCAGGAGCAGGCCATTCAGCCCTTCTAGCCATTCAATGAGTTCATGGCTGAACATGAAACTTCAGTACCCCCTTCCTGCTTTCTCGCCATAACCCTTGATCCCCCGAGTAGTAAGGACTTCATCTAACTCCCTTTTGAATATATTTAGTGAATTGGCCTCAACTACTTTCTGTGGTAGAGAATTCCACAGGTTCACCACTCTCTGGGTGAAGAAGTTTCTCCTCATCTCGGTCCTAAATGGCTTACCCCTTATCCTCAGACTGTGACCCCTGGTTCTGGACTTCCAACATTGGGAACATTCTTTCTGCATCTAACCTGTCTAAACCCGTCAGAATTTTAAACGTTTCTATGAGGTCCCCTCTCATTCTTCTGAACTCCAGTGAATACAAGCCCAGTTGATCCAATCTTTCTTGATAGGTCAGTCCCGCCATCCCGGGAATCAGTCTGGTGAATCTTCGCTGCACTCCCTCAATAGCAAGAATGTCCTTCCTCAAGTTAGGAGACCAAAACTGTACACAATACTCCAGGTGTGGCCTCACCAAGGCCCTGTACAACTGTAGCAACACCTCCCTGCCCCTGTATTCAAATCCCCTCGCTATGAAGGCCAACATGCCATTTGCTTTCTTAACCGCCTGCTGTACCTGCATGCTAACCTTCAATGACTGATGTACCATGACACCCAGGTCTCGTTGCACCTTCCCTTTTCCTAATCTGTCACCATTCAGATAATAGTCTGTCTCTCTGTTTTTACCACCAAAGTGGATAACCTCACATTTATCCACATTATACTTCATCTGCCATGCATTTGCCCACTCACCTAACCTATCCAAGTCACTCTGCAGCCTAATAGCATCCTCCTCGCAGCTCACACTGCCACCCAACTTAGTATCATCCGCAAATTTGGAGATACTGCATTTAATCCCCTCGTCTAAATCATTAATGTACAATGTAAACAGCTGGGGCCCCAGCACAGAACCTTGCACTCCACTAGTCACTGCCTGCCATTCTGAAAAGTACCCATTTACTCCTACTCTTTGCTTCCTGTCTGACAACCAGTTCTCAATCCACGTCAGCACACTACCCCCAATCCCATGTGCTTTAACTTTGCACATTAATCTCTTGTGTGGGACCTTGTCGAAAGCCTTCTGAAAGTCCAAATATACCACATCAACTGGTTATCCTTTGTCCACTTTACTGGAAACATCTTCAAAAAATTCCAGAAGATTTGTCAAGCATGATTTCCCTTTCACAAATCCATGCTGACTTGGACCTATCATGTCACCATTTTCCAGATACACTGCTATGACATCCTTAATAATTGATTCCATCATTTTACCCACTACTGAGGTCAGGCTGACCGGTCTATAATTCCCTGTTTTCTCTCTCCCTCCTTTTTTAAAAAGTGGGGTTACATTGGCTACCCTCCACTCCATAGGAACTGATCCAGAGTCAATGGAATGTTAGAAAATGACTGTCAATGCATCCGCTATTTCCAAGGCCACCTCCTTAAGTACTCTAGGATGCAGTCCATCAGGCCCTGGGGATTTATCGGCCTTCAATCCCATCAATTTCCCCAACACAATTTCCCGACTAATAAAGATTTCCCTCAGTTCCCCCTCCTTACTAGACCCTCTGACCCCTTTTATATCCGGAAGGTTGTTTGTATCCTCCTTAGTGAATACCGAACCAAAGTACTTGATCAATTGGTCTGCCATTTCTTTGTTCCCCGTTATGACTTCCCCGGATTCTGACTGCAGGGGACCTACGTTTGTCTTCACCAACCTTTTTCTCTTTACATACCTATAGAAACTTTTGCAATCCGCCTTAATGTTCCCTGCAAGCTTCTTCTCGTACTCCATTTTCCCTGCCCTAATCAAACCCTTTGTCCTCCTCTGCTGAGTTCTAAATTTCTCCCAGTCCCCAGGTTCGCTGCTATTTCTGGCCAATTTGTATGCCACTTCCTTGGCTTTAATACTATCCCTGATTTCCCTAGATAGCCACGGTTGAGCCACCTTCCCTTTTTTATTTTTACGCCAGACAGGAATGTACAATTGTTGTAATTCATCCATGCGGTCTCTAAATGTCTGCCATTGCCCATCCACAGTCAACCCCCCAAGTATCATTCGCCAATCTATCCTAGCCAATTCACGCCTCATACCTTCAAAGTTACCCTTCTTTAAGTTCTGGACCATGGTCTCTGAAATTACTGTTTCATTCTCCATCCTAATGCAGAATTCCACCATATTATGGTCACTCTTCCCCAAGGGGCCTCGCACAATGAGATTGCTAATTAATCCTCTCTCATTACACAACACCCAGTCTAAGATGGCCTCCCCCCTAGTTGGTTCCTCAACATATTGGTCTAGAAAACCATCCCTTATGCACTCCAGGAAATCCTCCTCCACCGTATTGCTTCCAGTTTGGCTAGCCCAATCTAAGTGCATATTAAAGTCACCCATTATAACTGCTACACCTTTATTGCATGCACCCCTAATTTCCTGTTTGATGCCCTCCCCAACATCCCTATTACTGTTTGGAGGTCTGTACAC
Source organism: Pristiophorus japonicus (assembly GCF_044704955.1). NCBI lineage: Eukaryota > Metazoa > Chordata > Chondrichthyes > Pristiophoridae > Pristiophorus > Pristiophorus japonicus. The sequence continues at coordinate 211,251,371 of NC_091983.1, forward strand.
AACTCCCACTAACGTTTTTTGCCCTTTGGTGTTCTGCAGCTCTACCCATATAGATTCCACATCATCCAAGCTAATGTCTTTCTTAACTATTGCATTAATCTCCTCTTTAACCAGCAATGCTACCCCACCTCCTTTTCCTTTTATTCTATCCTTCCTGAATGTTGAATACCCCTGAATGTTGAGTTCCCAGCCCTGATCATCCTGGAGCCACGTCTCCGTAATCCCAATCACATCATATTTGTTAACATCTATTTGCACAATTAATTCATCCACCTTATTGCGGATACTCCTTGCATTAAGACACAAAGCCTTCAGGCTTGTTTTATTAACACCCTTTGTCCTTCTAGAATTTTGCTGTACAGTGGCCCTTTTTGTTCTTTGCCTTGGGTTTCTCTGCCCTCCACTTTTCCTCATCTCCTTTCTGTCTTTTGCTTTTGTCTCCTTTTTGTTTCCCTCTGTCTCCCTGCATTGGTTCCCATCCCCCTGCCATATTAGTTTAAATCCTCCCCAACAGCACTAGCAAACACTCCCCCGAGGACATTGGTTCCGGTCCTGCCCAGGTGCAGACCGTCCGGTTTGTACTGGTCCCACCTCCCCCAGAACCGGTTCCAATGCCCCAGGAATTTGAATCCCTCCCTGCTGCACCACTGCTCAAGCCACGTATTCATCTGCGCTATCCTGCGATTCCTACTCTGACTATCACGTGGCACTGGTAGCAATCCCGAGATTACTACTTTTGAGGTCCTACTTTTTAATTTAGCTCCTAGCTCCTTAAATTCGTGTCGAAGGACCTCATCCCTTTTTTTACCTATGTCGTTGGTACCAATGTGCACCACGACAACTGGCTGTTCTCCCTCCCATTTCAGAATGTCCTGCACCCGCTCCGAGACATCCTTGACCCTTGCACCAGGGAGGCAACATACCATCCTGGAGTCTCGGTTGCGGCCGCAGAAACGCCTATCTATTCCCCTCACAATTGAATCCCCTATCACTATCGCTCTCCCACTCTTTTTCTTGCCCTCCTGTGCAGCAGAGCCAGCCACCTAGCTTTGTTTCATCAGCAAAATTGGAATATATTACACTCTGTCCCTTCATCTAGGTCATTAATATCGATTGTAAATAGCTGAGGCCCCAGCGCTGATCCTTGCGGCACCCCACTAGTTACAACCTACCAAGCTGAAAAAGATCCGTTTACCCTACTCTCTGTTTTCTGTCCGTTAACCAATCCTCTATCCGTGCTAATACATTACCTTCAATTCCATGATCCCTTATCTTGTGTAATAATCTTTTATGTGGCACCTTAGTGAATGCCTTTTGGAAATCCAAATATACTACACCCACTGGTTCGCCTTTATCTACATCCTTAAAAAACTTAAACAAATTTGTCAAATACGATTTCCCTTTCATAAAAACATGTAGATTCTGCCTAATCCTGTTATGATTTTCTAAGTGTCCTGATATCACTTCATTAAAAATGGATTTCATCATTTTCTCAATGATTGTTGTCAGGCTAACTGTGTTCCCAAGTTGTGACTTGTGACTCAGCTTTACGTTCTTTAAGGTATTTATGATTTTTTTACTAATAGGATTTTCAATGCACTATTCGAAAATACTATAATCCACAATTTTAAAAAAATTTAAAAATAAAATTTACGGCACAGAAACAGGCCATTCGGCCCAACTGCTCCATACCAGTGTTTATACTCCACATGAACCTCTTCCCAACCCTCTTCATCTAACCCCATCAACATAGCCTTTTATTCCTTTCTCCCTCATGTACTTATCTAGCTTTACCTTAAATGCATCTATGCTATTCGCCTCAGTTTCCCCGCGTACTCGCAGATTCCACATTCTAACCAAGGGTCTTTGCAAAGTCTTCCTTTTAATCTGAACATCAGTCTTGCCTTACCTTTACTCCAGTCGCAAGGTCAGCTGTGGAAAGTACTTCTCCAATTGCCAGACTTTTATTGACACAGTGCTTTTTCTTTTCTATCTAAAAAAAAAAGAACAGCCAACACAAGATTTCAAATTTACTTTTATATTAAAAATAACCGAATAGCACAGTTCCCGCAGAACAAGTTCACATTGTTAACAACGTAGTCAGGAGAGTACAGCTTTGGGCAAGGTCGGTAAAAGGAGGCAGAAATGGAGAAAATTGGAAAGCAAGCCAAGCAGGCAACAGTCCCATAGCTCCCAGCTGTCAAGTGGCACTGCAGAGAGCTGGAAGGAAATCACTCGCCCAACCTCTGGGTCAAAAAGGTGCACAGAGACTTAAACCAGGGAAATGGTCTAAGATAGGATTTAAAAAAATCTCACTGCGCTATTTATAATTACAGATAATTCTAACTGTAGCCTAACCAGAACGTTATCAACAAATTTGAATTGATGTATAGCCTTTTACATTCTCAGCATGTATCCAAGTGCTTCACAGTTAACTAATTACTTTTGAAGTGTAGTCAATATTGTCATGTCAGCTAAATTATGCACATCAAGGTCCCATCAATAGCAAAGAGATGAACAACCAACTAATCTGTATTTGGTGGTGTTAAGTGAGGGATAACTGTTGGCCGAGACACCAGATGAACTCCTCCGCTCTTCTTTAAATGATGTACTGTACTGAGGTGTCAGCCTAGATTATGTGCTCATGTCCTGCAGCGGGGAAGGAACCCCATGACCTTCTGCCTCAATGGTGAGCACTACCACGGAGTCAACCTGACAAGTGAAGAGCCTCAGCATAATTTCTATAAACTTGTATTCTACACATTATGGCTATATTATCCAGTATTCGTTTAGCTTTGTTAATTGCTTCGCCAGGACATTGAAATTGATACATCTATTGTTCTTCCACCTCCCTTCCTAAACTGTTCCATCTTAGTTCAATCCCATTCATTGCATGCTTATAACCCAGAATTTTTTTGAGCTGTGTTTAGTAACCTCCACTGCTTGGAGTTAAAATGAATTTGTCCTATTTCTGTCCAATTGCAATACCAATCTAAATCATCATGCAAATACTTTGCTGCATCCTTTTCGCAACTGTTCCTTAAAATTGTGTTGTCAGCAAATTAGAGCTTTTTTAATTAAAACTCAGAATTCCATTTTCTCTTTTAATTATTTTTTTTCTGCTTGCAATTCTGTTTTTAAGCACCTGTATGTTTGCATCCCAAGAGATCTCTATTTCTAGTGAGAATTTTACCATCTAGGGATTATTTTCATTCGATGCTATCTTCCCCAAAATACACATTACTTAGTAACATTTGCAAGTTTTGTAACATTAATCACTGTTGAGCAGTAGGAAACACAGCAGCTAATTTGCACACAGTAAATCCCACGTACAGAAATGAGATAATGACCAGATTATCTATTTCTTGCTAGTGATGCTGGTTGAGGGATACCGGAAGATCTCTGCTGCTCTTCTTCTAATACGAGTTATGTGATCTTTTACATCAACCCGAGAGGGCGGATGGGGCCTCGGTTTAACATCTCATTCGAAAGATGTAACCTCCAACAGTTCAGCACTCCTTCAGTATTCCACAAGTATCAGCCGAGATTATGTGCTCAAGTCTCATTCTGTTTTAAATTCTGTTTTCTACGCTAATAGGATTGGATTTTTCAAGTAAATTATTCTGCAAAAATACCTGTTCTTCCAACTGTTGTTGAACCGTTGGCAACTTTATAACAAACTTGACTCGCTCAGAAGATAGGTCTCGCATTTCATCCAGACTGAGGTCATACCTACAAAGAACAGATTACCAGAAACAAAGTACTTTAAACACTGAATATTATCTTCATCTTCCAAAAAATCCCAAGTGTTTAGATCATTTAACACCTACAAAATCTAAATTGTGATTTAAATGACAATAATAATAATGTAGAATAAAAATAGAGCTTAACATTGGCAAACAATATTAGGGACGTGAAATACTTGAGGTAGTAACCAACAGTAATATCTATTTATTCCCTTTGAGTCCTACACACAACTTGCAGTTACATAGTGCCTTTAACGTAGTAAAATGTCCCAAGGTGCTTTGCATGAGCATCATCAGACAAAAATTGACACTGAGCCACATAGAGATATTAGGACATGCTTGATCAAAGAGGTTTTTAAAGGGCGACTGAGAGAAGAGAGTGGTAGCGAGGCAGAGAGGTTTAGGGAGGAAATTCCAAGGCCGCCAATGGTGGAGCGAAAAAAATTGGGAATGCGCAAAAGGCCAGAATTGGAGGAGCGCTGAGATCTTGGAGGGTTGTAAGGCTGGAGGAGGTTTCAGAGATAGGGAGAGGGTGAGGCCATGAGGGATTTGAACAAAAGGATCAGAATTTTGAAATCGCTGCTGGACTGAGAGCCAATGTAGGTCAGCAAGCACAGGGGTGATGGATGATTGAGACGGTTCGAGTTACGATATGGGTAGAAGAGTTTTAGATGTGCTCAAATATAAGGAGGGTGGTAAGCTGACCAGAAGAGCATTGGAATAGTTCAATATGAAAGTAACAAAGACATGAAGGTTTCAGCAGCAAATGGGCTGAGGCTGGGGAGAAGACGGATGATGTTACGGTCTTCGTGATATACAGGATATTGGGTCGGAAACTCAGCTCAGGGTTAAATAGAACGCTGAAGGTGCAATTAGTGTGTGACAGCACCCACCTGCTGCTGGAACTGTCTTCCATGCCTTTATCTCCTCCACACTCAACTATTTCAATGCTCTCCTGGCTTTTATTAAAAAAGAGAGGGTTTGAGTATGAGTAAAGATGGCTTACTGCAATTATATAGACCCTGGTGAGACCACACCTGTGCACAGTTTTGGTCTCCTTATCTAAGGAAGGATATACTTGCCTGGGAGGCGGTGCAATTGAGGTTCACTAAATTGATTCCTGGGATGAGAGGGCTGTCTTATGAGAGGTTGTGTAAAATGGGCCTATACTCTCTGGAGTTTAGAAGAATGAGAGGTGATCTCATTGAAACATACAAGATTCGGAAGGGGATTGACAGGGTAGATGCTGAGAGGTTGTTTCCCCTGGCTGGAGAGTCTAGAACTAGGGGGCACGGTCTCAGTCTCATTTAAGACTGAGATGAGGAGGAATTTCTTCACTCAGAGGGTTATGAATCTTTGGAATTCTCAATCCCAAAGGGCTGTGGATGCTGAGTCTCAATATATTCAAGACTGAGATATAGATTTTGAGAGTCTAGGGAAATCAAGGGATATGGAGATCGGGCAGGAAAGTGGAGTTGAGGTCGATGATCAGCCATAATATTATTGAATGGCGGAGCAGGCTTGAGGATTGGCATGGCTTACTCCTGCTCCTACTTATGTTCTTATATGGGGATAGTGCAGGTAAGTGGAGTTGAGGTAGAAGATCAGCCATGATCTCATTGGAATGGTGGTGTAGGCTTGAGGGGCCGAATAGCCTCCTCCTGCTCCTATTTCTTGTGTTCTAAAAACAACCCCATATATGCAGTTGCATACAAATATATTTTGCAGAGGCAACAGAGCCTCTACTGGACTAGGGCCACACAACAACCACAAATCAGCCAGAATTCCACAACTAGTTCAATCAATTCATCTGTTCAGAAAATCAGTTTTAGTGTTATCTCGTCAGCAGTGGGAAAATCAATTGGAGGGTTTCAGAATGTTGTTCATTCTCTCACTGTTGATGCGACTTTAAAAAAAAAGTTAACATTTCCATAATATTGGCAATTTTAAAAAAATTAAATACTGGTGGGGGTGGGGAGATAGGGTAGAGGGGAGCAAATCTTGGTGTGTCTACAAATGCAAACTGTGGGCTACACCTGGAGACAACTGAGATAATTTGACTCTGGCTACGACAGTCTGGTTCAGCAACTGATGTACAAGCTATGTAAATTCGCCATGCAGGGTAGAGGAATGTCTTTCACTCGCTTGTGAAGCAGTGGAGTAGATTTTCATCTTCACCGCTTGGGCGGGAATCTGGCACAGCATATTGCCCACCTCTTAAATAACCCGCCTGATTTTCATTCTATTGACCATCAACAACCTGCATTTATATAGAGCCTTTAACATGCCAAAATGTCCCAAGACACTGCACACGAGTGATTTTCGAACAAAATTTGACACCAAGCCTCAAACAGATATTAGGACAGGTGACCAAAAGCTTTGTCAAAGAGGTACATTTTAAGAAGCGTTTAGGAGAGAGAGCTAAAGAGGCAGAGAGGCTTAGGGAGGGAATTCCACGACTTTGGGTTTAAGCAGCTGAACGCACGGCCGCCAATGATGGGGCGATAGAAATTGGAGATGTGCAAGAGGCCAGAATTGAAGGAATGCAGAGATCTCGGAGGTTACAGAGATAAGGAGAGGCGAGGCCATGGCGAAATTTGAACACAAGGATGAGAATTTTACATTCAAGGCATTGCCAGACCGGGAGTCAATGTATGAGAAAAGAGGTGGTGGATGAACGGGACTTGGTGCGAGTTAGGTTACGGGCAATGCTTCCGCTCTGCAGCTCCCGCACAACCGGCTCACCGGCTTTAAATAGGAAAAACCACACACGCACTGTACTTTGAATGGGCCACGCAGTTCCTTAAAGGAGCCGCATATCCCCTCCCCCCCAAATTTAAAGGGAATATTGGTAATGGGTAGCAATCTACAACGGACATGCAATCCACTCCATCAGATTACTGCCCAGTCACAATGTGCCGAGCTTCATGTCTGGTATTCTAAAAAGAAACATCTCAAACATTTCATACACAACAAATACTGAGCAGCTGCTTTTAATTGACACAGTTCATCAGCTGCATTAGCTCTGGTGTTCCTGATCTAAATGTTAGCAGCTCTTGCGGTTTTCCTTCTCAAACAAGATCTATTGTTGCCCAAGATGCAAACCCACAAGTTAACGGCTTTCTCTTGTCTGGAATGCTTTAACCTTGTCAATACCCAGGACATCAATGCTGACAGTGGTTAAGACAGATGAGAGGTCAATACTAAACCCAGGCCCTCCCAGAAACTATTTGACAAGTGATCAACCTTGTATGAACTTAGAAGGCGAATGTTTGGTGCAGAAGGAGATCGTGGCAAAGGTGCGGCGAGTATTTTGTGGCGGAGGAGCGGCAAGAGATCGTGGCGGAGGTGCCCAGAAGAGCCGAGGGCCCAGGGGCAGCACGGGCCAGCCCACACTGCATATGTGTACACACTAGGTCCGTGCAGCAGAGCAGGTCTCCAGTCATCCTAGTTAACCCTTGCCACTGGATGTGCAACGGTCACCACACATTAAAAAAAATCCATGCACAGGCATCTTCCACCCATTCAACTGGAGTTCAGGACTAGAACATCCATGAACTCATGTGGAAGCAAGTCATCCTCGTTCGAGGGACCACCTATGATGATGATGATGATGATGATGACGACAGTTTCACAAGATTCACCTCTGGACAATCTTTCATTGTGACAGTAATTCCAGAAAAATGAAAATCAGATCTGGTAGGTCAGCACAAATATTACATACACACCATAATATACGCACCACCAGGCCAGACTGTCCATAGTTTCTGGAAGAATCTTGAATTGAGTGTTAAATTATGTAAAGAGGTCCAGGCAACCACTATATTAAAACCACTGTCCCAACTACCAGTAACAGGTAGCAGGTGGTGGCTCAGCAAATGGAACCATACCACTGTCCACCTTCTGGAACTTCAGAGATTTCTGCGGGATCCTGACTGAGCCACACAACGTACCCCTACCAAGCACAGAGCTGCAAGAGGCCTTCAACTTTAGTTGAAGTATTCGCTTTGACTTGCTCCCCATTCAAAAAAAAAGCAAACAAACCTGCTAGAATATTAAGCACCCTTAAAAAAATGATACCGAACAGGACTGTGACTGGAACACCACCACGTGCAGCAGAAATAACATTTCAAGGGAGGGATCCGCACGTCATGTAACGGGCATCAAAAATAACTCCACTCAAAAGGTGAAAATGTGAATCAAACTGCTTGCAACCCGGAAAAAGGAAGGATCCCTGCGAACTGGCGCGGCCCGCCGGAGAGTCGGCCGAGTTGGAAAGAACTCGGGGGCCGCCGAGCTGCGCCTCTCCTCTCCTCTCCTCTCCTCTCCCCTGGGAGCCGGTTACCTGTGCTGTGAGAACAGCTGGCTCTGAGCTGTCTGCTGGCGGAGCTCGTTCTTCAGCTGCCAGTGCTGCCCGTCCAGGTACCTGGCCAGCGAGGTGTCCCTGATGCCGAGCCTGCTTTGCATTGCATCCACCTCCTGTTGCTGCTGGTGATGAGGCTGCTGGTTTTTCCGCATTTTAAAAAAAAAATACTCTTTTTTTTAAAAACCACCCCCTCCCCGCCCTCTTCTGCTTCAACACCTCCTCCTCAAGGCCGGCAAATTGTCCCTGGCTAAACTGTATCTTTTTTTTTCCTCCCTCGGGTTACTTTTCGCGCACGGTGCGTCAGCGCGCGACGTATGGGCGGGGCGAGGCGGCCCGTGGGAGCCAGAGGTCCGGCAGCAGTGTGTCTTGCACTGGTTGTCCCGCTCCCAACACAACACACACACATCCCAACAAAATACACACACATACACACCCCAACAAAATACATACAGATCCCAACAAAATACACACACACATACACATCCCAACAAAATACACACACATCTCAACAAAACACACACATCCCAACAAAATACACACACACATCGCAACAAAACACACACATCCCAACAAAATACACACACACACACACATCCCAACAAAATACACACACCCCAACAAAACACACACATCTCGACAAAACACACACACATTCCAACAAAATACACGCACATAGGCCACACCTATCATTTTAAAAAAAAGAAAGATTTCTTTTTTTCTAAAAATTGCAAATCAGAAATAAACCCCAGAAAGTGCGAGAAGCACTCCGACACAAGCTCGGTTAAGGTGATCCGTCTTTCTGATGAGACGCTAAACCGAGGCCCCTTCTGCCCTCTCGTGGACGTAAAAGATCCCATGGCACTATTTCGAAGAAGAGCAAGGGAGTTATCCTCGGTATCCTCAATATTTATCCCTCAATCAACATAACGGAGAATGAACCATTTATCTCGACTCTGTTTTCTGTTAGCCAATGGAGTCAAGGACACACGTATCGAAGGTAGAGTCTCAGTTGAGGAGATCTTCGAAGTGCTCCTTCCAGCAGGCCCTGACTGCCTCGGTGAGTGTCTCCCTGTTCTTGGCCAGCAGTGGGGTAGGGCCTTGGGTGCTTGGGCCGCAGGTGGACTTAACTGCAGTGAAGAATCCTCTCACGGCCAGCTGCTGGATCTCTTGTGCTTTCTCCACCCACCATCTATTCTGTAGGTCACGGGTTTTTTGTTGGACCTCGGTCTTCAGCCTTCTGTAGAGCTGCTTCGCTGCTCCCGAATTGGGTTGCTGCTTTAAGTTCAGAAATGCCTTGCGCTTGCGGTTTATTAGCTCCTGGATCTCCTGGTCGTGGTCGTCAAACCAGTCTTGGCGTTTCCTGGTTGAGTGACCGAGCGTCTCTTCGCAGGCGTTGGTTATGATGGTCTGGAGGGCAGACCAGGCATTGTGGGCATTCTGCGTCTTGGGGTCATCGAGGGTCGCCAGGTTGGCAGTGAGGCGCTGGCTGTATAAGGCTCTCTTAACTGGGTCTTTGATTGCCCTGGCGTTGATCTTCTGCCGCATTGCTTCTGTTGCTGTCGCCGCTTTGGGTCTATATTAATGTTGATGACGGAATGGATTAGGCAGTGGTCCGTCCAGCAGTCGTCGGCTCCTGTCATGGCGCCGACGGTCCCTCGCTTGGACAATGGTGCAGTCGGGCAGGTGCCAGTGCTTGGAGCAAGGGTGATGCCACGATGCCTTGTACTTGTCCCTCTGGCGGAACAAAGTGTTCGTGATGACAAGGTCATGTTCTAGGCATTTTGTCAGGAGCAGAGTACCGCTGGAGTTAGTTTTCCCTACCCCCTCTCTGCCGATCATGCCTCCCCAGAGGTCTGTGTCCTTACCAACTCAGGCGTTAAAGTCGCTGAGAAGGATCAGGACTCGGGACAAGGATTGTTTGAGGCTGGAGTAGAATTCCTCTTTGGTCTCATCAGTTGCGTCGAGTGTTGGGGCGTATGCACTGATGACTGTGGTGCACTGGTTCTGGAATAGGGTGAGCCGGAGAGTCATAAGACGTTCGCTTATCCTGCAGGGGAGTCTCTGAGGCGGCCGACCACCTCGTTCTTATGGTGAAGCCAACTCCATGGAGGCGCCGTTCTTCTTCTGGTTTGCCTTTCCAGAAGAAGGTAACCACCACCTTGTTCTTTGAGCTGGCCTTCCCCTGCCCGCCTGGTCTCGCTTAGGGCGGTGATGTCGACGTCAAAGCATCTGATGGCAGTGCAGTGTTCCTGTTATGTATGTAGACCATGTATACGAACTGTATAGTCACATCAGGTATGCTACCAGAGGGCACTGCGGTGGGAGACCTGAAGGTCACCTGCATAGGTGTTCAAGGCCCAGTATAAAAGGCTGCCCACCATGCTTCAGGCTCACTCTGGAGTTACAATAAAGGGGACTAAGGTCACAACAGCTCAAGTACAATACTAGACCTCATGGGGTCATTCATAATAGTGTTAAAGACATAACAACTGGCGACGAGATTATGAACTTTCACGCAAAAATGACTAATGTTGGTGCATTAGAAAAGTTCTCAGACGGTGAAGATTGGGAAGCCTTTACGGAGCGGCTGTACCAATATTTTGTAGCAAACGACCTGGTAGGCGATGATCCAGCCACGCTGGCAGATAAGTGCAGAGCTATCCCGTTGACCAGTTGTGGGCTCGAGTCTACAGCCTCGTCAGGGACTTTCTTGCAACAGAGAAAACAACGACCAAGTCGTACGAGGAGCTGAAAGTGCTAATTCGGGACCAAATCAAACTTAAGGAGAGCATCCTCACGGCCAGGTATCGATTTTATACACACCGCCACCCCGAGGACCAGGAAATTGTGAAGTACGCTGCCGACCTCAGGAGGCTGGCAGGACCGTGTGAATTCGGCGCATCCCTCACCGATGCGTTGCAGGACATCTTCGTAATTGGCATCGGTCATGAGGCCCTTCTTCACAGGCTGAAACCACCATCACTCTGCAGAAGGCCATCAGCATCAGCCAGACATTCATGACCTCAAGCGGCAGCTCCAAGCAGATGGTGTGTTAGATCTCTTAATTTCCAATGAAATAAGAACTCCGATGGTAGTTTTAACTTTTTAATCTTGGCAGAGAGCAACAAGCTGCTGGCTGATTGCCAGTTCCTTTGTCTTACTGGGACCACATGGTCAAAATGGCTGTATTTATACCGGGTTCAATTTACAGAAAAGAACTCGCCTTCTTTGACCTTATTGGCTCAATTATTAGTCTTTTAACCTTTTAATTGGCTCGCTACCCAAGGGTCCTAAAATGTCAAGTTGATTGATGCCTTAATGCAACATGCTGAAATGCATGTAGCAGCCTTGACTTGGGGTCTGTGAATTGTCACAGTCTGTCTAAATGCAGCCTGTTTGAATTCTCTATCAATCCCCCCTTTGATTCTTTCACAAACTGAATCATAAAACATCAGGTATCACTGGTTAAACATTCTACAAAATAATTTCATACATGTTAATAGAGATTCCTTCTAAAATTTGTTGATGTGTTTCGCCACATGTCCGGACTAGTAGCTTCCACACAAATTTACACCAACCCGAGTTCCATCGTGGCCACAATGGAAGTCTGGTGTTAGTGGGTTAATTAACCTTATTCCAATTTAATCCAAATCAATATCTTAGTTCAACCAGTAAACAACCTTCCCTTAAGCATAACATATTCCTTTGCCACGTACAGACGGTCTGCTGGAACCTGCAAGGTGTCTCACCTGCGGGACAGCAGCTACAGCCGCCTGGTCGCAACAACATTTAATCAACATAAACAAACAATATAAAAGTAAAACAATTACAACAAATAGAATTAAACCTTCCACCAATTAAGTTCCTATTGAACCTAGCCATTCAGTGGCTCCACTCCACAAAGTGAATGATGGGGGTTGCTTAAGTTTTTCTACCTCCTTTTGGATATGCTCCGCTAAGTGGGTAATTTCTTCGGAGCTATCTGGGATATATGTGCAACACTCAGTTCCAAGTAGGGTGCAAGTACCTCCCTTTTCAGCCAGGATGTAATCAAGGGCCAGTCTATTCTGTAGGGCTACTGTGCGGATTGCTGCCATTTCTGCATTGATTTTAACTAGGGCTTCTGAGGTATCATTGGCTACCCATTCCACAATGGATGCCATGTTAATGGATTCCCTTGCCAGTTTGGCGGTCCCATACCCAGGGATCAGAATGGCAAAGAACCTCTCTGTTTCTGTGATAGCTCTCTTAGGCCGGTGTAAATGTTCCGACAGTGACTTTATATGATACATATAAGGCACAATGTAGGCTAAATAGCAGGATCCCATCCAATTCTGGGGCAGCCAAGGGTAGGCCTTGTGGCCACACACCCAATAGGTGCCATTATATGCAATGAATGTTAGCTGTTTCTTTGTCAGCAACACTCCGGGGCCTGTCCAGGCTTTTCCATCTGTTTTATTCAGAATCCCCGTTATGTTAAAAATTCCCACATCGGCCCAGTTTGGACGGTTCCGTGGCTTGATTATATTATAATTCCGGGAGCAGTTACTATACCCCATATTTTGGCCTCCTTTGATGTTTCTAATCAGACAGACCAATTCCCCCGGTCTTCCTATTCCCGTTGTATTAGTGATAACAAAAAATGGGGGCCGTTTGGAATTATTGTAACACGGTTGGTATCCCCCTTCAAAGGTAGTCAGATTGTAACCTGCTGACTTCCATTTACGTGCCCAGTTTTCCGTATCCTGAAACGCATTGCCTGTTTTGTTTTGATTAATTATCCACTCAGCCATTTCCGAGATATTCAAGGGAACTGGCCTCAAGGGAATCCCTCCCTTTGAGTGAATAGGAATATGCGCACATACCCAACAACTAGAAATGTTACCTTGTTTGGCATAAATGTATGACATATATAAAAAGGTATTTACATGTAATTCCCTTGCTACCCTACTATTTCCCTTTGGTGCAGAGGGTCGGCTAGTAAGAAGTAGGCAAATGCCTAGAATACCTACAATCAGTAATACAGTAAATTTATACATTTTGGCAAAAAGTAATTGTCCTTATTAGATTTCAGCTTCAGTTACGGGTGCTCGTTTAACGTGTGAAGCGTGGATCCAGGCTTTCTTTCCTTGGACTTTAACAGCTGCCTGGGTGGTCAATAACACTTGATAAGGTCCCTCCCACTTGGCACCCAAAGGTTCTTTATGCAACTTTTTCACATACACCCAGACTCCCGGGATGATGTCGTGTCCTCCTTCGGGTGGATTACCCCAAGCTGCCGATACCTGTCGGGAAACAGAACTAATAGCATTAGTTAAGTTCTGACAGTATGATAACAAAGTGTCACCCATTAAGTGAACATCAGCTTTCCGTAAATCGATAGTTCCTGGCAGCGACATGGGTCTTCCTGTTATAATTTCAAATGGGCTTAGACCTGCAGCTCTGTTCGGGGTTACCCTAATGCTACATAGCACTATTGGTAGTGCCTGGGGCCATGGTGTTCCTTCAATTCTTCTTTCTTCAAAGTTCTAATTGACCATGTCACCCGACCATCCTCAAAATGCAACGATGAATCTACTTGGATTAGAACGTCCATTCCCAAAAGGGGTTGATCTACTGGGCCTATCCAGACCGGCGTGGTTAGTTCATGTGGACCCAGCCCTATAAGTACTGGTGTTGTCCTTTTAATTTCCATTTTCTGGCCTCCAACTCCATAGGCTGTACGTACCCTACCATCCAACGGCAAAAAGTCTCCATATTGTAAGGGGTAAGCATGTTAATTCCGTCCCTGTGTCTAAAAGACAGTCCACATCCTTATCGCCCACCCTCACAGTTATATATAGCCCAACTCCCCTTTGTTGCATTAGTGCGAGGAGGTGGGCCAGGGTGGGCTCTAATCGTTTTTTGCTATCCCAAGTAACTCCTTCTGTTGTTGTATTGTCAGTCGCTTAAATGCTTCTATGAGGTCGTTATCTTGTGACAAGCCTGGCTTGTTGGCTGAATTGTATCCCTGGCTGCGTCCTCTTCCCCAGCCACGACCTTTCTGTTTTGCCCTGTACGTCTTGACCCAGTGACCTTCTTTCCCACAATAATGACATTTTCCGGGTAATTTTCCTAATGACTGTTTATCGGAATCCTGGGATTTCCATCCCATAGCCAGTAAAGCTCGGACTTTAGCTCCCATATCCCGATCTAATTGGTTACATCGATCCACCAATGCTGCAAAGGTAGTTCCTCTACCTTCCCAGTCCGGTAACACTACCTTAAGCATTTTGGACAGTTCTGGCTTTAGACCTGCCATGAAAGCTGCTTTCAGGGGTCCTAACACTTGTTCATCCATTTCTTCATCCGTATTATTCATACCCGAATGTTCTAGCCACATGCATCTAAACCGCTCGTCATACTCCAGGACCTCCTCTGTTCCTTTCTGTTGGCAGGCTGCAATTTTTCCCCAGTCTGTCTTAGCTGGACTGAAGACTTGCAGCCAGTATTTAATCGCCTCCCGTCCTGCGTCTAATTCGTGCTCATTCTGCCCCAAAGCTCCATCTACCTTGTCGTGCAATTTTCTTCCCTGTGTTTTTGGCACCATTATGGTCAAAATTTGCACTCCGTCCCAGGGATGAAGTTGATATATATTTCTTAAGCGGTCCAATTGGTCCCATGTTTTTACTCCCCCTTTCTTTGGATTGGGCAATTTCTTGGACCATTTATCAATTTTCTCTGGGTCTGCCGGAGCATGAACTAAGTATTCTTCGTACACCCTTCTCTTTGTTTTTTTGATTCCGCCCTCATCCGCAGTCTCTTCTGATTTGACTACAACTCGTCTTTTTTTAAACGGGGCAAAGCGCACCCCTAATTCGTCATCCTCCAACACTGTATTGTTGGAGGATTCAGAATCCGTATCTATTCCTCGGTCGTGTCTTCGGGTTTGTGCTTTTAATTTATCCAAACATGGGTACCCTGGGAATTGATCAATACATTTTCCTTTTCCTATTACTGTCTCTTGACCTAATGATTTTTTCTATTCTTTAATTTCACCTTTAAGATCTTTAACTTCCGCTTCCAGCTTTTCAAGTTCAAGCTTTTTCTGTCGCAGCTGTGCACAAACAGCTTGCAATTGATCCTTTGTACTGGTCAGTTTTCGATCATGTTGGGAACGCATTATAATTTCATTCCGGTTTCGAATCTGGCCCATAACCGCTAGGAACCATCTAGTTTTCTCTTTATTTTTCATACGGGTCGTTTTTCCCCAGACCCTTTTAATCTCGTCCAAGGACCATTGTCCTTTGGAGGTTCCGTACTTTTGTTCGATCTTAATACAGGTTTTAGATAAGTTGAATTGTTGCTCTATGTATTCTTTCAACTGTTCGAGGATTTCATCTAACGAAACTTCAGGTGGTGCCTGCCCACCTTTAACAATTCTTTGCTCTTATCTCCTGCTGCCATTATATTGATTTGTTTACTGGTGTCTTGAGTCGTAGGCTTTCCAACCGATCAACAGGTCGGTGATTAATTAACTAACACACCGCCGAAGTTTAGACGTCTATGGGACCTCGAGCCGACTACCAACCGGAGGGTTCGCAAACCGGGGGCTTTCGGAATCGCGTAGAAGGAGAGGCGAATTTAGACTTTTGACTGAGCACTTTTTAAAAAGAGGTGTCCTTATGTAGGTCTGATGTCCAAAATTCAGTTTCTTTCCTCAGCGATCCTGTTCGCAGCGCCAAAATTGTTAGATCTCTTAATTTCCAATGAAATACGAACTCCGATGGTAGTTTTAACTTTTTAATCTTGGCAGAGAGCAACAAGCTGCTGGCTGATTGCCAGTTCCTTTGTCTTACTGGGACCACATAGTCAAAATGGCTGTATTTATACCGGGTTCAATTTACAGAAAAGAACTCGCCTTCTTTGACCTTATTGGCTCAATTATTAGTCTTTTAACCTTTTAATTGGCTCGCTACCCAAGGGTCCTAAAATGTCAAGTTGATTGATGCCTGAATGCAACATGCTGAAATGCATGTAGCAGCCTTGACTTGGGGGTCTGTGAATTTTCACAGTCTGTCTAAATGCAGCCTGTTTGAATTCTCTATCATGGTGACTCACTCTCAGGACTCAAACCCGGCAAGTACTGTAAATAGAATGGCGCCTTTCACATGCAGAACAGCTTAACGTGAATCTGCCCAGGGCAGAGCATACAGGTCCCCGAGTCCTTTAACTCAAAGTCCGCCGAGGGATTCAAACGTAAGTCGAGTAGCACCATGCTCACGTTGCGGAGGTAATCACGGGGCTCATCAGTGTCGGTTCAGAGACTATGTGTGCAAAGGCTGCAGCACAAAAGGCCATCTCCAGCAAATGTGCAAAAGAGCTGTGACACACCACTTGGAAGAGTCAGCAGATGGCTATGAATTCAGCGCGCATTACGAGGATATGGCTCAAGAGGCAGCTCAGTCCCAGGATGAAGTGTATGGAATATATACCTGCACCACAGACTGTCCTCCAGTGATAATGGAAGTCGAGATAAATGGCATTCCAGTCTTCATGGAAATGGACATGGGGACGAGTCAATCAGTAATGAGCCAGGAAGCCTTTGAAAGGCTATGGAACGATCAAGCTCAACGATCGAAGCTGGCCCCGGTTCAGGCAAAGTTGCGCACCTACACCAAAGAACTGATGGGAAGTGATACATGTTGTGTATCTGTAAAGCATGCACTCCCATGTTCCGCCACCAGGGAGCGCATCCCTTGAAGTCCCAAGGGATCCTAGCATCCCTTGGGAGCACTGTATATAAGCCGGCCTGTTACTCACTCTGGAGTGTCTTAATAAAGACTGAGGTCACTGTTACTTTAACCTCCCTGTGTGCAGTCTCATCTGTGTTAGGAACACAATAACTAGCGACGAGTATACGAATCCAACGCAAAGATGCAGCAAACTGTGGGCATCCTGGAGAAGTTCTCGGAGGGTGAGAACTGGGAAGCCTAGGTCGAACAGCTAGACCAGTACTTTATAGCCAACGAGCTGGACGGAGAAGGAAGTGCTGCAAAAAGGAGAGCGGTCCTCCTCACGGTCTGCGGGGCACCGACCTACAGCCTCATGAAGAATCTTCTGGCTCCGGTGAAACCCACAGTTAAGTCGTATGAGGAGCTGTGTACACTGGTTCGGGAGCATCTTAACCAGAGGGAGAGCGTGCTGATGGCGAGGTATCGGTTCTATACGTACCAGCGATCTGAAGGTCAGGAAGTGCCGAGCTACGTCGCCGAGCTAAGGCGACTTGCAGGACAATGTGAATTTGATGGCTACCTGGAGCAAATGCTCAGAGACTTTTTTGTACTGGCCATTGGCCACGAGACCATCCTACGAAAACTTTTGACTGTAGAGACGCCGACCCTCAGTAAGGCCATTGCAACAGCACAGGCGTTTATGTCCACCAGTGATAACACCAAACAAATCTCACAGCTCACAAGTGCTAGGAATGTTCATAAATTGACTGGAACTGTGTTTGCGAGCAGAAATGTACAGGGCAGAAACCACGAGTCTGCAACTGCCAGCATGCCTCAGGTGACCCAGATGACTCAGAGTCCGCAACAAAGGATGAATGCAAGGCAATTCACACTTTGTTGGCATTGTGGAGGCTTCCATTCAGCCTATTCATGCCGCTTCAAAGGGTATGTTTGCAAGAGCTGTGGAACAATGGGGCACCTCCAACAAGCTTGCAGACGAACTGCAAGCTCTGCAAAACCTGCTAACCACCACGTGGCAGAGGAAGATCGGTCCATGGTAGATCAAAGCAATTTCGAGCCTCAGAGAGAGGAGGCAAATGCTGAAGTACACGGGGTGCACACATTTTCAACGAAATGTCCACCTATAATGCTAAATGTAAAATTGAATGGCTTACCCGTAGCCATGGAACTGGACACTGGCGCTAGCCAATCCATCATGAGTAAAACGATGTTTGAGAGACTGTGGTGCAACAAGGCACTCAGACCAGCCCTGAGCCACAACCACACGAAAACTGAGAACGTACACCAAAGAGCTTATCACTGTCCTGGGCAGCGCCATGGTCAAGGTCACCTACGAGGGCACGGTGCACGAACTGCCACTCTGCATTGTCCCGGGCCATGGCCCCACACTGCTTGGAAGGAACTGGCTGGGCAAAATCTGCTGGAACTGGGATGACATCCGAGCGCTATCACATGTTGATGAGGCCTCGTGTACCCAGGTTCTTAACAAATTTCCGTCCCTTTTTGAGCCAGGTATTGGAAACTTTTCCGGGGCAAAGGTGCAGATCCACTTGGTCCCAGGGGCACGACCCATCCACCACAAGACACAAACGGTACCTCACATGATGAGGGAGAGACTGGAAATCGAGCTGGACAGACTGCAACGCGAGGGCATCATCTCGCCAGTGGAATTCAGCAAGTGGGCCAGCCCAATTGTTCCAGTACTCAAAAGTGATGGTACGGTCAGGATTTGCGGCGATTATAAAGTAACTATTAATCGTTTCTCGCTACAGGACCAATACCCACTACCTAAGGCAGACGACCTATTTGCGACGCTGTCAGGAGGCAAGCTAATCACCAAGCTCGACCTGACTTCGGCCGACATGACGCAGGAGCTGGAGAAGTTTTCGAAGGGCCTCATCTGCATCAACACGCACAAGGGACTGTTCATCTACAACAGATGCCCGTTTGGAATTCGGTCGGCTGCAGCGATCTTCCAGAGAAACATGCGGAGCCTACTCAAGTCGGTACCACGCATGGTGGTTTTTCAGGACGACATATTGGTCACGGGTCGGGACACCGTTGAGCACCTACAAAACCTGGAGGAGGTCCTCTAGCGACTGGATCGTGTAGGGCTGCAGCTGAAGAGGTCGAAATGCGTCTTCATGGCAACAGAAGTGGAGTTTTTGGGGAGAAAGATCGCGGCGGATGGCATTCGGCCCAAAGACGCCAAGACAGAGGCTATCAGGAACGCGCCCAGGCCACAGAACGTCACAGATTTACGGTCGTTCTTGTGACTCCTCAAGTATTTTGGTAACATCCTACCGGGGTTAAGCACCATGTGTTATTGCATAAAGGTGAGAACTGGGTATGGGGAAAAAAACCAAGTAAT
This sequence comes from Pristiophorus japonicus, assembly GCF_044704955.1. NCBI lineage: Eukaryota > Metazoa > Chordata > Chondrichthyes > Pristiophoridae > Pristiophorus > Pristiophorus japonicus. The sequence goes on from NC_091983.1 coordinate 211,270,589, forward strand.
TGCTTTTGAGAAAGCCAGAAACATTTTATGCTCCAAAAAGCTGTTTGTATTGTATAACCCGTGTAAAAGACTTGTGCTAGCATGTGATGCGTCGTCGTATGGAGTCGGGTGTGTATTACAACAAGCTAACGTTGCGGGGAAGTTGCAACCTGTCGCCTATGCCTCCAGGAGCTTGTCTAAGGCCAAGAGGGCCCACAGCATGATTGAGAAAGAGGCATTAGCGTGCGTGTTTGGGGTAAAGAAAATGCATCAGCACCTGTTTGGCCTCAAATTTGAGCTGGAAATTGATCACAAGCCCCTCATATCCCTGTTCACTGAAAACAAGGGGATAAATACTAATGCCTCAGCCCATATACAAAGGTGGGCACTCGCGCTATCAGCGTACAACTATACCATCCGCCACAGGCCAGGCACCGAGAACTGTGCGGATGCTCTCAGTCGTCTACCATTGCCCACCACGGGGGTGGAAATGGTGCAGCCTGCAAACTTGTTGATGGTGGCGCAGCCCGCAGACTTGTTGATGGTCATGGAAGCGTTTGAAAATGATAAATCACCTGTCATGGCCCGCCAGATAAGGACTTGGACCAGCCAAGATCCTCTGCTGTCCCTAGTAAAAAACTGTGTTCTGCAAGGGAGCTGGGCCAGCATCCCTGTTGAAATGCAAGAGCTAATCAAGCCGTTCCAGCGGCGAAAGGACGAGCTGTCCATTCAGGCAGACTGCTTGTTGTGGGGTAACCGTGTTGTGCTACCAAAAAAGGGCAGGGAGACATTCATCTCGGATCTCCACAGCACACACCCGGGTATAGTAATGATGAAAGCGATAGCCAGATCCCACGTGTGGTGGCCCGGTATCAACTCTGACTTAGAGTCCTGTGTACGGCAATGCAGCGTGTGTGCTCAGTTGAACAATGCGCCCAGAGAGGCACCACTAAGTTTGTGGTCCTGGCCCTCCAGACCATGATCGAGGATTTATGTCAACTATGCGGGCCCGTTTCTCAGTAAAATGTTCCTGGTGGTGGTGGATGCTTTTTCAAAATGGATTGTGTCATGTATTCAACCAGCATTGTAAACCATGTATAATCTGACCTAAGTTGTACACTGTGAGAACAATGACCACTAGGTGGTGAACTTGTGGGAGACACTCCTAACCTGGACCTTCAGGTATAAAAGGGGAAGCTCCACCCACTTTCATCACTTGAGTGCTAAGGAATAAAGGACAGGTCACAGACTGACCTTCTCTCAAGCATGGGCCTCGTGTGCATTTATACTGTATAGTAAGGACGTATCAGATTGAATGTGAAATAATGTCGGGAAGCACCGCCACCGCCACCATTGAAAGCCTGAGGGCCATGTTTGTCACCCACGGCCTGCCTGACGTACTGGTCAGTGACAGCGGGCCATGTTTCACCAGTGCCGAATTTAAAGAATTCATGACCCGCAATGGGATCAAACATGTCACCTCAGCCCTGTTTAAACCAGTCTCCAATGGGCAGGCAGAGCGGGCAGTACAAACAAGCAAACAGAGCCTCAAACGAGTCACAGAAGGCTCACTCCAAACCCATCTGTCCCCAGTACTGCTCAGCTGCCGCACGAGATCCCACTCGCTCACAGTGGTGCCCCCGGCTGAGCTACTCATGAAAACCAGACTCTCGCTGGTTCACCCCAACCTGCATGATGAGGTAGAAAGCAGGCGACAGCAACAAAATGTAAACGATGGTCGTGCCACTGTGTCACGGGAAATTGATCTGAATGACCCTGTGTATGTGCTAAACTATGGACATGGTCCCAAGTGGATTATGGGCACGGTGATAGCTAAAGAAGAGAGTAGGGTGTTTGTAGTCAAACTAAACAATGGACAAATTTGCAGAAAGCACCTGGACCAAACGAGGCTGCGGTTCACAAACTGCCCTGAACAACCCACAGCAGACACCGCCTTTCTCGAGCCCACAACACACACCCAAAGGATCAACGACACCACCCCGGACCAGGAAATCGAACCCATCACGCCCAACAGCCCAGCAAGGCCAGGCTCACCCAGCAGCCCTGCAGGGCCAACAACACGCCAGCCGAGCGAGGGCACAACCAACACAGACATTTGTACCGAGGCGGTCCACCAGGGAAACAAAGGCTCCCGACCGCCTCACCTTGTAAATAGTTTTCACTTTGACTTTAGGGGGGAGTGATGGTATGTATTTGTAAAGCATGCACTCCCACCAGGGAGCGCATCCCCTGAAGTCCCAAGGGATCCCAGCATCCCTTGGGAGCACTGCATATAAGTCGACTCCTAAGGCCTGTTACTCACTCTGGAGTGTCTTAATAAAGACCGAGGTAACTGTTACCTTAACCTCCCTGTGTGCAGTCTTATCTGTGTTTGGAACACAATAGGTACAAACCCCAAATGTCGACTGTACTCCCCACAGGTGATGGTTGACTTGTGTGTTTCCCCAGCTTTTTTCAGTTGTTTTTTCAGATTTCTAGTATTTTGCTTTTTATGACAAGGTATTGTTTTATTGGGTCAAACTTTTAAATATTCCTATAAAGATTACATAACAACTTAAGAATTAGGGACAGGAGTAGGCCATTCGGCCTCTCAAGCGTGCTCCGCCATTCAATGAGATCATGGCTGATCTACTTCAACTCCACTTTCCTGCACAATCCCCATATCCCTTGATTTCCTTAATATCCAAAAATCTATTCATCTCTGTCTTGAATATACTCAAAGACTGAATCTCCACAACCCTCTGGGGGTAGAGAATTCCAAAGATTCATCAGTCTCTGAGTGAAGAAGTTTCTTCTCAACTCAGTCCTGAATAGCCGACCCCTTATTTTGAGACTGTGACCCCTGGTTCTAGACTCGACAGCCAGAGGAAACATCCTCCCTGCATCTACCTTGTCAAGCCCTGTGAGAATTTTGTATGCTTCAATAAGATCACCTCTCATTCTTCTAAACTCCAGAGAGTATAGGCCCATTCTACACAATCTATCATCATAAGACAGCCCTCTCTTCCCAGGAATCAATCTCATGAACCTCCGTTGCACCACCTCCAAGGCAAGTATATCCTTTCTCAGGTAAGGAGACCAAAACTGTACACCAGGGCCCTATATAATTGCAGTGAGACATCTTTACTCTTACACTCAAATCCTCTTGTAATAAAGGGCAACATTCCATTTGCTTTCTTAATTGCTTACCGTACATGCAGGTTAACATTCAGTGATTTGTGTACAAGGATACCCAGGTCCCTCTGAACACCAATATTTCCCAATCTCTCACCATTTAAAAAATACTCTGCTTTTTTATTTTTCCTACTGAAATGGATAATTTCACATTTCTCCACATTATATTCTATTTGCCATGTCATCTTCCAAAATTGCATAGATTCTAGAACGGTTCCTGCAGATTGGAAAGTAGTTAATGTAACCCCGCTATTTAGGAAAGGAGGGAGAGAGAAACTGGGGAACTACAGACCAGTTAGCCAAACATCAGTAGTAGGGAAAATGGTAGAATCTATTATTAGGGACATTGGTAACAGGACACTTAGAAAATAATAATAAGATTGGGCAGAGTCAACACAGATATATGAAAGGGAAATCATGTTTGACAAATCTGTTAGAGTTTTTTGAGGTTGTAACTAGCAGAATAGATAACGGGGGGGAACAATGGATGTGGTGTATTTAGATTTTCAGAAGGCATTCGATAAGGTGCCACACAAAAGGTTATTGAACAAAATTAGGGATCATGGAATTGGGGGTAATATTGGGGCATGGATTGAGGATTTGTTAATGGACAGAAAACAGAGAGTAGGAATAAATGGGTCATTTTCGGGTTGGCAGGCTGTATCTAGTGGTGTGCCGCATGGATCGGTGCTTGGGCCCCAGCTATTCACAATCTATATCAGTGATTTGGATGAGGGGATCAAATGTAATATATCCACACAGGATCGGTCCAAGTCAGCATGGATTTATGAAAGGGAAATCATGCTTGACAAATCTTCTAGAATTTTTTTGAGGATGTAACGACTAGAGTGAACAAGGGAGAACCAGTGGATGTGGTGTATTTGGTTTTTCAAAATTCTTTTGACAAGGTCCCACATAAGGGATTGGTGTGCAAAATTAAAGCACATGGTATTGGGGGTAATATACTGACGTGGATAGAGAACTGGTTGGCAGACAGGAAGCAGAGACTCGGGATAAACGGATCCTTTTCAGAATGGCAGGCAGTGAATAGTGGGGTGCCGCAGGGCTCAGTGCTGGGACCCCAGCTATTTACAATATACATTAATGATTTAGATGAAGGAATTAAGTGTAATATCTCCAAGTTTGCAGATGACACTAAGCTGAGTGGCGGTGTGAGCTGTGAGGAGGATGCTAAGAGGCTGCAGGGTGACTTAGACAGGTTAGGTGAGTGGGCAAATGCATGGCAAATGCAGTATAATGTGGATAAATGTGAGGTTATCCACTTTGGTGGCAAAAACAGGAAGGCAGAATATTATCTGAATGGCGGCAGATTAGGAAAAGGGGAGGTGCAACGAGACCTGGGTGTCATGGTACATCAGTCATTGAAAGTTGGCATGCAGGTACAGCAGGCGGTGAAGAAGGCAAATGGCATGTTGGCTTTCATAGCTAGAGGATTTGAGTATAGGAGCAAGGAGGTCTTACTGCAGTTGTACAGAGCCTTGGTGAGGCATCACCTGGAATATTGTGTTCAGTTTTGGTCTCCTAATCTGAGGAAGGATGTTCTTGCTATTGAGGGAGTGCAGTGAAGGTTCACCAGACGGATTCCCAGGATGGCAGGACTGACATATGAGGAGAGACTGGATCGACTGGGCCTGTATTCACTGGAGTTTAGAAGGATGAGAGGGGATCTCATAGAAACATATAAAATTCTGACGGGACTGGACAGGTTAGATGCAGGAAGAATGTTCCTGATGTTGAGGAAGTCCAGTACCAGGGGATACAGTCTCAGGATAAGGGGTAAGCCAGTTAGGACTGTGATGAGGAGAAACTTCTTCACTCAGAGAGTTGTTAATCTGTGGAATTCTCTACCGCAGAGAGTTGTTGATGCTAGTTCATTGGATATATTCAAGAGGGAGTTAGATATGGCCCTTATGGCTAAAGGGATCAAGGAGAGAAAGCAGGAAAGGGGTACTGAGGTGAATGATCAGCCATGATCTTATTGAATGGTGGTGCAGGCTCGAAGGGCCGAATGGCCTATCCTGCACCTATTTTCTATGTTTCTATACGAGAACCACAGTCTTTGTCACAGGTGCGACAGATAGTTGTTGAGGGAAGTGGTAGGTGGGACTGGCTTGCTGCACGCTCTTTCCGCTCCCTGCGCTTGATTTCTGCATACTCTCGGCGATGAGACTCGAGGTGCTCAGCGCCCTCCCGGATGCATTTCCTCCACTTAGGGCGGTCTTTGGCCAGGGACTCCCAGGTGTCAGTGGGGATGTTGCAATTTATGAGGGAGGCTTTGAGGAAGTTCTTGTAACGTTTCCGCTGCCCACCTTTGGCTCGGTTGCCACGAAGGAGTTCCGAGTAGAGCGCTCGTTTTGGGAGTCTCGTGTCTGGCATGCGAACTATGTGGCCTGCCCAGCGGAGCTGATCGAGTGTGGTCGTTGCTTCAATGCTGGGAATGTTGACCTGGTCGAGCACGCTAATGTTGGTGCGTCTGTCCTCCCAGGGGATTTGTAAGACCTGGCGGAGACATTGTTAGCGGTATTTCTCCAGCGACTTAAGGAGTCTACTGTACATGGTCCAAGTTTCTGACCCATACAGGAGGGCAGGTATTACTATGGCCCTGTAGACCATGAGCTTGGTGGCAGTTTTGAGGGCCTGGTCTTCAAACACTCTTTTCCTCAGGCGACCGAAGGCTGCACTGGCGCACTGGAGGGGATGTTGGATCCCGTCGGCTCTTGTTGATAGGAGGCTCCCGAGATATGAGAAGTGGTCCATGTTGTCCAGGGCCACGCAGTGGATCTTGATGACTGGGGGGCAATGCTGTGCGGCGGATCCATTACAGACCCAATCCACGTCCGGACCGGGGTCAAACAGGGCTGTATCAACGCCCCAACCCTCTTCTCAATCTTCTTCGCTGCCATGCTCCACCTCATAGTCGACAAGCTCTCCGCTGGAGTGGAACTAAACTACAGAACCAGTGGGAACCTTCGCCATCTCCAGGCCAGGTCCAAGACCACCCCAACCTCTGTTGTCGAGCTATAGTATGCAGACAACACCTGCGCACATACAGAGGCTGAACTCCAGGACATAGTCGACGTATTTACTGATTCGTACGAAAGCATGGGCCTTATGCTAAACATCAGTAAGACAAAGGTCCTCCACCAGCCTGTCCTCGCCGCACAGCACTATCCCCCAGTCATCAAGCTGTAACAGTATTTGACCGGTGGTAGCGGTATTGTTACCGCTATGGATTGTCCCAGGCAATGTCCAACGCTGTTCGGCAGGAATTGGCTTGAAAAATCAGATGCGATTGGAACGACATCAAGGCATTGTCATCGGAGAAAGATACATGTGTCCAAGTACTGAGAAAGTTCCCCTCGCTGTTCGAACCAGGCATCGGCAACTTCACAGGAGCCAAAGTGCAGATCCACGTGGACTCGGATGCAAGACCCGTCCATCATAAAGCTTGGGCAGTTCCGTATATGATGAGGGAGAAGGTCGAAATCGAACTGGACCGACTCCAGCGTGAAGGGATCACATCACCGATTGAATTTAATGAATGGGTCAGCCCCATTGTTCCTGTGCTGAAAAGTGATGGCACAGTCAGAATCTGTGGAGACTGCAAGGCTATGATCAACAGGGTTTCGAAACAGGATCAGTACCTGTTACCGAAGGCTGATGACCTGTTTGCAACGCTAGCCGGGGGGAAGTCGTTCACCAAACTGGACTTGACATCGGCCTACATGAAACAGGAACTGGTCGAGACGTCGAATGGACTTACGTGCATTAACACGCATAAAGGACTATTTATTTATCACAAGTGCCCTTTTGGAATTCGCTCGGCTGCAGCAATATTTCAGAAAACATGGAGCATCTACTGAAGTCCGTTCCCAGAACCATCGTGTTCCAAGAAGACATCCTGATCACAGGTCGTGACTCCGAGGAACATCTGAACAACCTGGAAGAAGTCCTACATCATCTGGACAAAGTGGGACTCAGACTGAAACGCTCGAAGTGCATCTTCATGGCACCAGAGGTCGAAATCCTGGGGAGGAAAATTGCTGCTGACGTCATCAGGCCCACGGACGCAAATACCAAGGCCATCAAGAATGCACCCAAGCTGCAGAATGTGACGGAGCTGCATTCGTTTCTAGGTCTACTCAACTACTTCGGTAACTTCCTACCTAAATTGAGCAGCTTATTTGAACCACTGCACATGCTGCTAAGAAAAGGCGACAACTGGGTGTGGGATTCATCTCAAGACAGAGTTTTTGAGAAAGCCACTAATCTGCTTTGCTCTAACAAGCTGCTGGTACATTATGACCCATGTAAACGTTTAGTATTGGCCTGTGATGCTTCGCCATATGGAATTGGTTGCGTACTCCAACAAGCTAATGAGTCGGGTAAACCTCAACCAGTCACGTATGCTTCAAAAAGTTTGAAGTGGAAAGAGTCTACAACATGATAGAGAAAGAAGCACTAGCCTGTGTGTATGGGGTTAAAAAGATGTATCAGTAACTGTTTGGTCTTCGGTTTGAACTGGAGACAGATCACAAGCCGCTCATTTCACTATTCTCTGAAAACAGAGGTATCAATACCAATGCTTCAAGCCGCACCCAGAGATGGGCGCTGACATTATCCGCTTATGATTATGTCATTCGTCATAGACCTGGTACCGAGAATTGTGCTGATGCTTTGAGCCGTCTGCCGTTGCCCACACCGGAGGTGGAAATGCCACAACCGGCGGACCTATTGTTAGTTATGAATGCTTTTGAGAGTGAAGGAAGCCCCGTCACGGTGCAACAAGTTAAGACCTGGACCAGTCAGGACCCGATTTTATCGGTGGTGAAGAGTTGCATCCTCAAAGGTGATTGGTCTGCCATACGCAAGCAAATGTGGGAGGAGACCAAACCTTACATTCATCGCAAAGACAAACTGTCTATTCAGTCGGATTGTATACTGTGGGGCAATCGTGTTGTTATGCCCAAGAAAGGGAGAGAGAAATTTGTACGTGAGCTACATAGCACACACCCCGGCATTGTAATGATGAAAGCCATCACCAGGTCTCATGTTTGGTGGCCGGGATTTGACTCTGAGCTGGAACCATGTGTGCATCAGTGCAACACTTGCATGCAGCTCAGCAAAGCACCAGCGGAATCGCCGCTGAGTCTGTGGTCGTGGTCGTGGCCGTCCAAACCATGGTCCAGGATCCACATAGACTTTGAAGTTCCTGTCCTGGGGAAGATGTTTTTAGTTGTGGTGGATGCATATTTGAAGTGGATAGAGTTGGTGGATGAATATTCGAAGTGGATAGAGTGTATAATCCTATCATCCAGCACATCTACAGCTACCATTGAGAAACTGAGTGTCATGTTTGCAACACATGGTCTGCCTGACATCGTTGTTAGCGACAACGGATCGTGCTTCACCAGTCAGGAGTTTCAAGAGTTCATGAAACTCAATGGTATCAAACATGTAAGGTCAGCACCGTTCAAATCTGCATCCAATGGGCAAGCAGAACATGCTGTCCAAATCATAAAGCAGAATATGAAGCGAGTAACTCAAGGGTCACTGCAGACCCGCCTGTCATGCATACTGCTTAGTTACAGGACAAGACCACACCCGATTACCGGGGTCCCACCTGCTGAACTAATGATAAAGAGAGGTCTTAAGACCAAGCTATCTCTTGTACAACCTGACTTGAATAATTACGTTAAATATAGAAGACAAAGTCAGCAAGGGTATCAGGATTGCGCAGCTGTGTCACGCGATATTTCTGTAAATGATCCTGTATATGTTCTGAATTATGGTCAGGGTCCCAAATGGATCACTGGTACTCTCATGACCAAGGAGGGCAACAGAATATTTATTGTCAAGCTCAAAAATGGGCAAACATGCAGGAAACATATGGATCAGACAAAGCTGCAGTACACAAACAAACCGCAACAGTCGGAGGAAGAGACAATTGACGACTAACCAATCTACCCCCAGTCATCAGAGGACTGTCGTCATCAGTGAATCGGGACTTTCAATCACTGACATGTTCAATGAAAATGGACTTTCAATCCCTGACATGGCCATTGCCACTCCCACCAGGTCAGCCACCCAGCCACCAGTCACAACAGACTCTGAACACTCACCCAAGGCTGGAGTTGAACTGACACAGTCAACCCGGGAGCGTAAAACACCGGACCGTCTCAATTTGTAAAAGACTGTGTTAATATCTCAGAGGGGGATATTGTCATGTATGTACTTTTAGGATCACTAGCCACTAGATGGCGTCACTGTTGGAGGCCAGTGGGCTGCATGCACGTGTGTGGCACCCAAGTATAAAAGGCCAGCTATTTTGTATATTAGGCACTTTGTGCCTTAATAAAGCAGAGCCAAGGTCATACCTCTTGGAGTTAAATAGTACTCAACAGAATCGTTGAGCAAAAGGAGACAGGAGAAAGGAGACAGCAGACAATACCATATTGAGAGAGAGAGAGACATACGAACAAAAGTGCATCTAAGGCAATTAATAGTATTAAATAATACTACCAGAAGGAGACAGCAGATAATACCAGGATAAAAATGCAGCAGCAACGAGAGTTAGAGAGGAAGAGGGCACACAAGTTCAATCTTGATACCCAAGAGGCACTGGTTGCCGAGGTAGATGGGGACAATTGTCCAGCAGTGGCCGTGCAAAACCACCACCAGCTGTATGCAGGAGAATTTGAATGGAAATATCTGAAGGGGTGTCCTCAGTGGATCAAAAATATCAGGGGCCCAACAGTTCAGAAAGAGGTGGAATGACCTAGTTGCAGCCGCGAGTAATATTTTTATTCATGCATTCCTTCATTACTTACAATGTAAATCTGACACGTTGATGTAGGTAGGCTTAATATTACACCTTTTTTCCATGAATGATCTTATTAAGATGGCTTTCTGAGATCTTAAAAGATGTTGGTGCACTTAGATGTCTTCCTCATGATCAACGTGCAGCTTAATGGGATATTAAACAAAGGACTGTATTAAATGCACACATTATGTTACTAGTGCTTTGATGGCTATCTGTGTGCCGCAAGAGCAGATGGGCAATTCGGTTAAGCATTGCTATTGTCATTTTTGCAGAGCAAATCGACAAACAATCGAGCAGAACAGCGACTCATGGGGGTTGGTCCACCAAAGATATTGGAATTAACAGAGGTGGCAGAACGTGCCGCAGCCCTGGTCGGTGCACATAATCGAACAGCTACCCGTGGTGGTGCTGATCCAATGATGAGAGTAAGTGCTGCAAAATCCCTGGGCTGTGTTGGGGTCATGTAATGTAATGTTGAGGTCATGTAATGTAATGTCATGTAGTGTCTGTGGGTTCAGATTATGATAATTTAATGTAGTGTCTCTCGATGACATATAATGAAGCAGTGGTGGTCCTTCAAATAAGCTGGCGCTCTGTGACCATACTCATGTCATCCTGCCCCCTCCACTGCTGCTAACTACTCATATGTTGTTTTCTATTTCCAGATGAGGAGTCGCATGCGCTCCATCCCACCATGGGAGCCTCCAACGCCACCTCATTCAGACAAATTTGGGTCGATGAGGACAATAAGGTGGAAGATGAAGGCCCAGAGGACCCTATGCAAACAGTTGTTGCAGGGGGGTCAATGTTACAGTCAATGGAGGAGGAGGAAGAGGGGTTTTTGGTGGGGTCGGGCGAATCAGCAAATATTTTACCTGTGGCCACCACTCCCTCAGAGGGATACACACTACATGGGTTCACCGCCTCAAGAGGCAGCGGGACCAAGTGGTGTGCAGCAACGCACCCCGAGCGTACAAGCCCGTATGCCGCCTCCACGGAGGTTGATTCGGCAAAGCAGATATGCTCCGAGACAGGCAGACGCAAACCTGGACATGGTGGGACTGTCAAGGGCGAGCGTCGATGTAGGTCGAGAGCTCCTCCAGGCCCTTGCAGGACATTGTGAATTTGTTAGATTCCTCGAACAAATGTGAAGAGACTTTTTTTGTACTGGGCATTGGCCATGAGGCAATCCTTCGCAAATTGTTAACCGTTGAAACTCCGAATCTGAGCAAAGCCATAACGATAGCCTAGGCATTTATGTCCACCAGCAACAACACCAAACAGATTTCGCAGAGTAAAGAAGTTTCGGCCAGTACTGTGCACAAAGTAACGTCGTTTTCGAGCAGGAATATACATGGCAGAACGTACACGCCGGCTGCTGTTGCCTGACCTCAGATGACCCAGAGTCCGCCATCAATTGTTAATGCAAGACAGTTAACACCTTGTTGGCGCTGTGGAGGAGATCATCGGCCCCATCAATGCCGATTCAAGCACTATGCGTGCAACGGTTGCAGAATAATGAGACACCTCCAGCGAATGTGCAGGTAAGCTGCAAACCCTGCAAATCACCACGTTGCAGAGGAAAATCGATCCTCTGGGATCAGACTGAATTGGAGACACGAACCGAGGAGGCAGAAGTGTACAGGGTACACACATTCACCACGAAATGTCCACCAATAATGAATGGAATTCCAGTATCGATGGAACTGGACACGGGTACAGGTCAGTCCATAATGAGTAAAAAGGCCTTCGACAGGCTATGGTGCAACAAGGCACACAGGCCCAAGCTCAGCCCCATTCACACCAAACTAAGGACTTACACCAAGGAACTAATCCCTGTAATTGGCAGTGCAGAAGCCAAAGTCCCCTATGATGGAGCAGTACACGAACTCCCGCTGTGGATTGTGCCAGTGGATGGCCCCACATTGTTTGGCAGAAGCTGGCTGGGAAAATTCTGCTGGAACTGGGACGACATCCGAGCGCTCTTGTCTGTCGACGACGCCTCATGTGCGCAGGTTCTGAACAAGTTTCTATTGTTGTTCGAGCCAGGCATTGGAAGCTTCTCAGGGGCAAAAGTGCAAATCCATTTGGTTCCCAGTACGCGACCCATCCACCACAAGGCACGGGCGGTACCGTATATGATGTGTGAGAAAGTGGAAATTCAGCTGGACAGGCTGCAGCGAGAAGGTATCATTGCGCTGGTGGAATTCAACGAATGGGCTAGACCAATTGTCCCGGTACTTAAAGAGGACGGCACGGTCAGAATTTGTGGGGACTATAAAGTAACGATTAACCGTTTTTCGTTGCAGGACCAGTACCCAAAGCAGATGACCTATTTGCAACCCTGGCTGAAGGGAAGACGTTCACCAAGCTGGACCTGACCTCGGCCTACATGACGCAGGAGCTGGAGGAGTCTTCGAAAGGCCTCACCTCCATCAACACACACAAAGATCTGTTCATCTATAACAGATGCCCGTTTGGGAGTCGGTCGACCGCGGCTATATTCCAACGGAACATGGAGAGCCTGCTAAAGTCGGTTCCTCACAACGTGGTTTTCCAGGACGACATACTGGTTACAGGTTGGGACACCATCGAACACTTGCAAAACCTGGAAGAGGTTCTTAGTCGGTTGGGGCTCAGGTTGAAACACTCGAAGTGTGTTTCTTGGGAAGAAGAAAGAAGAATCGCAGCAGACGTCATCAGACCCACTGATGCCAAGACGGAGACCATCAAGAACGCGCCAAGACCACGGAACGTGACGGGGCTGCGGTCCTTCCTGGGACTCCTTAAATATTTCAGTAATTTCCTACCTGGGTTAAGCACCCTGCTAGAACCCCTACATGCGCTACTGCATAAGGGAGATGACTGGTTTTGGGGGAATTCACAAGAGGCTGCCTTTAAGAAAGCCAGAAATCTGCTGTGTTCAAACAAACTGCTTGTCCTGTATAACCCTTGTAAAAGATTAGTGCTGGCTTGCGAAGCGTCATCATATGGGGTCGGGTGTGTGTTACAACAGGCTAACAAATCGGGGATTTTGAAACCGGTCGCTTATGCGTCCAGGATTTTGCCCAAGGCCGAAAGGGCCAACAGCATGATTGAAAAAGAGGCTCTGGTGTGCGTTTATGAGGTAAAATAAGTGTACCAGTACTTATTTGGCCTCAAGTTTGAGCTTGAAACTGACCACAGACCGCTTATATCACTGTTCTCTGAGAGCAAAGGGATTAACACCAATGCCTCTGCCTGCATCCAAAGATGGGCGTTCACGCTGTCGGCATACAACTCTGTAATCTGCCATAGACCGGGCACAGAGAACTGCGCAGATGCTTTCAGTCAGCTGCCATTGCCCACCGCCGGGGTGGAAATGGCACAGTCAGTGGACTTGCTCATGGTAATGGATGCATTCGAGAACGAAAAGTCCCCCGTCACGGCCCGCCAGATCAGGACCTGGACCAGCTAGGATCCTTTACTGTCCTTGGTAAAAAACTGTGTCCTCCATGAGATCTGGTCCAACGTCCCAGCAGAGATGCAGGAGGCAATTAAACCGTTCCACAGGCGCAAAGATGAAATGTCCCTGCAGGCGAACTGTCTATTGTGGGGCAATCACGTGGTTTGCCCAAGAAAGGCAGAGATACGTTCATTGGTGAACTGCACCCAGGCATTGTAATGAGGAAAGCCATAGCCAGATCCCATGTATGGTGGCCCGGCATCGACTCAGATTTAGAGTCATGCATGCGCTAGTGCAACACTTGCTCTCAGCTGAGCAATGCACCCAAAGAGGCAACACTAAGTTTGTGGTCGTGGCCCTCCAAACCGTGGTCGAGGATCCACGTGGACTATGTGGGCCGATTTCTAGGCAAAATGTTTTTGGTTGTCGTGGACACTTACTCAAAATGGATTGAATGTGCAATAATGTCTGTAAGCACGTCCACGGCCACTCCTGAAAGCCTACAAGCCATGTTTGCCACGCACGGCCTGTCTGATGTCCTGGTCAGCGACAATGGGCCGTGTTTCACCAGTGCTGAATTCAAGGAATTCATGACCCGCAATGGGATCAAGCACGTCACATCTGCCCCGTTCAAGCCCACATCCAACGGCCAGGCAGAAAGGACAGTTCAGACCATCAAGCAAAGCTTGTAACGTGTGTTGGAAGGCTCCCTGCAGACCTGGCTATCCCGAGTGCTGTTTAGCTACCGCACCAGACCCCATTCACTCACCGGAGGTCCCCCAGTCGAGCTGCTCATGAAAAGGGCGCTCAAAACAAGGCTCTCTCTTGTCCACCCTGATCTCCATGATCACGTGGAGGGCAGGCAGCATCAACAAAGTGTGTACCATGACCACGCAAATTTGTCACGCGATATTGAGATCAATGATCCTGTGTTTGTACTCAATTATGGAAATGGTCCCAAATGGCTCGCTGGCACAGTCACAGCCAAAGAGGGGAATAGGGTGTTTCAGGTCAAATTGGCCAATGGACTAACGTACAGAAAACATTTGGACCAAATCAAATTGCGGTCCACCATCAGCTACGAACAAACCGAAGAAGACACCAACTTTGACCTTCCAACACACACACAAGTGGCAACTGACATCATGGTTGACCACGAAGCCGAACTCACCATCCCCAGCAACCCGGCAAGGCTGGCTTCCCAACAGCCCAGTGAAGAACTGACCAACTCACCCACACCCGCATTTGTACCGAGACAATCGACAAGGGAGAGAAAAGTCCCAGATCGTCTCACCTTGTAAATAAGAGTACTATTGACTTCACGGGGGAGTGATGTTATATATTTGACTCCTTGCAACCTGTATTACACTACTACCAGAGGGCCTACCTGTTGGAGTCCCAAGGGATCCCAGCATACCTTGGGAGCAGGGTATATAAGCAGGCCACCCATGAGGTACCTGCACTCTGGAGTCTCATTAAAGGAGCTAAGGTCACACTTGCTCATTGTACATAGTAATCAGTTTCATCCTTTATTATAAGCTTATCAGGCCCCATTCCTTTAAAATCCTCAAATTTCCTCAAATAACCATAAATGTCCAAATTTACACCAATGTGCTCAAATAGTCTCAAACAGCTTTAAATACCCTTAAAATCTAACTCTTACCTAACATCAAGCTCTCATTAAGCTCACTATGTAAAAATCAGCCTTCTGTCAAAATTCTCCGTTTTTCAAAATGGCGTTGTTACCGCTGGGTTATGATCAGGTCAGACTACAGTTTTCATGGTGGTATTTTAGTATTTCAGTCCGGTGCTAAAAATGGTGGTAATGATGAATTTACCGCTGGCGGTATTTAGGTGGTAATTTATGATTTCAGCAGTATTTCAGTGCTGACCTATTTTCTGGCAGTAAACAGGCGATAAAATAGGCGGTAAATGGGCGGTAAATAGGTGGAAAGCTGATGAATTTCCAGCTCAAAAGTATTTGTTTAATCTTCCTGCCATCTCCTTATTCCCCTTATAATTTCTCCTGTAGGCATGCATTTTTACTTTGGACCAAACAACAATTTTTAGCACCTTTAATGTAGAAAATCGTTCCACGTGTTTAAAAGAGACATAATCAGATTAAAATGGACACTGAGACAAAGGATAAGTTATTAGGAGGGGTGACCAAAAACTTGCTCAAAGAGACGGTTTTAAGGAGGAATAAGGTTTCCAACCCTCCAGGATTATCATGGCGTCTCCAGGAATTAAAACTCTGCTACGAGAAACCAAAGAGAAACATCATAGGCACATTAAAAAACATGTAGATGATTTTCTTTGTTTTCATTTTTATTTATTAGTTATAAAAATATTGGAGACAGAATTAAAAATGCTGTTTGATTGACAGTCAAGCATCATCCAATCGGGTAATTAGGAGTCTGTTTGCTCTTGAGAAGGCGGGGCACTGAAATGATTGCTGTGTCGGGAGACCAATGGTGGGTCGGATGGGTTGGTGGCCAGAGGGCCAGAGATCATGTGATTAAACCTCCAGGAATATGTACAACTAGAGTTGGCAACCTTAAGGAGGAGAGGGATGTAGCGAGACAGAGGGGTTTAGGTAGGGATTTCCAGAGCATGGGGCATATAGAAATGAAGGCTTGGTCAACAAGGGTGGGGCAAAGGGAGTGTTGGATGTACAAGAGGTCAGAGTCGGTTGGGAGGGCGGGAAGTTGGAGGATGTTAAGATTGTGCCCCCTTGTTCTGGATTCCCCCCGGAAAAATATTTTGTCTGTATCTACCCTATTGAATCCCTCTATCATTTTAAACCAAGTTTATCCAAATTGTCCTCATAATTTAACCTTTCAAGGCCCAGCATTATGCTGGTAACATTCAGTCAGCTATACCTCTAAATCTTGTTTGTTTACCTTCTAGCAGTTTTTCACAAGTATTTGAGGAAAATGTTATGTATGAATAAAGAGTCTGACTGGATACTGTGAGCTCAAAGTAAAGTATGACCTTAGGCTTTTGTTGCAGGTCTCCAGAGTGCCTCTCCAGCGTGTGAGGCCTCCTTAAATACCTGTGCTCCCAAGGGATTGTGGGATCCCTTGGGACTCCAGGGGATGAGCCCTCTGGTAGCTGTACAAGGTATATATATATATATAAAAAACACTCCTCCCGTGCGCCACCTCCCCCACCCCCCCCCCACAAAGTCAACAGTGTAACTGTTTACAAGGTGAGTCGATCTGGGACCTTTCTTTCCCTGGTTGATCGTCGCGGTGCAAATGCTGGTTTTGGTGAATCATTTGTTGGGCCCTCGCTGGGCTGCTGTGCAGCTGGCCTTGCTGGGCTGCCTGGTGTGGTGAGTCCTGTTGGGTTGCTGCGGATGATGGGTTCTGCTTCGTGGCCAACCGTGGTGTCGGTTGCCACTGGTGTGTATGTTGAGGGGTCAAAGAAGGTAGGGTCCAAATTGGGTTGCTCAGGATAGTCCGTGAATCTGAGTTTGATTTGGTCCAAGTGTTTCTGGTGAATGAGTCCATTTGAAAGTTTGATCCAAAACACGCTGCTCCCCTCTTTGGCCACAATAGTGCCGGGAAGTCACTTGGGACCTTGTCTATAATTCAATACAAATACAGGATCATTGATTTCAATTTCGTGTAACACATTAGCATTATCATGATATGTACTTTGTTAAAGCCGCCTGCTCTCTACCTGTTCATGTAGAAGAGGGTGCTCTAGCGAGAGCCTTGTCTTAAGTGCCCTTTTCATGAGCAGTTCAGCAGGTGGAATCCCAGTGAGCAAGTGGGGTCTCGTGCGGTAGCTAACCAGGACTCGGGATAGGCGAGTCTGCAATGAGCCTTCAGTTACCCTCTTCATGCCCTGCTTGATAGTTTTCACTGCTCTCTCTGCCTGACCATTGGATACTGGTTTGAACGGGGCAGATAGAACATGGTTGATCCCGTTACGGGTCATGAATTCTTTCAACTCGGCACTGGTAAAACATGGCCCGTTGTTGCTCACAAGGACATCAGATAGTCCGTGCGTGGCAAACATGGCCCGGAGGCTTTCAGTGGTGGCAGCGGACGTGCTTGCCGACATTATCTCACATTCAATCCATTTGGAGTACACAAACACAAGGAACATTTTACCCAAAAACGGGCCTGCATAGTCGACATGGACCCTGGACCACGGTTTGGAGGGCCAAGACCATAAACTTAGTGGCGCCTCCCTGGGTGCATTGCTTAACTGCGAGCATGTGTTACATCTGTGCACGCAGGACTCTTAAGTCTGCATTGATACCGGACCACCACACGTGGGATCTGGCTATCGCTTTCATCATTACAATGTCTGGGTGGGTACTGTGGAGATCACTGATGAAGGTGTATCTGCCCTTCTTGGGGACCACTACCCAATTGCCCCACAGAAGGCAGTCTGCCTGTATAGACATTTTATCTTTGCGCCGCTGGTACGGCTTTATCTCTTTCTGCATTTCCACTGGGACACTTGTCCAGCTCTCGTGAAGCACACAATTTTTTTACTAGGAACAGTAAGGGGTCCTGGCTCATCCAAGTTATAATCTATCGGGCTGTGACGGGTGATTGCTCACTCTCGAATGCTTCCATAACCATAACTAAATCTGCGAGCTGTGCCATTTCCACCCCCGTGGTGGGCAATGGCAGCCTGCTGAGAGCACCGGTACAGTTTTCTGTGCCTTACCTGTGGCGGATGGCGTAGTTGTATGCGGACAACGTGAGCGCCCATCTCTGGATGCAGGCCGATGCATTAGTAATTATCCCCTTACTCTCGGAAAACAGGGACATTAGTGGCTTATGGTCAGTTTCCAATTCAAATTGTAGCCCAAACAGATATTGATGCATTTTCTTTACCCCATAGACACACTCTCACGCTTCTTTTTCAATCATGCTGTAGTCTCTCTCAGCCTTAGACAGACTTCTGGTCTGGACTCCAGTTGTAATTTCCCAGAATCATTAGCTTGTTGCAATGCACATATGACGCCGTACGACGACACATCACATGCTAGTACCAAACGCTTACATGGGTCATACAACACAAGCAATTTGTTTGAGCATAACAATTTTCTAGCTTTTACAAAGGCATTTTCTTGGCTTTTGCCCTATACCCATTCGTCTCCTTTCCGCAGTAAGGCGTGCACTGGTTCTAACAGTGTGCTGAGACCCGGTAAGAAGTTACCAAAGTAGTTCAGGAGTCCTAGAAATGACCGCAGCTCCGTCACGTTCTGTGGCCTCGGTGTGTACTCGTTTGCCTCCGTCTTCAAATCGGTGATGCCATCCGCGACACTTCTTCTCCCCAGGAGCTCCACTTCAGGTGCCAGGAACCTGAGCCCCACGTGGTTGAATCGACTAAGAACCTCCTCCAGGTTCTGCAGATGCTCGACTGTGTTCTGACCTGTAACCAAGATGTCGTCCTGGAAGACCACGGTGTGCGGGACGGACTTCAGTAAGCTTTCCATGTTTCTCTGGAATGTCGTCGCAGCTGATCGAATTCCAAACGGGCATCTGATATAAATGAAGAGACCTTTGTGTGTGTTGATGCTCGTGAGGCCCTTCGATAATTTCTCCATCTCCTGCGTCATGTAGGCCGAGGTCAAGTCCAGCTTCGTGAACATCTTTCCTCCTGCCAGCGTAGCAAAAAGGTCGTCGGCCTTTGGTAGTGGGTATTGATCCTGCAGGGAGAAACGATTGATAGTCACTGTGTAATCACCACAGATTCTGACGGTGCCGTCTCCCTTGAGGACTGGAACGATCAGACTGGCCCACTCGTTGAATTCGATCGGCGAAATGATGCCCTCTCTTTGCAGCCGATCTAGCTCGATCTCTACCCTTTCTCTCATCATGTACGGTACTGCTCTCGCCTTGTGATGGATGGGTCGTGTCCCCGGAATTAGGTGGATCTGCACTTTTGCTCCTTGGAACTTCCCGATGCCTGGTTCGAACAGCGATGGGAACTTGTTTAAGACCTGGGCACACGAAGTGTCGTCAGTGGTCGAGAGCGCTCGGACGTCGTCCCAGTTCCAGCGTATCTTTCCCAGCCAGCTCCTGCCAAGCAGTGTGGGACCATCGCCCGGTACCACCCAGAGTGGTAGTTTGTGCACCGCTCCATCGTAGGAGACCTTTAGGGTAGCACTGCCGATTACGAGAATCAGTTACTTTGTGAAGGTTCTCAGTGTCGTGAGAATGGGAGTCAAGACTGGCCTTGAGGTCTTGCTGCCCCACAATTTTTCGAAAGTCTTTTTGTTCATAATGGACTGGCTTGCGCCTGTGTCCAGCTCCAGTGACACCAGGAGTCCATTTAAATCAACCTTCAGCGTTATCGGGGGACATTTTGTGGTAAATGTGTGCACCCCATATACCTCTGCCTCCTCGGACTGAGGCTCTGGTTCGTCATGATCCCGCTGTGGATCTGTCCTCCTCTGCAACATGGTGGTTTTCAGGATTAACAGGGTTTGCAGCTCGCCTGCACACATGTTGGAGGTGTCCCATTGTTCCACAGCCCTTGCAAACGTACCCTTTGAAGCGGCATTAATGGAAACGATGATCACCCCCGCAGTGCCAACAAGGTGTTAATGGCCTTGCATTCATCACCCTTGATGGTGGACTCAGACATCTGCAGACGTGCAGCTACAGGCATGTGGGGCCTGCCTTGTATGTTGCGATTTGAAAACAACATCATTTTGTTCACAGTACTTGTAGCAGCACTCATGTGCTGAGAGATTTGCTTAGTATTGTCGCTGGTGGCAATGAACACCTGGGTTATCGCTATGGCCTTACTCAAGGTTGGGGTCTCTGCAGTCAAAAGTTTGTGAAGTATCATTTTGTGGCCAATGCCAAGTACAAAAAGGTCTTTGAGCATGTGCTCCAAATGTCCTTCAAATTCGCAATGTCCTGCAAGGCGTCTTAGCTCGGTGACATAACTCGCCACTTCCTGGCCCTCAGACCTTTTGCACGTGTAGAACTGGTACCTCGCCATCAGAATGCTTTCCTTCGGGTTCAGATGCACCCGGACCAGTGTGCACAAATCACCCTACAATTTCTCTGTGGGTTTTGCTGGAGCAAGCAGATTTTTCATGAGGCCATTCGTTGGTGCCCCACAGACGGTGAGGAGAATCGCCCTTCGTTTGGCAGCGTTTGCTTCTCCTTCCAGCTCGTTGGCCACGAAGTATTGGTCGAGTCGCTCCACGAAGGTTTCACAATCATCTCTCTCTGAGAATTTCTCCAGGCTGCCCACTGTTCTCTGCATCGTTGGGTTCGTCATCTGTATCTCATCGCCAGTTGTTATTTATGAATAAAGAGTCTGACTGGATACTGTGAGCTCAAAGTAAAGTGTGACCGTAGTCTTTTATTGCAGGTCTCCAGAGTGCCTCTCCAGCCTGTGAGGCCTCTTTAAGTACCTGTGCTCGCAAGGGATTGTGGGATCCCTTGGGACTCCAGGGGATGAGCCCTCTGGTGGCTGTACAAAGTATATACAAGTTTACATATATAACAGAAAATACTCTTGAAAATGCATTTAAGGAGAAGCTAGATAAACACATGAGGAAGTAAGGAACAGAAGGATATGTTGATGGGGTTAGATGAAGTAGGGTGGGAGGTGCAGCATGGACCTGTTGGGCCGAATGGCCTGTTGTATTCTGTAAATACTATATAATACTACGTATGTAAAAGCTAGAGGATAAATATCATAAGAATATAACAATTAGGTGCAGGAGCAGGCCATATGACCCCATGAGCCTGCTCCGCTAATCAATAAGATCATAACTGATCTTCGACCTCAACTCCACTTTCCTGTCCTATCCCCATATCCCTTAATTTCTCTGGCGTCCATAAACCTATCGATCTCAATCTTGAATATACACAACCACTGAGCATCCTCAGCACTTTGGGGCAGCGAATTCCAAAGATTCACAATCTTCTGCGTGAAGAAATTCCACCCCATCTCAGTCTTAAAAGGCTGGCCCCTTATTCTGAGACTGTGCCCCCTAAAAAGCTTTACTGAGATAAATTCATATTGAGTATTTTTTTTCAAAAACCGAGGCTGTGAGTGAGAGATAGAGAATGATTATTCTGATTACACACCTGAGTTAAGGTATGGTAGGAAGGTGAATGGGTAGCGGGAATGTGAAAGTGTGGGGACGCAAAGGGAGCAAGGAGATGAGGAGAAGCATGAGTGATTGGGGAAGAGAGCTGTCGAAAGCCACATTTTACCTGCATCCTTCGCCCCAAATGCAGAATGCACACGCCATGCAATCCACCACCTTCTACTCTAAAGGAAAAAGACAGCGGGAGAGGCAAAAAGACAAGTTAAATATTGAAGTAGAAGAGAAGAAATAGATTGAAACTGAACCAGAGGAGAGACAGAGAACTAGCAACAAAAAGACGGCAGAGATGGACTGATATATTAAATGTATAATATGCACGCTTCCTGTCAACATTATAAATACACATTTATCATAGAAACTACCTATGTAAACTTGTCATGCTATAATTACACCTTCTAGCTACAGCACCACCACTGCTAGCTGAGTGTAATTACAGCCTGACAAATTTATTTCGGCAGACTTCATTATAAGAGGGGAAGAAGAATTTACAATGGAAATATAAAAATAAAAATACTTCTGAACATGTTGACCTAATTATCCCCCTACCCTCTAAATAGGGTTACCAATCCTTCAGGATTGTCCTGGAGTCACAAGAAATTAATGATTAATCTCATGGACACTGATAGCAAGAGTTTCTATAGGTATATAAAAAGGAAAAGAGTAGCTAAAGTAAATGTTGGTCCCTTAGCGGACGAGACGGGGGAACTAGTAATGGGGAACATGGAGATGGCAGAAACTCTGAACAAATATTTTGTATCAGTCTTTATGGTAGAGGACACTAACAATATTCCAACAGTAGATAGTCAAGGGGCTATAGGGGGGGAGGAACTTAACACAATCACAATCACTAAGGAGGTGGTACTCAGTAAGATAATGGGACTAAAGGCAGATAAATCCCCTAGACCTGATGGCTTGCATCCTAGGGTCTTAAGAGAAGTAGCGACAGGGATTGTGGATGCATTGGTTGTAATTTACCAAAATTCCCTGGATTCTGGGGAGGTCCCAGCAGATTGGAAAACTGTAAATGTAACGCCCCTATTTAAAAAAGGAGGCAGACAAAAAGCAGGAAACTATAGACCAGTTAGCCTAACATCTGTGATTGGGAAAATGTTGGAGTCCATTATCAAAGAAGCAGTAGCAGGACATTTGGATAAGCAAAATTCAGTCAGGCAGAGTCAACATGAATTTATGAAGGGGAAGTCATGTTTGACAAATTTTCTGGAGTTTTTGAGGATGTAACAAACAGAATGGATAAAGGGGAATAAGTGGATGTGATGTATTTGGAGGCATTTGACAAGGTGCCATATAAAAGGTTACTGCACAAGATAAAAGTTCATGGGGCTGGAGGTAATATATTAGCATGGATAGAGGATTGGCTAAATAACAGAAAACAGAGAGTCGGGATAAATGGTTCATTCCCTGGTTGGCAACCAGTAACTAGTGGGGTGCCGCAGGGATCAGTGCTGGGACCCCAACTATTTACAATCTACATTAACGACTTGGAAGAAGGGACTGAGTGTAACGTAGCCAAGCTTGCTGACAATATAAAGATGGGAGGAAAAGCAATGTGCGAGGACACAAAAAATCTGCAAAAGGACATAGACAGGCTAAGTGAGTGGGCAAAAATTTGGCAGATAGAGTATAATGTTGGAAAGTGTGAGGTCATGCACTTTGGCAGAAAAAAAATCAAAGAGCAAGTTATTATTTAAATGGAGAAAGATTGAAAAGTGCCGCAGTACAGCGGGACCTGGGGGTACTTGTGCATGAAACATAAAAAGTTAGTGATAGTCAACAGCAAGTGATCAGGAAGGCCAATGGTATCTTGGCCTTTATTGCAAAGGGGATGGAGTATAAAAGCAGGGAACTCTTGCTACAGTTATACAGGGTATTGGTGAGGTTGCACCTAGAATACTGCGTGCAGTTTTGGTTTCCATATTTACAAAAGGATATACTTGCCTTGGAGGCAGTTCAGAGGCTTGACGAAGTGGATGCAGAGAGGATGTTTCCACTGATGGGGGAGACTAGAACTAGAGGGCATGATCTTAGAATAAGGGGCCGCCCATTTAAAACAGAGATGAGGAGGAATTTCTTCTCTCAGAGGGTTGTAAATCTGTAGAATTCTATGCCTCAGAGAGCTGTGGAAGCTGGGACATTGAATAAATTTAAGACAGAAATAGACAGTTTTTTTAAATGATAAGGGGTTATGGGAAGCGGGCGGGGAAGTGGAGCTGAGTCCATGATCCGATCAGCCATTGTCTTATTGAATGGCGGAGCAGGCTCGAGGGGCCGTATGGCCTACTCCTGTTCCTATTTCTTATGTTCTTATGCTGCAAGTAATTTGGGAGAAAGTCATACGTGTACTAAAAAATTGTGTTTTTTTTCTCATTATCTTTGAACACTTTTGTTTATTAGTTAAAACAATATTGGAGATGGTAATAAGGTTGTTTGACTGGGTAGGGCAGTTTGAGGTGGGAGGTCATGTGATGAAACCTTCAGAAATACATCTAATCACAGTGACCAATCCGACATCTAACCCTGCTTCACTTTAAGACTGAGTCAGAAGGTTCTGGGTTCAAGCTCTACTCCAAAGACTTGAGCACATAATCTTGGCTGCCACTTCAGTGCAGTACTGAGGGAGTGCTGCACGATTGAAGTGCTGTTAAACTGAGGCCAAATTAGCTCTCTCAGGTGGATGTAAAAGAGTAGGGTAATTCTCCCGGTGTCCTGGCCAGCATTTATCCCTTAAACAACACTTAAAAACATATGTTTTGTGTCATGTATCCTATATGGCTACTGTTGGTACGATCACAAGGTGCCACCAGAGGGCACAGCAGTGGGAGACTTGTAGGTTACCTGTACAGGTGTGTCTGGCCTAGTATAAAAGGCAGGCCACCAGATGTGATCCTCACTCTGGAGTTAGCAAATAACTCGTCACTACAGTTCAAGTACAACACATTGCCTCGTGGAGTCATTATTAGAGCATCTAAGGACACAGCAATTGGCGACGAGATTACGAACTTTCACGCGAAAATGGCAACCGTTGGTACGTTGCAGCAGTTCGCCGATGGTGATGATTGGGACGCTTTTGTGAAGAGGCTCGACCATTTCTTCACAGCAAACAACCTGGCAGGAGACAACTCAGCCACACTGGCTGATAAGCGCAGAGCTATCTTGCTAACCAGTTGTGGGCCCACCGTCTATGGCCTCGTCAGGGACTTGCTGGCACCAGCGAAGACAATGCCCAAGTAGTACAAGGAGCTCGTAACCCTGATCCATGAGCAACTCAAGCCCAAGGAGCGCATCCTCACAGCCAGACACCGGTTCTACACCCACTGACGGCCCGAAAATCGCGAAATACGCTGCAGACCTCAGGAGGCTGGCGGCACCGTACGAATTCGGCAATCACCTCAACGAAGCGCTGCGGGTCATTTTTGGCATTGGAATTGGCCATGAGGGCCTTCTTCATAAGCTACTGTCGGTGGATACCACAGTCACACTGCAGAAGGCCATCTCCGTGAGCCAGGCATTCATGACGTCGACCTGCGGCTCTAGGCAGATGACTCACCCTCAGGACTCAAATCCGACAGGTATTGTGCACAGAGTGGCGCCGTCTAGAAGCTGGACTGTAGAGCGCGAGCCCTCTCAGGGAAGAAAGAACAGGCCCCCGAGTCCCTTAACTCAGAGTCTGCCGAGGGGGGCTAATCGAGTAGCTCCATGCTGGCGTTGTGGAATCACAGGGCTCACCAGTGCTGTTTTAAAGACTATGTATACAAAGGATGCAGCACAAAGGGCCACCTCCAGCGAATGTGTAAGAGAAATATGACTCACTGTGTTGATGAAGAGTCTGCAGATGGCCATGAATCCAGCGCGGACTATGAAACGATAGGCAGAAAGGCAGCTCAGCCCCACGATGAGGTATATAGCATGTTTACCTGCACCACCGAGTGTTCCTCGCTGAAGATCGAAGTCGAGATAGATGGCTTTCCAGTCTTCGTGGAAGTGGACACGAAGGCGAGCCAGTCAGTAATGAATCAAGAAGCCTTTGAGAGGCTATAGGACAATCAAGCTGACCGATCCAAGTTGGTCCCAGTTCAGGCAAAGCTGTGCACCTACACCGATGAAATTATCCCAGTCGTTGGTAGTGCGAATGTAAAGGTACTCCATGATAGCGCGGTGCACAAGTTACCTCTGTGGATTGTTGCAGGTGATGGACCAACGCTGCTCGGCAGAAGGTGGATGGAGAAGATCCATTGGAAGTGGGAAGGCTTCAACCCTCCAGCGATCGACGTCCTCCGCGTTCGGAGGCACAAGCAAACCCTCACTTGAGGGTGGACTCGGCACGAGAGAGCAGACCAGCACAGCACCCGAGGCACAGACCGCTCAGCATGACTGCGTGGAGATGAACCAGCTGAGACGACCGAACGTACTTTTCAGGCTCCAGTGGCAGGACTCCGGAGGAAGAAAATCGGATCCAGAGGCGACTTCCCAGCTTCGGTGGCAGAACCCGGGGAGAAGAGGATCACCGCAGTCGACCTCGTGGATGGAGGAAAGATGGCGCCCAAACCACGAGGTGAGGCGCTGAAGAAAATGAGTCTCCGGCATAATCTATATGTGGTGGGGGGGGGTGGGGGAGAATGGAGTGGTCAGGGACGCACACAAACAGCAACCACTAGCACTCTACTGCACCAACCACTCACCCAAGATTGAAACAACCCGCCAAGGGTCAATCAGATAGAGCTCAGATAAAGCTAAGCCCAGAGCACAATCAATGCAGAGGCGATTTGCACTAAAGGCTTAGGGGAGAGTGATGTCATGTATCCTACATGGCTACTGTTGGTACGATCACAAGGTGTGCCACCAGAGGGCACAGCAGTGGGAGACTTGTAGGTTACCTGTACAGGTGAGTCTGGCCTAGTATAAAAGGCAGGCCACCAGGTGTGATCCTCACTCTGGGAGTTAGCAAATAAAGGACTAAGGTCACTACAGTTCAAGTACAACACATTGCCGTGTGGTGTCATTATTAAAGCATCTAAGGACACAACATTCTGGCCATTTATTTAATTGCTGTTTGTGAGAACCTTGCTGTGCACAAATTGGCTGTCGCACTTCCTATAATTATTTTGTGTAAGAACATTAAATCAAGTGCCCCCGATTAAAGGGAGGGTCACACACCAGAAACTTTCAATCAAGTGCCCCTTGTTTTTTTTGTCGCACTTCCTACAACAGTGACTTTATTTCAAAAAGTATTTCATTGGCTGTAAACAGCCTGCACGGATTTGTTAAAGGTAAACCTGATTGAGTTCTTTGATGAAGTCGCAGAAGGTTTGATGAAGGTAGTGCAGTTGATGTTGTATATATGGACTTTCAAAAGACATTTGATAAAGTACCATATAAAAAACTTACTCGGAAAATAGAAGCAAATGCTATTAAAGAGACAGCAGTAAAGTGGGTACATAATTTGCTATGGGATAAGAAGCAGAGAGTCGTGGTGAAAAGATGTTTTTCTGATTGGAGAGAAGTATGCAGTGGGGTTCCCCCAGGGGTATTAGGACCATTATTTTCTTGTTAGATATAAATGACCTGGACTTGAGTATAGGAAGTACAATTTTAAAGTTTATGGATGTACAAAACTTAGCGGTGTAGTGAAGAGGATAGTAACAGACTTCAGGAGAACAAAGACAGAATGGTGAAATGGGCAAACACATGGCAAATGCAATTTAATGTGTGAAGTGATACACTTTGGGAAGAACAACATGGAGAGGCAGTATAATCTAAATGGTATTATTTTGAGTGGGGCGCAAGAACAGAGGGACCTGTGGGTTCATATTCACAAAGCTTTGAAGGTGGCGGGCAAATTGATAATGTGGTTAAGAAACCATATGGGCTACTTGGCTTTGTAAATAGGGGTATTGCATATAAAAACAAGGAAGTCATGCTAAACCTTTACAAATTGCTGGTTAGGCCTCAGCTGGAGTACTGTGTGCAACTCTGGGCACCACACTTTTGGGAGGTTGTCAAGGCCTTGGAGAGGGTTCAGAGGTTTACCAGGATGATCTCAGGGTTGTCAATTATATGGAGAAGCTGGGATTGTTCTTCTTAGAGCAGAGAAGATTAAGGGGAGACCTAATAGAGATAATTAAAAATTATGAATATATGTTTTGCTAGAACAAGTAGGGAGAAACTGTATCCTCTGGTAAGTGGGTCGGCAACCAGAGGCCATTGATTTAAAATAATTGGCAAAACTAGAGGGGAAATGAGGAGTGACTTTTTCACAAAGAGGATGATAAGATCTGTAAGGCATTACCTGAAAGGATAATGGAAGCAGATTCCACTGGAACTTTCAAAAAGAAATTGGACATGCACTTGAAGAGAACAAATTCGCAGGGTTATGGGGAAAAAGCTGAGATGTGGGACTAAATTGGAGAGCTCTTTCAAAGAGCTGACACAGGAAAACAATGGGTCAATAGAAACATAGAAAATAGGTGCAGGAGTAGGCCATTCGGCCCTTAGAGCCTGCACCACCATTCAATAAGATCATGGCTGATCATTCCTTCAGTACCCCTTTCCTGCTTTCTCTCCATACCCCTTGATCCTCTTAACCGTAAGGGCCATATCTAACTCCCTTTTGAATATATCCAATGAACTGGCATCAACAATTCTCTGCAGCAGTGAATTCCACAGGTCAACAACTTTCTGAGTGAAGAAGTTTCTCCTCATCTCTGTCCTAAATGGCTCACCCCTTATCCTAAGACTATGTCCCCTGGTTCTGGACTTCCCCAACATCGAGAACATTCTTCCCGCATCTAACCTGTCCAGTCCCGTCAGAATCTTATATGTTTCTATGAGGTCCCCTCTCATCCTTCTCAACGCCAGTGAATAAAGGCCCAGTTGATCCAGTCTCTCCTTATATGACAGCCCAGCCATCCCTGGAATCAGTCTGGTGAACCTTCACTGCACTCCCTCAATAGCAAGAACATCCTTCCTCATGCGTGGAGAGGCGTCGCTGAGTCGGGAGCAGCGTGAGTCCGTTGGTGAGGCCTATAAAAGGTTGGGAGGTGCGTGGAGAGGCGTCGCTGAGTTGGGAGCAGCGTGAGTCCATTGGTGAGGCCTATTAAAGGTCGGGAGGTGCGTGGAGAGGCGTCGCTGAGTCGGGAGCAGCGTGAGTCCGTTGGTGAGGCCTATAAAAGGTCGGTAGGTGCGTGGAGAGGCGTGCTTGTGCAGCTACAGGGAGAATGCAAAAAGTAGAAAGAAATAGAAAGGTGACGTTACAGCCAAGGGGATAAGTGATTGGTGAGTAGTTTTTCTTTTTTCTCTTCTATAACAGTGAGTAAGCTTCAGCATTGTTGTTGCCAATTTAAGTGTATCTAAGGGTTAAGTCATGGCAGGAGAGCTCGGTCACGTGATATGCTCCTCCTGTACCATGTGGGAACTCAGGGACACGTCCGGTGTCCCTGATGACTACGTGTGCGGGAGGTGTATCCGCCTCTAGCTCCTGACGGTCCGCATTGCGGAATTGGAGCTGAGGGTAAATTCACTCTGGAGCATCCACGATGCTGAGAATGACGTGAGTAGCACGTTTAGTGAGTTGGTCTTACCGCAGGTGAAGGGTCCACAGCCAGATAGGGAATGGAAGGCCAGCAGGAAGTTCAGTGCAAGGAAGGTAGTGCAGGAGTCCCCTGCAGTCATCCCCCTGCAAAACAGATACACCGTTTTGAGTACTGTTGAGGGGGATGACTCATCAGGGGAGGGCAGCAGCAGCCAAGTTCATGGCACCGTGGTTGGCACTGCTGCACAGGAGGGCAGGAAAAAGAGTGGGAGAGCGATAGTGATAGGGGATTCAATTGTAAGGAGAATAGATAGGTGTTTCTGCGGCCGCAACCGAGACTGCAGGTTGGTATGTTGCCTCCCTGGTGCAAGGGTCAAGGATGTCTCGGAGCGGGTGCAGGACATTCTGAAAAGGGAGGGTGAACAGCCAGTTGTGGTGGTGCACATTGGTACCAACGATATAGGTAAAAAAGCGATGAGGTCCTACGAGAAGAATTTAAGGAGCTAGGAGCTAAATTAAAAAGTAGGACCTCAAAAGTAGTAATCTCGGGATTGCTACCAGTGCCACGTGCTAGTCAGAGTAGGAATCGCAGGATAGCTCAGATGAATACGTGGCTTGAGCAGTGGTGCAGCAGGGAGGGATTCAAATTCCTGGGGCATTGGAACCGGTTCTGGGGGAGGTGGGACCAGTACAAACCGGACGGTCTGCACCTGGGCAGGACAGGAACCAATGCCCTAGGGGGAGTGTTTGCTAGTGCTGTTGGGGAGGAGTTAAACTAATATGGCAGGGGGATGGGTACCAGTGCAGGGAGACAGAGGGAAACAAAATGGAGACAGAAGCAAAAGACAGAAAGGAGATGAGTAAAAGTGGAGGGCAGAGAAACCCAAGGCAAAAAACAAAAAGGGCCACTGCACAGCAAAATTCTAAAGGGTCAAACTGTAATAAAAAGGCAAGCATGAAAGCTCGGTGCCTCAATGCAAGGAGTATTCGGAACCCAGGAGAGGGCTCTGAGCTAGTTAGAGCTCAGATGAACAGGACCCCAAGAAAGAATGCAAAAGGCAGGAGGCAACAGAGCAGAGTAGCACAGGGATAAGTGAAAACCACAAGGTCATAGGAAGGGACAATATGTATGAATATAAAGGGGCTGCAGGAGGGGTCAAAACTAAAAATCATGGTTTAAAAACTAATATTAAAACACTCTACCTAAACGCACGCAGCATTCGAAATAAAGTAAATGAGTTGATGGCACAAATCATCACAAATGGGTATGATTTGGTGGCCATTACAGAAACGTGGTTGCAGGATGGCCAAGACTGGGAATTAAACATACACGGGTATCTGACAATTCGGAAGGATAGATAAGAAGGGTAAGGAGGTGGGGTGGGGTAATAAAGAATGATATCAGGGCAGCTGTGAGAGATGATATTGGCTCGAATGAACAAAATGTTGAATCATTGTGGGTGGAGATTAAAAATAGTAAGGGGAAAAAGTCACTGGTGGGTGTAGTTTATAGGCCCCCAAATAATAACTTCACAGTGGGGCGGGCAATAATCAAGGGAATAATGGAGGCATGTGAAAAAGGAACGGCAGTAATCATGGGGGATTTTAACCTACATATCGATTGGTCAAACCAAATCGCATGGGGTAGAATGCATACGGGATTGTTTCTTCAAACAGTATGTTACAGAACCTACAAGGGAGCAAGCTATCTTAGATCTGGTCCTGTGTAATGAAACAGGAATAATAAACGATCTCCTAGTAAAAGATCCTCTCGGAATGAGTGATCACAGTATGGTTGAATTTGTAATACAGATTGAGGGTGAGGAAGTCGTGTCTCAAACGAGCGTACAATGCTTGAACAAAGGGGACTACAGTGGGATGAGGGCAAAGTTGGCTAAAGTAGACTGGAAACACAGACTAAACGGTGGCACAATTGAGGAACAGTGGAGGACTTTTAAGGAGCTCTTTCATAGTGCTCAGCAAAAATATATTCCAGTGAAAAAGAAGGGCGGTAAGAGAAGGGATAACCAGCCGTGGATAACCAAGGAAATAAAGGAGAGTATCAAATTAAAAGCCAATGAGTATAAGGTGGCCAAGGTTAGTGGGAAACTAGAAGATTGGGAAAATTTTAAATGACAGCAAAGAATGACTAAGAAAGCAATAAAGAAAGGAAAGATAGATTACGAAAGTAAACTTGCGCAAAACATAAAAAGATAGTAAAAGCTTTTACCGATATATAAAACGGAAAAGAGTGACTAAAGTAAATGTTGGTCCCTTAGAAGATGAGAAGGGGGATTTAATAATGGGAAATGTGGAAATGGCTGAGACCTTAAACAATTATTTTGCTTCAGTCTTCACAGTGGAAGACACAAAGACCATTTGCTGGTCACGGGAATGTGGGAAGGGAGGACCTTGAGATAATCACTATCACTAGAGGAGTAGTGCTGGACAGGCTAATGGGACTCAAGGTAGACAAGTCCCCTGGTCCTGATGAAATGCATCCCAGGGTATTAAAAGAGATGGCGGAAGTTATAGCAGATGCATTCGTTATAATCTACCAAAATTCTCTGGACTCTGGGGAGGTACAGCGGATTGGAAAGCAGCTAATGTAACGCCTCTGTTTAAAAAAGGGGGAAGACAAAAGGCAGGTAACTATAGGCCGGTTAGTTTAACATCTGTAGTGGGGAAAATGCTTGAACCTATCATTAAGGAAGAAATAGCGGGATATCTAGTAAGGAACGCAACATGGATTCATGAAGGGGAAATCATGTTTCACTAATTTACTGGAATTTTTTGAGGATATAACGAGCATGGTGGATAGAGGTGTACCGATGGATGTGGTGTATTTAGATTTCCAAAAGGCATTCGATAAGGTGCCACACAAAAGGTTACTGCAGAAGATAAAGGTATGCGGAGTCAGAGGAAATGTATTAGCATGGATCGAGAATTGGCTGGCTGGCAGAAAGCAGAGAGCCGGGATAAATGGGTCCTTTTCGGGTTGGAAATCGGTGGTTAGTGGTGTGCCACAGGGATCGGTGCTGGGACCACAACTGTTTACAATATACATAGATGACCTGGAGGAGGGGACAGAGTGTAGTGCAACAAAATTTGCAGATGACACAAAGGTTAGTGGGAAAGCGGGTTGTGTCGAGGACACAGAGAGGCTGCAAAGAGATTTAGATAAGTTAAGCGAATGGGCTAAGGTTTGGCAGATGGAATACAATGTCGGAAAATGTGAGGTCATCCACCTTGGAAAAAAACAGTAAAAGGGAATATTATTTGAATGGGGAGAGGGACCTGGGGGTCCTTGTGCATGAATCCCAAAAAGTTAGTTTGTAGGTGCAGCAGGTAATCAGGAATTCGAATGGAATGTTGGCCTTCATTGCGAGAGGGATGGAGTACAAAAGCAGGGAGGTCCTGCTGCAACTGTATAGGGTATTGGTGAGGCCGCACCTGGAGTACTGCGTGCAGTTTTGGTCACCTTACTTAAGGAAGGATATACTAGCTTTGGAGGGGGTACAGAGACGATTCACTAGGCTGATTCCGGAGATGAGGGGGTTACTTTATGATGATAGATTGAGTAGACTGGGACCTTTACTCGTTGGAGTTCAGAAGGATGAGGGGTGATCTTATAGAAACATTTAAAATCATGAAAGGGATAGACAAGATAGAGGCAGAGAGGTTGTTTCCATTGGTCGTGGAGACTAGAACTAAGAGGCACAGCCTCAAAATACAGGGGAGCCAATTTAAAACTGATTTGAGAAGGCATTTCTTCTCCCAGAGGGTTGTGAATCTGTGGAATTCTCTGCCCAAGGAAGCAGTTGAGGCTAGCTCATTGAATATATTCAAATCACAGATAGATAGATTTTTAACCACTAAGGGAATTAAGGGTTACGGGGAGCTGGCGGGTAAGTGGAGCTGAGTCCACGGCCAGATCAACCATGATCTTGTTGAATGTAGGAGCAGGCTCGAGGGGCTAGATAGCCTACTCCTGTTCCTAATTCTTATGTTCTTATGTTCAGAATAGGAGACCAAAACTGAACACAATATTCCAGGTGAGGCCTCACTAAGGCCCTGTACAACTGCAGCAAGACCTCCCTGCTCCTATATTCAAATCCCCTCGCTATGAAGGTCAACATACCATTTGCCTTCTTTACCGCCTGCTATACCTGCGTGCCCACATTCAGTGACTGATGAACCATGACACCCAGGTCTCGTTGCAACTCCCCTTTTTCTAGTCGACCGCCATTCAGATAATATTCTGCCTTTGTGTTTTTGCCCCCAAAATGGATAACCTCACATTTATCCACATTATACTGCATCTGCCATGTATTTGCCCACTCATTTAATCTGTCCAAGTCACCCTCCAGTCACTTAGCGTCCTCCTCACAGCTCACACCGCCACCCAGTTTAGTGTCATCTGCAAACTTGGAAATATTACACTCTATTCCTTCATCCAAATCGTTAATGTATATTGTAAAGAGCTGGGGTCCCAGCACTGAGCCCTGCGGCACCCCACTAGTAACTGCCTGCCATTCTGAAAAGGACCCGTTTATCCCGACTCTCTGCTTCCTGTTTGCCAACCAGTTCTCTATCCACGTCAGTACATTACTCCCAATACCATGCGCTTTGATTTTGTACACCAATCTCTTGTGAGGGACCTTGTCAAAAGTCTTTTGAAAGTCCAAATACACAACATCCACTGGTTCTCCCTTGTCCACTCTACTAGTTACATCCTCAAAAAATTCCAGAAGATTCGTCAAGCATGATTTCCCTTTCATAAATCCATGCTGACTCGGTCTGATCCTGTCACTGCTTTCCAAATGGGCTGCTATTTCATCCTTAATGATTGATTCCAACGTTTCCCCCACTTCTGATGTCAGGCTAACCGGTCTAGAATTACTCGCTTCTGGCCTCCTTCTGTGCTGTAATATTCTATGTTCTGGAATTCTGCATCAACTGCTCCAAACTATTCAGGAGGATGACACAACGAGATCAACTGCAACTTATTACCTTGTTCCATTTCACTCTAAATAGTAAACAGTTGCTGCCATATGTTGGTTCGCTCCTTCCTACACTACAGAAATATATCAAACCAATCCATTTCTTCTTCATTCAGGAAACACTTGCTTCGTGGTTGCGTCGCGCGACGAGAGCCCTGCGGTGCACGCGCAGGAAGAAATGTTGCTGGACGCGCGCGCGCGCAAGTGTTCGTAAGGGCATGGGTGTGGAATAAAGGAGGCGGAGCAGGCTCCCGCGCCACTGATTGGCTGCCGGAGAATAGGTGAAAGGTTAGAGGCGCGCGACAGCAGCCAATGGCCGTTGAGGAGCGAGGTGACGGTTATACTTTTAAAAAAAGGGCTCGCGCGGCTCCGTGTCTGTCTGCCCGCCCGCGGAAGGTAAACAGTTCCGAGTGGAGATGGCCGCCGGCGGCACCATGGACTTGCAGCAATGCTGGCAGTGAGTTCACCTCGGTAGAGCTGGGAGCTTTGTGGCGAGCTGTCGAGTTAGCAGGCATTCCCGAGGGCGAGGGGCGGGAGGATGATCTGTTTAAATCACACTGGCCAGGCCAGCTGGGCTTTTCCTTGTGTATTCCCACCTCCCCCAAGTGACGCGGCTCATTTTGGTC
Source organism: Pristiophorus japonicus (assembly GCF_044704955.1). Classification (NCBI taxonomy): domain Eukaryota; kingdom Metazoa; phylum Chordata; class Chondrichthyes; family Pristiophoridae; genus Pristiophorus; species Pristiophorus japonicus. The sequence continues at coordinate 211,305,337 of NC_091983.1, forward strand.
ACTTTTTCAAAGTTCGGCGAAGCGGTTCAAATAAATGAATCACAAAGTTGCTGCAATGTATAGACAGGACAGTAGAAGGCAAGTCTCATCAGAGGCAGTCCCTCGAATCGAGGATGACTTGCTTCCACGTCAAAAAGTTCACCGGTGTTTCAATGATGGACCTAAAATTCCAGGTCCGAACTAAATCTAGGCAAGTCTAGACAAGTTATGCCAGGGCTGTGCAATGCATGCACTGATCATATCGATTATTTACCTATTTTTTAAGGGAAGGTTGTGCCTATGGTCCCACATGGTAAGCTGATCAAAAAGGTCAAAGCTCGTGGGATCCAAGGGAGAGTGGCAAATTGGATCCAAAATTGTCTCAGTGCCAGGAAGCAAAGGGTAATGGTTTGAGGGGAGTTTTTGTGACTGGAAGGCTGTTTCCAGTGGGGTTCCACAGGGCTCAGTATTCTGTCCCTTACTTTTTGTTGTGTATATATATATTAATGATTTAGACTTAAATGTCGGGGGGCATGATAAAGAAATTTGCAGATGATATGAAAATTGTTTGTGTGATTGACAGTAAGGAGGAAAGCTCTACACTGCAGGAAGATATCGATGAATTGGGCAGAAAAGTGGCAAGTGGAATTCAATCTAGAAAAATGTGAAATAATGCATTTGGGGAGTGGCAACAAGGCAAGGGAATACACAATAAATGGGAGGATACTGAGAGGTATGGTGGGACAGAGGGATGTTGGAGTGTATATCCACAGATCCTTAAAGGGAGCAGGACAGGTAGATAAAGTAGTTAAAAAGGCATACGGAATGCTTTCCTTTATTAGCCAAGGCATAGAATATAAGAGCAGGGAGGGTTATGCTTGAACTGTATATAGCATGAGTAAGGCCACAGCTTGAGTACTGTGTACAGTTCTGGTCACCACATCACAACAAAGATGTGATTGCACCAGAGAGGATGCAGAGGAGATTTATGAGGATGTTGACAGGACTGGAACATTTTAGCTATGAGGAAAGATTGGATATGCTGCGGTTGTCTTTTTTTACAGAGTAGGCTGAGGGGAGATTTAATTGTGGTATATAAAGTTATGAGGGGCTGAGAAAGTGGATAGGAAGGACCTGTTTCCCTTAGCAGAGGGGTCAATAACCAGGGACCACAGATTTAAAGTAGTTGGTAGAAGGATTAGAGGGGAGATGAGGGGAAAAAAACATTACCCAGAGGGTGATGGGTGTCTGGAACTCTGCCTGAAAGAGTGGTAGAGGCAGAAACCCTCATCACATTTAAAAAGTACTTGGAATTGCATTTAAAGAGCTGTGACATACAGGGCTACAGACCTGGTGCTGGAAGGTGGGATTAGGCTGGGTAGCTCTTTTTTGATTGAGCATCATCGTCGGCAGTCTCTTGAAATTGAGAAAAATTTGCTTCCACGCTAAACATGAGTAGTGAGGTTGGGGACAGCATAAAACAAGAAATAAGGGATGTGTGCAATAAAGGTACAGCAGTAATCATGGGTGACTTTAATCTACATATAGATTGGGCTAACCTAACTGGTAGCAATGTGTTGGAGGAGGATTTCCTGGAGTGTATTGGGGATGGTTTTCTAGACCAATATGTTGAGGAACCAACCAGGGAGCTGGCCATCCTAGACTGGGTGATGTGTAATGAGAAGGGATTAATTAGCAATCTTGTTGTGTGAGGCCCTTTGGGGAAAAGTGACCATAATATAGTAGAATTCCTATTTAAGATGGAGTGTGACAAAGTTAATTTGGAAACTAGGGTCCTGAACTTAAGGAAAGGTAACTTTGTTATGAGGTGTGAATTGGATAGAATAGACTGGCAGAGGATACTTAAAGGGTTGACTGTGGATAAGCAATGGCAAACATTTAAAGATCACATGGATGAACTTCAGTAATTGTACATCCCTGTCTGGAGTAAAAATAAAACTGGGAAGGTGGCTCAACCATGGCTAACAAGGGAAATTAAGGATAACCAAGGAAGAGGCATATAAATTGGCTAGAAAAAGCAACAAACCTGAGGACTGGGAGAAATTTAGAATTCAACAGAGGACGACTTAGTGTTTACTTAAGAAGAGGAAAATAGAGTATGAGGGGAAGCTTGCAGAGAACATAAAAACTGACTGCAAAAGCTTCTATAAATATGTGAAGAGAAAAAGATTAGTAAAGACAAACGTAGGTCCCTTGCAGTCGGATTCAGGTGAATTTATAATGGTGAACAAAGAAATGGCAGACCAATTGAACCAATATTTAGGTTCTGTCTTCACAAAAGAAGATACAAATAACCTTCCGAATGTACTAGGGGACAGTGGGTCTCGTGAGAATGAGGAACTGAAAGATATCCTTATTAGGTGGGAAATTGATGGGATTAAAGGCTGATAAATCCCTGGGCCCTGATAGTCTGCATCCCAGAGTACTTAAGGAATTGGCCATAGAAATAGTGGATGCATTGGTGATCATTTTCCAACAATCTATCGACTCTGGATCAGTTCCTATGGACTGGAGGGTAGCTAATGTAACGCCACTTTTTAAAAAAGGAGGGAGAGAGAAAGTGGATAATTATAGACCGGTTAGCCTGACATCAGTAGTGGGGAAAATGTTGGAATCAATCATTAAGGATGAAATAGCAGCCCATTTGGAAAGCAGTGACAGGATCAGACCAAGTCAACATGGATTTATGAAAGGGAAATCATGCTTGACGAATCTTCTGGAATTTTGAGGATGTAATTAGTAGAGTGGACAAGGGAGAACCAGTGGATGTGGTGTATTTGGACTTTCAAAAGGCTTTTGACAAGGTCCCACACAAGAGATTGGTGTACAAAATCAAAGTGCATGGTATTGGGGTTAATGTACTGATGTGGATAGAGAACTGGTTGGCAGACAGGAAGCAGAGTGTTGGGATAAACGGGTCCTTTTCAGAATGGCAGGCAGGTACTAGTGGGGTGCCGCAGGGCTCAGTGCTGGGACCCCAGCTCTTTACAATATACATTAACGATTTGGATGAAGGAATAGAGTGTAATATCTCCAAATTTGCGGATGACACTAAACTGGTTGGGGTGTGAGCTGTGAGGAGGACGCTAAGAGGCTGCAGGGTGACTTGGACAGATTAGGTGAGTGGGCAAATGCATGGCAGATGCAGTATAATGTGGATAAATGTGAGGTTATTCATTTTGGGGGCAAAAACAGAAAGGCAGAATATTATCTGAATGGCGGCAGACTAGAAAAAGGGGAGGTGCAATGAGACCTGGGTGACATGGTTCATCAGTAACTGAAAATGGGCACGCAGGTACAGCAGGCGGTAAAGAAGGCAAATGGAATGTTGGCCTTCATAGCGAGGGGATTTGAATATAGGAGCAGGGAGGTCTTGCTGCAGTTGTACAGGGCCTCGTGAGGCCTCACCTGGAATATTGTGTTCAGTTTTGGTCTCTTAGTCTGAGGAAGGACGTTCTTGCTATTGAGGGAGTGCAGCGAAGGTTCACCAAACTGATTTCAGGGATGGCTGGGCTGTCATATGAGGAGAGACTGGATCAACTGGGCCTTTATTCACTGGCGTTTAGAAGGATGAGAGGGAATCTCATAGAAACTCACAAGATTCTGACGGGACTGGACAGGTTAGATGTGGGAAGAATGTTCTCTATGTTGGGGAAATCCAGAACCAGGGGATATAGCCTTAGGATAAGGGGCAGGCCATTTAGGACTGAGATGAGGAGAAACTTCTTCACTCAGAGTTGTTGACCTGTGAAATTCCCTGCCGCAGAGAGTTGTTGATACCAGTTCATTGGATATATTCAAGAGCGAGTTAGATACGACCCTTACGGTTAAGGGGATCAAGGGGTATGGAGAGAAAGCAGGAAAGGGGTACTGAAGGAATGATCAGCCATGATCTTATTGAATGGCGGTGCAGGCTCGAAGGGCCGAATGGCCTACTCCTGCACCTATTTTCTATGTTTGAGTCCTTAGGTGGCTGAACAGTCCAATACGGGAACCATAGTCCCTGTCACAGGTGGGGCAGATAGTCGGTGAGGGTGTGACTGGTTTGCTGCACGCTCTTTCCGCTGCCTGCGCTTGATTTCTGCATGCTCTTGGCAATGAGACTCGAGGTACTCAGCGCCCTCCTGGATGCACTTCCTCCACTTAGGGAAGACTTTGACCAGGGTCTCCCAGGTGTCAGTGGGGATATTGCATTTTATCAGGGAGGCTTTGAGTGTGTCCTTGTAACGTTTCCTCTGCCCTCCTTTTGGCTCGTTTGCCGTGAAGGAGTTCTGAGTAGAGCGCTTGCTTTGGGAGTCCCGTGGCTGGCATAGAAAATAGGTGCAGGAGTAGGCCATTTGGCCTTTCGAGCCTGCACCACCACTCAATAAGATCATGGCTGATCATTCCCTCAGTACACCTTTCCTGCTTTCTCTCCATTCCTCTTGATCCCTTTAGCTGTAAGGGCCATATCTAACTCCTTCTTGAATATATCCAATGAACTGGCATCAACAACTATCTGCGGTAGGGAATTCCACAGGTTAACAATCTGAGTGAAGAAGTTTCTCCTCATCTCAGTCCTAAGTAGCTTGCCCCTAATCCTAAGACTGTGTCCCCTGGTTCTGGACCTCCCCGTTATCGGGAACATTCTTCCCGCATCTAACCTGTCCGGTCCCATCAGAATCTTGTAAGTTTCTATGAGATTCCCTCTCATCCTTCTAAACTCCAATGTATAAAGGCCCAGTTGATCCAGTCTCTCCTCATATGACAGTCCCGCCATCCCAGGAATCAGTTTGGTGAACCTTCGCTGCACTCCCTCAATAGCAAGAACGTCCTTTCTCAGATTAGAAGACCAAAACCGAACACAATACTCCAGGTGAGGCCTCACCAAGGCCCTGTACAACTGCAGTAAGACCTCCCTGCTCCTATACTCAAATCCTCTAGCTATGAAGGCCAACATACCATTTACCGTCTTCACCGCCTGCTGTACCTGCATGCCAACTTTCAATGACTGATGAACCATGACACCCAGGTCTCGTTGCACCTCCCCCTTTCCTAATCTGTCACCATTCAGATAATATTCTGCCTTTGTGTTTTTGCCCCCAAAGTGGATAACCACACATTTATCCACATTATACTGCATCTGCCATGCATTTGCCCACTCACCTAACCTGTCCAAGTCACCCTGCAGCCTTTTAGCGTCCTCCCCTCAGCTCACACTGCCACCCACTTTAGTGTCATCTGCAAACTTGGAGATACTACACTCAATTCCTTCATCTAAATCATTAATGTATATTGTAAAGAGCTGGGGTCCCAGCACTGAGCCCTGCGGTACTCCACTAGTCACTGCCTGCCATTCTGAAAACGACCCTTTTATCCTGACTCTCTGCTTCCTGTCTGCCAACCAGTTCTCTATCCATGTCAGTACATTACCCCCAATACCATGTGCTTTAATTTTGCACACCAATCTCTTTTGTTGGACCTTGTCAAAAGCCTTTTGAAAGTCCAAATACACCACATCCACTGGTTCTCCCTTGTCCACTCTACTAGTTACATCCTCAAAATTCCAGAATATTTGTCAAGCATGATTTCCCTTTCATAAATCCATGCTGACTTAGACCGATCCTGTCATTGCTTTCCAAATGCGCTGCTTTTTCATCTTTAATAATTGATTCCAACATTTTCCCCACGACAGATGTCAGGCTAACCGGTCTATAATTACCTGTTTTCTCTCTCCCTTTTTTAAACAATGGCATTACATTAGCTACCCTCCAGTCAATAGGAACTGATCCACAGTCGATAGACTGTTGGAAAATGATCACCAATGCATCCACTATTTCTATGGCCAATTCCTTAAGTACTCTGGGGTGCAGACTATCAGGCCCCAGGTATTTATCGGCCTTCAATCCCATCAATTTCCCTAAAACAATTTCCCGCTTTATAAGGATATCCTTCAGTTCCTCCTCACTAGAACCTCAGTCCCCTAGTATTTCCGGAAGTTTACTTGTGTCTTCCTTTGTGAAAACAGAACCAAAGTATTTGTTTAACTGGTCCGCCGTTTCTTTGTTCCCCATTATAAATTCACCTGAATCTGACTGCAAGGGACCTACAATTGTATTTTATATTTTATATAAGCTTTTGTAGTCAGTTTTTATGTTCCCACCAAGATTCCTCTTGTTTGCTATTTTCCGCTTCCTAATTAAATCCTTTGTCCTCCTCTGCTGTGTTACAAAATTTTCCCAGTCCTCAGGTTTGCTGCTTTTTATATGCCTCTTCCTTGGATTTAACACTATTCTTAATTTCCCTTGTTAGCCACAGTTGAGCTACCTTGCCAGTTTTATTTTTACTCCAGACAGGGATGCATAATTGTTGAAGTTCATCTATGTGATCTTTAAATGTTTGCCATTGCCTATCCACCGTCAACCCTTTAAGTATCACTCGGCAGTCTATTCTAGCCAAGTCACGTCTCATACCATCGAAGTTACCTTTCCCCAAGTTCAGGACCCTAGTCTCTGAATTAACTGTGTCACTCTCCATCTTAATAAAGAATTCTACCGTATTATGGTCACTCTTCCCCAAGGGGCCTCGCACATCAAGATTGTTAATTAGTCCTTTCTCATTACACATCATCCAGTCTAGGATGGCCAGCCCTCTCGTTGGTTCCTTGACATATTGGTCGAGAAAACCATCCCTAATGCGCTCCAGGAAATCCTCCTCCACCACATTGCTACCAGTTTGGTTAGCCTAGTCATTATGTAGATTAAAGTCGCCCATGATAACTGCTGTATCTTTATTGCATGCATGCCTAATTTCTTGTTTTATGTTGTCCCCATCCTCATTACTACTGTTGGGTGGTCTGTATACAACTCCCACTAGCGTTTTCTGCCCTTTGGTATTCCAGTAGCTCCACCCATACAGATTCCACATCATCCAAGCTAATGTCCTTCCTTACTATTGCATTAATTTCCTCTTTAGCCAGCAACGCCACCCCACCTCCTTTTCCTTTCTGACTTTCCTAAATGTTGAATACCCCTGGATGTTGCGTTCCCAGCCTTGGTCACCCTGGAGCCATGTCTCCGTGATTCCAATTACATCATATCCGTTAACTGCTATCTGCGCAGTTAATTCGTCCACCTTATTCCGAATACTCCTCGCATTGAGGCATAGAGCCTTCAGGCTTGTCTTTTTTAACACCCTTTGCCCCTTTAGGATTCTGCTGTAATGTGGCCCTTTTTGCTTTTTGCCTTGGGTTTCTGTGCCCTCCACTTTTACTTTTCTTCTTTCTATCTTTTGCTTCTGCCCCCATTCTACTTCCCTCTGTCTCCCTGCATAGGTTCCCATCCCCCTGCCATGTTGGTTTAACCCCTCCCCAACAGCACTAGCAAACACTCCCCCTAGGATATTGGTTCCGGTCCTGCCCAGGTGCAGACCGTCCGGTTTGTACTGGTCCCACCTCCCCCAGAACTGGTTTCAATGTCCCAGGAATTTGAATCCATCCCTTCTGCACCACTCCTCAAGCCACGTATTCATCTGAGCTATCCTGCGATTCCTACTCTGACTAGCACGTGGCACTGGTAGCAATCCTGAGGTCCTACTTTTTAAATTTAGCTCCTAGCTCCCTAAATTTGTCTTGTAGGACCTCATCCCATTTTTTACCTATATGCACCACGCCAACTGACTTAACACGCTCCCTTCAAAATGTCCTGCACCTGCTCGGAGACATCCTTGACCCTTGCACCAGGGAGGCAACATACCATCCTGGAGTCTCAGTTGCAGCCGCAGAAACTTCTATCTATTCCCCTTACAGTAGAATCTCCTATCACTATAGCTCTCCCACTCTCTTTTCTGCCCTCCTGTGCAGCAGAGCCACCCACAGTGCCATGAACTTGGCGGCTGCTGCTGCCCTCCCCTGATGAGTCATCCCCCTGAACAGTACCCAAAGCGGTGTATCTGTTTTGCAGGGGGATGACCGTAGGGGACTCCTGCACTACCTTCCTTCCATTGCTCTTCCCATTGGTCACCTATCCCCTATCTGGCTGTATAACCTTTACCTGCAGTAAGACCAACTCACTAAATGTGCTATTCACATTATTCTCCGCATCGTGGATGCTCCAGAGTGAATCCACCCGCAGCTCCAGTGCCACAATGCGGTCTATCAGGAGCTGCAGCCGAATACACTTGCCGCATATGTAGTCGTCAGGGACACTGGAAGCGTCCCTGACTTCCCATAGTACAGGAGGAACATAACACGTGTCTGAGCTCTCCTGCCATGACTTAACATAGAAACATAGAAAATAGGTGCAGGAGTAGGCCATTCGGCCCTTCTAGCCTGCACCGCCATTCAATGAGTTCATGGCTGAACATTCAACTTCAGTACCCCATTCCTGCTTTCTCGCCATACCCCTTGATCCCCCTAGCAGTAAGGACCTCATCTAACTCCTTTTTGAATATATTTAGTGAATTGGCCTCAACAACTTTCTGTGGTAGAGAATTCCACAGGTTCACCACTCTCTGGGTGAAGAAGTTCCTCCGCATCTCGGTCCTAAATGGCTTACCCCTTATCCTTAGACTGTGACCCCTGGTTCTGGACTTCCCCAACATTGGGAACATTCTTCCTGCATCTAACCTGTCTAACCCCGTCAGAATTTTATATGTTTCTATGAGGTCCCCTCTCATTCTTCTGAACTCCAGTGAATACAAGCCCAGTTGATCCAGTCTTTCTTGATAGGTCAGTCCCGCCATCCCGGGAATCAGTCTGGTGAACCTTCGCTGCACTCCCTCAATAGCAAGAATGTCCTTCCTCAGGTTAGGAGACCAAAACTGTACACAATACTCCAGGTGTGGCCTCACCAATGCCCTGTACAACTGTAGCAACACCTCCCTGCCCCTGTACTCAAATCCCCTTGCTATGAAGGCCAACATGCCATTTGCTTTCTTAACCGCCTGCTGCACCTGCATGCCAACCTTCAATGACTGATGTACCATGACACCCAGGTCTCTTTGCACCTCCCCTTTTCCTAATCTGTCACCATTCAGATAATAGTCTGTCTCTCTGTTTTTACCACCAAAGTGGATAACCTCACATTTATCCACATTATACTTCATCTGCCATGCATTTGCCCACTCACCTAACCTATCCAAGTCGCTCTGCAGCCTCACAGCATCCTCCTCGCAGCTCACACTGCCACCCAACTTAGTGTCATCCGCAAACTTGGAGATACTACACTCAATCCCCTCATCTAAATCATTAATGTACAGTGTAAACAGCTGGGGCCCCAGCACAGAACCCTGCGGTACCCCACTAGTCACTGCCTGCCATTCTGAAAAGTACCCATTTACTCCTACTCTTTGCTTCCTGTCTGACAACCAGTTCTCAATCCATGTCAGTACACTACCCCCAATCCCATGTGCTCTAACTTTGCACATCAATCTCTTGTGTGGGACCTTGTCGAACGCCTTCTGAAAGTCCAAATATACCACATCAACTGGTTCTCCCTTATCCACTCTACTGGAAACATCCTCAAAAAATTCCAGAAGATTTGTCAAGCATGATTTCCCTTTCACAAATCCATGCTGACTTGGACCTATCATGTCACCTCTTTCCAAATGCACTGCTATGACATCCTTAATAATTGATTCCATCATTTTACCCACTACCGATGTCAGGCTGACCGGTCTATAATTCCCTGTTTTCTCTCTCCCTCCTTTTTTAAAAAGTGGGGTTACATTGGCTACCCTCCACTCCATAGGAACTGATCCAGAGTCAATGGAATGTTGGAAAATGACTGTCAACGCATCCACTATTTCCAAGGCCACCTCCTTAAGTACTCTGGGATGCAGTCCATCAGGCCCTGGGGATTTATCGGCCTTCAATCCCATCAATTTCCCCAACACAATTTCCCGGCTAATAAGGATTTCCCTCAGTTCCTCCTCCTTACTAGACCCCCCGACCCCTTTTATAACCGGAAGGTTGTTCGTGTCCTCCTTCGTGAATACCGAACCAAAGTACTTGTTCAATTGGTCCGCCATTTCTTTGTTCCCCGTTATGACTTCCCCTGATTCTGACTGCAGGGGACCTACGTTTGTCTTTACTAACCTTTTTCTCTTTACATATCTATAGAAACTTTTGCAATCCGTCTTAATGTTCCCTGCAAGCTTCTTCTCATACTCCATTTTCCCTGCCCTAATCAAACCCTTTGTCCTCCTCTGCTGAGTTCTAAATTTCTCCCAGTCCCCAGGTTCGCTGCTATTTCTGGCCAATTTGTATGCCACTTCCTTGGCTTTAATACTATCCCTGATTTCCCTTGATAGCCACGGTTGAGCCACCTTCCCTTTTTTATTTCTATGCCAGACAGGAATGTACAATTGTTGTAGTTCATCCATGCGGTCTCTAAATGTCTGCCATTGCCCATCCACAGTCAACCCCTTAAGTATCATTCGCCAATCCATCTCAGCCAATTCACGCCTCATACCTTCAAAGTTAGCCTTCTTTAAGTTCTGGACCATGGTCTCTGAATTAACTGTTTCATTCTCCATCCTAATGCAGAATTCCACCATATTATGGTCACTCTTCCCCAAGGGGCCTCGCACAACGAGATTGCTAATTAATCCTTTCTCATTACATAACACCCAGTCTAAGATGGCCTCCCCCCTAGTTGGTTCCTCGACATATTGGTCTAAAAAACCATCCCTTATGCACTCCAGAAAATCCTCCTCCACCGTATTGCTTCCAGTTTGGTTAGCCCAATCTATGTGCATATTAAAGTCACCCATTATAACTGCTGCACCTTTATTGCACGCACCCCTAATTTCCTGTTTGATGCCCTCCCCAACATCACTACTACTGTTTGGAGGTCTGTACACAACTCCCACTAACGTTTTTTGCCCTTTGGTGTTCTGCAGCTCTACCCATATAGATTCCACATCATCCAAGCTAATGTCCTTCCTAACTATTGCCTTAATCTCCTCCTTAACCAGCAATGCTACCCCACCTCCTTTTCCTTTTATTCTATCCTTCCTGAATGTTGAATACCCCTGGATGTTGAGTTCCCAGCCCTGCTCATCCTGGAGCCACGTCTCCGTAATCCCAATCACATCATATTTGTTAACATCTATTTGCACAGTTAATTCATCCACCTTATTGCGGATACTCCTTGCATTAAGACACAAAGCCTTTAGGCTTGTTTTTTTAACACCCTCTGTCCTTTTAGAATTTTGCTGTACAATGGCCCTTTTTGTTCTTTGCCTTGGGTTTCTCTGCCCTCCACTTTTCCTCATCTCCTTTCTGTCTTTTGTTTTTGCCTCCTTTTTGTTTCCCTCTATCTCCCTGCATTGGTTCCCATCCCCCTGCCATATTAGTTTAACTCCTCCCCAACAGCACTAGCAAACACTCCCCCGAGGACATTGGTTCCGATTCTGCCCAGGTGCAGACCGTCCGGATTGTACTGGTCCCACCTCCCCCAGAACCGGTTCCAATGCCCCAGGAATTTGAATCCCTCCCTGCTGCACCATTGCTCAAGCCACGTATTCATCTGAGCTATCCTGCGATTCCTACTCTGACTAGCACGTGGCACTGGTAGCAATCCCGAGATTACTACTTTTGAGGTCCTACTTTTTAATTTAGCTCCTAGCTCCTTAAATTCATTTCGTAGGAACTCATCCCTTTTTTTACCTATGTCATTGGTACCAACGTGCACCACGACAACTGGCTGTTCTCCCTCCCTTTTTAGAATGTCCTCCACCCCTAGATTAACTTAATTTAGCAACAATAATGCTAAAGGTTACTTACTGACAAAGAAAAGGAAAAACTACTCAGCAATCACTTACCCCCTTAGCTATGGCGTCACCTTTCGATTTCTTTCCACTTTTTTGCCTTCTCTCCCTGCTGCAGTTGTACTAGCTAGCCTTTATAGGCCGCTCCGACATCCCCGAACTTCTTGCTGTGATGTCACACTTTGTTTACTTTTCCTTTCAGGTCATGGAGTCGACACTGGTGGGGAAAACAAGACAAAGCAACACCTCCCGCTCCCACTTACCAAACTCTTGCCTTTGCACTCTGACCTACCACTGCACTCCGAGCAAGACCTCACCAAGCTCCCTCTTTTTATACTGTTCCTTGCTGACTCACTGGCCTATTTAAGGAAGCAGTTTTTAACTAGCTACCCAATTAACTAAGCTAGCTTGCTTGTTTGTCTCTGCTTAAACCTACAAGAATCCTACCTGTTTAATATTGCAGTTTTACTTAAACTTGTAATCTGATTTTACCTTTAGAAGCTACTAGAGATTGTCACTAGTAATTTACACCAACCTTGAAATGATTTAAAAGGGATTAACCCTTAAAGTCCTCCCACTTACCAAACTCTTACCGTTATCATGTGAACAGTGTGGCCTACCCAGCGGAGCTGATCAAGTGTGGTCAGTGCTTCAATGCTGGGAGTGTTGGCCTGGTCGAGGACGTGAACGTTGGTGTGTCTGTCCTCCCAGGGGATTTGCAGGATCTTGCAGAGACATCATTGGTGGTATTTCTCCAGTGACTTGAGTTGTCTACTGTACATTGTCCATGTCTCTGAGCCATATCGATTGATAATGAGCTGAATGGCCTCCTATGTCGTAATTTTCAATGATTCGATGTTCACCATGACCATCACAGCACTTAAAATCATTTTCTTTTTTGCACTGGATAATTGTAGAAATTTACAGGACAGAAGGAGGCCAATTGGCCCTTTGTGTCTGTGCTACTTTCCAGCTCTTGGTTCTTGGCCTTGCAATTGTTGCTACTTCAAGTTCATAACCAAGTACTTTTTAAATGCAATGATGGTTTCTGCCTCTCCCATCCTTTCAGGCAGTGAGTTCCAGCCCCCCATCACCCTCTGGGTGAAAAAAGTTCTCATCAACTCTCCTCTCATTCTTCTACCAATTACTTTAAATCTATGCCCCCTAGTTATTGACCTATGCTATAATAATATAGTAAAGAGCATCAAGACTGATCTCAAGTCAACAAGCTTTGAACAAAGAATAAAAAAAGCTCAAGCCATAGTCCAGTGAGACAGCTAAATCAAAAAGGAACAGAAAATGCTGGAAACACTCAGCAGGTCAGGCAGCATCTGTGGAGTTTGATCATAAAGTAGTACCTCATTGAAGTACATAAAACATTAGTTGTATAGATGAGGCCAACTCTGGTTATATTACTTCAAAGTATGCAAATAATCTAGGACCTGAATGCTGCCTAATATGATATCTCTGCCATTCTTCAGTTGTGAGCGTATGTAGTGATCATTAGCAGGCTTGGAAAGTAACTCAAGCCTGTGCTCCAGATTTCAAAGTGTGTGCTTTCCAGCAGAAGTCACTGGATGGCAGTCAGTGTGAATCTTGATTTTTTTTTTTTCCTTCCATAGCTCAGGAGCATTGATGCTACCTATATTGCCTTTACTATCACCCAAGCTGAGATCAATTCAAGAAAGAAAACTAAGTTGAATTTATATAATGCCTTTTGCGTTCTCTGGATGTCACAAAGTGCTTCACACCCAATGAAGTGCTATTGAATCGTGGTCACTGTTGTACTGTAGATAAATGTATCGGCGAATTTGTGCACAATAATGCTCCACAAACAGCAATGAAATAAATGGCCAAATAACCTGCTTTTTAGTGGTGATAGTTGAGGGATACAAATTAGCAAGGATACTGGAAGAACTCCCTTGCTCTTTGAATATTGCCATGGGATCTTTTACATCCATCTGAGGAATGGATGGGTCCTCAGTTTAACTTCTCATCTGGAGGACAACATTTCTGACATTGAAGCACTTCCTCAGTTCTGTACTTATAGTGTCAGTCTCGGATATTTCCTCAAGTATGTGGAATAGTGTTTGAAACAACTATCTTCTGACTCAGACGAGTATTACCACTGAGCCAAGGCTGACTCGTTTTTTTTTTTTCTGTATGTCTTTGTATGTATAACAATACTACATATAGTGAATCTAACAACTGAGCTACTGGGGATACCTTTTTTAAAGTTAATTTTGCCTTCACGAAGAGTGCACCATTAGAATGTTGTTTGCATATTTCATGTTCATTGTATATATAGCTGTGATTTATAAATGGTACAACACATTTCCAAACATTACTGATGTGGGGAAGATTAATATTAAAACATTTATTTTTATCTACAGAATGTTTGAAGCTGAAATACAAAGCTATGTAGGTGATGATCCACTGGATCTATGGGACAGGTAAAACTATCAATTCAATACAAGTTTTTCTTGATAAACTGCTGTATTGTGTGAAAAGTTGGTTACACCTCATTTCCCATCACTCTAGGTTTATACAGTGGATAGACCCGTTACTACCCCCTGCAGATAAAGTCTCAGTGTTGGAGAGACTCGTGAAGAATTTTATGGATGACAATAAGTATTCCAATGATCCAAGATATGTCAACTACTGGTTGAAACTGGCAAGTGTTTTGTATGCACTTTTTAATTTAAGATTTTATCAGCAAGAGAATGTGCAAGTCTCATTTCAGCTGACTTTGGGATGAGATGAGATGAGATGAGATGAGCTGGGTTACAAATATGCTTGTTTAATTTATTTAGTATTATATGCCAGAAAGAGACAGAGTCCTGTACGATGTAATACTGCAGTCTGGGGAGAATAGAAAAAGGGAAATGCAAAAACAACCACGGAGAGATACTCTTCCCTGGCAGCATGATTTTGTTCCACCCTCTCAGACTCTGACTTTGAAATTCCTCAATCTTATCATTCCTTATCAACTGTCTGAAAATTATTTTGTTTCCCTCCGAGATACATGTTTGCTGTCTGCATTCTTCAACGTGATTGGCTGCTTAGAGAGCTTGATTACATCACTGCTGCTCTACCCTGGGGATGTCCTTTTGACAGTGAGATCTTTGTGGCAGCTTTCTTCGAGGTCAGCAGCGAACATTGCCACTTCGCCGTTGACTGCAAATTTTGGGCCAATGCAATTGTTAGTGGGGTTGCTTTCCAATTGTTAGGAAACAATTACGTTGCAATTCACATTCAACTGTGCTATTACTGTATCTAGTCGTTGCTATCAAAAATGTATTGTTTTCCATTTGGTGCTCCTATTAACAGATTTCTACTCCATCCAAATAACATCGAATTGTTGTTTTTGTTTTGTTCTTTACTTCTTCAGATAAACTGCAGCACAACGCCACTTGATTTTTACAGCTACATGTATAGCCAAGGGGTTGGCACAAAATCAGCTGCCCTCTATCTTGCTTGGGCACAGGTGCTTGAGGTGAAAGGCAATGTTCAGATAGCAGATAGTATCTTTCAGAAAGGCATTCAAAATTCTGCAGAACCATTGGATATGTTACTCCATCAATACGAGTAAGTTAGACATTTCGTGTTCATGCAACTTTTATTCAAAAACAATTTACATTTATGCAGCATCTTTAATGTAGGAAAAGGTCCCAAAGCACTTCATAGAGGTGCCAGGGAGGGGGTGGGGTGGGTGGAAAGTCAGTGAAAGGAGGAGATATTAGGACAGAGGACTGAAACCTTGGTCAAAGAGGTGGATTTTAAGGAGGGTCTTGCAAATGGTTGAGTGGGAGGTAATGTGCTTTATGAAAGGAAATCTAGACTGTAAGGCCCAAGTAGCTGAAGGCATCGTCAAAAATGGTTGGGCAGACGTTGGGGATTGCACAAGAGATCAGAGACTTCTGGGATTGTAGGGCTGGAAGAGGTTACAGAGATAGGAAGGGTAATGCAATTTAAAAATGTAAACCAGGATGAGAATTTTAAATTTGAGGCCTTTGGGGAATGGGAGCTAATATATGATGACAATTATAGCATGACTAGGACTGTGAGATCGGATACAGGCAGCAGAGTTTGGATGACCTGAATTTTCCTGAAGGTGGTGGGTGGAAGCCTGGCCAGGAGAGCATTGGATTAATCAAGCCCTGAGGGGGTTTCCACAGCAGATGGACTGAAGCAGATGATACAGCGGTGGAAGTAGGCAGTCTTTGTGATGGCAGAAATAAAGGGTCGGAAGCTCCACTTGATTTGACATTACCAATTGGCCTTTGTTGGGAGTATCGACCTAAAGTGGTGGTAGGCTATTTGACATCAAAATTGAACCTGATTCTGTCTTCATCTGATCATTTTTGTTGCCTTAAATGTGGCATGCATGTGATATATTTATAGGGATATGTTTGTGAACAGAAGCCGATTTTGAAAACTATGTGCCTATGATACTTTTTAATGCCAATTTATGATTTGACAATTTAAAAAAAATATATATCTCTCTATCTCTATATCTAGGAACCAAAGCACTTTGCAAGAAAAACTATATTCTTTATGTAATGAGTTACACTATTTACATAATATTTTAAATGTCTGCTCATCAATTCAAGGTGGAGTTCTTGCCTTTAGAGAAAGCTCTCTGCTGATAAACTTGATATTGCAAAGTTACATAAATTTGCTGTATAATTAACTATTCGACGATACTGATGTCACCTTTTTAAAATAAAGATTTATTTAAATCTTGTTAGCTATATATACTTTGCTTCATTTTATTGTGAGCCCAACAATTGGTCATGTGTTATTTTATAGGAGTTTCAGGGTTCGAGCATCACAGAACCTTTTACCAGTACAACCGGATAATCCTATAAGATCGATACCAGCATCTCTGGGGAACCAACATAGTATGGCTTTCGGGACTCAAAATGGTGAGCTATTTTAAATGACATCATTTAATATTAACAAATTTTTTTTTTTGCCTTGCACCATGTTAGAACAGCTGGTATAGGTATTAAGTTAGTTACCTTTTTATAAATCACTGATTAGGCCTCAGCCGGAGTATTGTTTAATTTTGGGCACCACATTTTGGGAAGAATGTCAAGGTCTTGGAGAGAGTGCAGAGGAGCTTTACTAGAATGGTGCCAGGGATGAGAGCTTTCAATTCTGTGGAGAGACTAGAGAAGCTGGGATTGTTCATCTTAACACAGAGAAGGTTAAGGGAAGATTTAATAGAGGTGTTCAAAATTATGAAGACTTTAGATAGAGTAAATAAGGAGGAACTGATTCCACTGGCAGGTGAGTCAGTAAACAGATGTAAGATGATTGGCAAAAGAAACTGAGGGGAATGAGGAGAACTTTTTAAATGCAGCAAGTTGTTGTGATCTAGACTGCACTGTTGGTGGAATAATAACTCTCCAAGTTATTAATCTTATTTTATAATCTTTAATTAGATATATATACTTAATGGAAAAAATTGTAAGGATTTCGGGGAAAGAGCAAGGAGTGTGACTAATTGGATATCTATTTCAAAGAGTCGGTACAGGGATGATGGGCCTCCTTTAGTGCTGTATGATTCTACCAATGTGATTTAATAATTAGACAATTCTAAAACATTTTAGTTGTGCAGGGCTGAGCATCTGAAATCCGGAAATTTTTTTAAACCGATTCCCACTGCGAGTTGGGCCTAGGGAGGGGGACCCCCCCCCCCCCCCCCTGAAAAATTCCAAAAAATAATAATTCACGAAACATTCACAAAATCTTTACTTACTAAATCGCTGAAAAAGAATAAAAAAATAAAAACTTTAACTTACTTTTTTTTTTGCAGGTCTTCAACGCAGGTTTTTCCCGGCCACTGATGCTGCCGACCCTTTCTCTCTCTCTCTCTCTCTCTCTCTCTCTCTCTCTCTCTCTCTCTCTCTCTCTCTCTCTCTCTCTCTCTCTCTCTCTCTCTCTCTCTCTGATTTGGGACATCAGAAGGTGTTCCAAAATCTGGAAATAACAAAACCTCGCCCCGGGCATTTCTAGATTCGGGACGTTGGAAAGATGTTTTTCAGACTTCGGAACGTCATCGGTCCCGAGGTTTCTGGATTTCAGACGCTCTACCGATATTAGGATCCATATTTGTGAGATAACAAGAAAAAAACTGTTCTGAAATAAAAACCACGAATGTGTATTAGAACTAATGAAGGGTCTACACATTAAACATTAACCTATTTTTTTTTCTCTACATTATCTGCTGAATACAAAATTTTCTATTTTTATTCCATATTTATAATCCTCTTGCAACTTTTGTAGTGTCTTAATTCTGACAGCAGCACAGTGCAGAGATGATGTGTGAAGAGTGTAGAAGTGATGCGTTTTATAAGAGAAGACTAAATTGTAGAAAATGGAGTAATATCTCCAGTCATTTAGCCTGCTGACATGGGCTTGCTCATTGCTTGGGCTATCC
This sequence comes from Pristiophorus japonicus, assembly GCF_044704955.1. NCBI lineage: Eukaryota > Metazoa > Chordata > Chondrichthyes > Pristiophoridae > Pristiophorus > Pristiophorus japonicus. The sequence continues at coordinate 211,323,536 of NC_091983.1, forward strand.
AGCAACTTGAGAATATGATTGAGCTTGGTTATGATGGCTCCAATCATTAAGACTGGGCTTGCACACGAAGAGTGATTATTAGGTTGAAGTACTAGAAGATAGTTAATGAAATTGAAATTCAGCTTGAGCTGATAACATCAAGGCGAGTTTAAAATATTTATTTTTATATATATATGTGTGTGTGTGTGTGTTATGTATACGTATACTTGGTCACTGGCCCTTTGAATTAAGTCATAGGGCCCAAGTTTCCACTCCCTGTAAAAACGATGGTGCACCGACTTTCTAGAATAAAAAGGGCGCGGAACAGTTACTTTCTAATTCTCCAAGCTCCTCGGGACGTCTTTGGCCTCGGCGTAGCGCAGCACAAGGGGTGGGGGGTAGAACCAATTCCCGCCGCTGAAAACAGTGCCAGGACCTCTGCACGTGCGCGCTAGAGTTTGCGCGCATGTGCAGTAGCTCCTCGCAGCCCGAGTTTCTGCGACGCTGCGTGGGAGGGGCCCGAAGCACGCCGCCCTTAGCCCTGGCCGAATGGGCTCCCCGGGTATTGAAGATGTGCTTAGTTATCAGGACTCGGGCTTCCTAGAAACACCCACACTGATTATCGCTGGGATGATCCAATTAACTGGGAGCCCAGATAGCAACGTCTGCCTGAGATGTCTGGGAGGAAAATTGCTGGTTTCATTGACAGACCGACTGACCAATCACCCAATGGGAAGTAAGTTGGAGGGAGAACCCACTCACTTGCTGTGGTTGAGAGTTACACAAGCCCATGTTCGGCGTCAGTCTGTGCTCCGTTCAGAAGATGGACGCTCCGGCTACAGACGACTCTGAGCTGGACTCTGGATCCACGTCTTTGAACATTCTCTGACCAGCACAGATTTCGACAAATTAAGGAGATGACACTTCAAGTCTGCAGCCACGGGGAGCGTGCCTAGACTGGGGGAGAAACGCCCTGCTTTTATTCCGGACTAGTTGGAATCTTGCAATCTGGAAGCACCAAATTAATAAACACCTAAATTAATAAGTGTCTAGGTACAAAATACGCCAATTCCGGTGTGTGCTCCAGTCGGCAAGGTAGGACTTATAATTTTTATTACTGATTTATTGATACTTAAAAATTATGATGGGTTCTATGCATTTTTATGGTTAAAAGTAAAGTGTTTAATGCTTTGTAAAATCTCCTAACTTCCCTTCTCTTTCTCCCCACCCCATATCTAATTTATAAGGTGGAGGCAAGGTTTTTCTAAGCGTACAAAAATCAACACTTACTCCATTCTAAGTTAGTTTGGAGTAAGTTTTCGCTGCCTAAACTTGCAAAACAGGAGTAAGTGGCTGATAACAACCCCTTTTGGGGGGAAAAAAACTGTTCTAAAATGAAACTATTTGAACTAATTAAAATTGGAGTAAACTAAATGCCGAGAATTGCAATTTCTAAGATACTCCATATTAAACTAGTTGCTCCAAAAAAAAAAGGAGCAACTTGAACCCTAGTTTAAGAGCTAGCCACAATCAGAATTTGCTGGTCTGTAAATAATTGAGGGACGAGCCAACCTATTTTCAAACAAGACTGATTTGTTCAGTTTATATGTATGACAACCAATTATTTTTGACTGGTCAGCAGTTATTCAAAATCCAGGAAGACTTGATAACTTCTTAAGGGATATCCAATGATGTGTAGCTGTTTGAATCTTGAAGTCAGTTTGCTATTCTCAAGAGATTAGAAGCCTGTATCAACTCTCATAATGTGAAAAACACTGCATATGCAAAAGTATTGTACAAAAGAGTAGCTTAGAACTATGTTACTACCTTTTTTTTTATTTCACCTGTTTATCGTCTTAAAAAATAAATGTTCTCAATATTTTCAACTCAGAGCTGAAGTTGTGATGTGTATGTCTTATTGAAGATTTATGCGATCTAATGGAAGCAGTGGTTAACTCTATTAGCTAAAAATAATTAACTGAAAGATTGTTCTGTTGATTATACTTAAAATAATTTTATGAATGATAGAAAGGACTCCAAAAAACATAACCGTGCTGATGTTTGAATTGGTGACAGATCCAGACCGAAAAGAAGGATAAGCTAGGGAGCATTCCCTTTTCTGAGGAAAATGTTAATTCCTAAAAATGATTATGGTGATTGTTTGTTTGTTTGTTTGTTTATTTTTTATTCCTTTCAACAGATGGATGAGGAATTATTAAAATGAACACACAATCTTTCTCTGGCCGTTCCGCTCCTTTTTTAATATTGCCATTGTAATGAAGGTTCTTGTAGAGCAAGGTCAGAAATATCTCTCATCAACACATTGCCATCAGATTTGGTTTTAATAATAATTATTAGGAATTGAGATTTTTTTTAGGCGGTTTGTGTAAATGCTGTTTCACTGGTATTCTGACTGACTACAATGAAATTATTCCATGGAGGTATTGCATATTAGAAATTAAGTTTAACATTTTCTTTTACAGCTACCAGGTTTGAGTATCGGCTTGAATTTGAATTCTTAATATTTGTTCTTTTAGGAGGAATTGTGAGAAATAGTTGAATTTTTGTAAATATAAATCTGCAGCTTAGTAGTAAATTAACAGTACTCTATATGTTTAGGCTTTCTACATGAAACCTTGGGAAACTCTCAGTTCGTCAATCAAGACTTGTCTGATTTGAGTAAATTAAGTTTGAACACAGGGCCTGTGGGTTTAGAGACATTTCCAAAATCTCAGGTAACCATTTTTTATTTGCACACTTAAAAGTTAGATACTAATTTTTAGATAATGTAATATGAGCTGAGTACAGAGTTGGCTTTGGCTTTGTCACAATCTATTTACTGTCAAATTTACATGATGAGAAATGGCTGCAATGCAGTGTCATGTCTTCAGAGAACCACGGCATGTTTTTTGTTTTGTCTCTTCCCTCCGCTGGGATTGTGCTTGGCTTACTTGTCGAGTCTCACACAAAAAATTACTTGGATAAGGTACCAGAGATTGCCCAGCAAAGCGAACAATGCCTTCTGAAAGGATTTTTTTTTTTTTAAATGGTGTATTCTGAGTGTATAGAACTTTTAAGTCAAAACACCAGATTAACCTCTGAGATTGTCCTTGTAAATATATTTTTTTGTTTAAATTAGGATTTAGTCCCGCAGGTATTACAGGACAACATACAACATGGCTGCAGTGATAAACAATCTACTCTTGTTCCTTGTGGTACAGCGTCTAACAGTTTGTAAGTAAAAGTATTGTAATGGCTGTATGTTCCTGGTTAGGAGATTGTGATGGGTAGAAAGTAATGTGGAGAAAAATAAGGATGGGCTCCTGAAATGTTTGTACCTTGGTTATCCCAAAAGGTTTTTTAGGGTGGGCAGAAATATTTTTTCACTGATGTTGACTCCAGAGGTGACGGTGTAAAACAACAACTTGCTTTTATATACACCTTTAACATAGTAAACGTCACAGGAGCGTAACCAGACAAAAATTGACATCGCGTCAAAGAAGGAGATATTAATCGGAGCCAAAGAAAGAGATATTAGTACAGGTGACTAAAAAGTTGGTCGTAGAGGTAGGTATTAAGGAGGGTCTTAAAGTAGGAGATAGAGGTGGAGAGCCAGAAAGGTTTAGGAAGGGAATTAAAGAGCTTGGACTTGGATGCCTGAAGGCACAGCCACCAATGGTGGGGTGAAGGAAGTGGGGATGCACAACAGGTCAGAGTTGGAAGAATGGAGAGATCTCGGAAGATTGTAGGGCTGCAGGTTGTTAGAGATGGGGAGGAGCGAGGCCATAGAGGGATTTGAACACAAGAATGAAAATTTTAAAATCGAGGCGTTGCTGGAGCCAATGCAGATCAGCGAGCGCAGGGGCGATAGGTGAATGGAACTTGCTACAAGATACGATACAAGCAGCAGAGTTTTGGAAGAGCTTAAACTTATGGAGGGTGGAAGATGGGAGGTCGGCCAGGAGAGCATTGGAATAATCGAGTCTGGAGGTAATAAAAACCATGGATGAGCGTTTCCGAGGCAGCTGCGGAGACACGAGGTGGAAGTAGACGGAGTTTGTGATTGAGAGGATATGGGGTCCCCCAAAGATCTATCCTTGTCTGCCTTCTTTTCCTCCTTTTACCATCCTGTTTAATGTCTGTTGGTGACATTATCCGCACGCACGGGATTAACATTCATATATATGCTGTTAAGACCCAGCACTATGTCTCCATCACACCTATTCCTCAGCTATCTTGGCCTATATAAAAGCAAGATACTGCGATGTTGGAAACCTGATAGAAAAACAGAAAATGCTGGAAATACTCACAGGTTCTGAAAGGTCATCGACCTGAAATGTTAACTCTGTTTCTCACTCCACAGATGTTGACTGACCTGCTGAGTGTCTCCAACATTTTCTGTTTCTATTTATGCTTTGGCCTATATCTAGTCTTAGAAACATAGAAAATAGGTACAGGAGTAGGCCATTCTGCCCTTCGAGTCTGCACCGCCATTCAATGAGTTCATGGCTGAACATGCAACTTCAGTACCCCATTCCTGCTTTCTCGCCATTTCCCTTGACCCCCTAGTAGTAAGGACTACATCTAACTTTTTTTTGAATATATTTAGTGACTTGGCGTCAACAACTTTCTGTGGTAGAGAATTCCATAGGTTCACCACTCTGGGTGAAGAAGTTTCTCCTCATCTTGGTCCTAAATGGCTTACCCCTTAGACTGTGACCCCTGGTTCTGGACTTCCCCAACATTGGGAACATTTTTCCTGCATCTAACCTGTCTAAACCTGTCAGAATTTTAAACGTTTCTATGAGATCCCCTCTCATTCATCTGAACTCCAGTGAATACAAGCCCAGTTGATCCAGTCTTTCTTGATATGTCAGTCCCGCCATCCTGGGAATCAGTCTGGCGAACCTTCGCTGCACTCCTTCAATAGCAAGAATGTCCTTCCTCAAGTTAGGAGACCAAAACTGTACACAATACTCCAGGTGTGGCCTCACCAAAGCCCTGTACAACTATAGTAACACATCCCTGCCCCTGTAGTCAAATCCCCTCGCTATGAAGGCCAACATGCCATTTGCTTTCTTAACTGCCTGCTGTACCTGCATGCCAACCTTCAATTACTGATGTACCATGACACCAGGTCTCGTTGCACCTCCCCTTTTCCTAATCTGTCACCATTCAGATAATAGTCTGTCTCTCTCTTTTTACAACCAAAGTGGATAACCACACATTTATCCACATTATACTTCATCTGCCATGCATTTGTCCACTCACCTAACCTATCCAAGTCACTCTGCAGCATCACAGCATCCTCATCGCAGCTCACACTGCCACCCAACTTGGTGTCATCTGCAAATTTGGAGATACTACATTTAATCCCCTCGTCTAAATCATTAATGTACAATGTAAACAGCTGGGGCCCCAGCACAGAACCTTGCGGTACCCCACTAGTCACCGCCTTCCTTTCTGAAAAGTACCCATTTACTCCTACTCTTTGCTTCCTGTCTGCCCACCAGTTCTCAATCCACGTCTGCACACTACCCCCAATCCCATGTGCTTTAACTTTACACATTAATCTCTTGTGTGGGACCTTGTCACAAGCCTTCTGAAAGTCCAAATACACCACATCAACTGGTTCTCTCTTGTCCACTCTATTGGAAACGTCCTCAAAAAATTCCAGAAGATTTGTCGAGCATGATTTCCCTTTCACAAATCCTTGCTGACTTGGACCCATCATGTCACCTCTTTCCAAATGTGCTGCTATGACATCCTTAATAATTGATTCCATCATTTTACCCACTACCGATGTCACGCTGACCGGTCTATAATTCTGTGTTTTCTCTCTCTCTCTCTCTCTCTCTCTCTCTCTCTCTCTCCTTTTTTAAAAAGTGGGGTTACATTGGCTACCCCCCACTCCATAGGAACTGATCCAGAGTCTATGGAATGTTGGAAAATGACTGTCAATGCATCCACTATTTCCAAGGCCACCTCCTTAAGTACTCTGGGATGCAGACCATTGGGATTTATCGGCCTTCAATCCCATCAATTTCCCCAACACAATTTCCCGACTAATAAGGACTCCCCTCAGATTCTCCTTCTTACTAGACCCTCTGACCCCTTTTATATCCGGAAGGTTGTTTGTGTCCTCCTTAGTGAATACCGAACCAAAGTACTTGTTCAATTGGTCTGCCATTTCTTTGTTCCCTGTTATGACTTCCCCTGATTCTGACTGCAGGGGACCTACGTTTGTCTTTACTAACCTTTTTCTCTTTACATATCTATAGAAACTTTTGCAGTCCATTTTAATGTTCCCTGCAAGCTTCCTCTCGTACTCCATTTTCCCTGCCCTACTCAAACCCTTTGTCCTCCTCTGCTGAGTTCTAAATTTCTCCCAGTCCCTGGGTTCGCAGCTATTTCTGGTCAATTTGTATGCCACTTCCTTGGCTTTAATACTATCCCTGATTTCCCTTGATAGCCACGGTTGAGCCACCTTCCCTTTTTTTATTTTTACGCCAGACAGGAATGTACAATTGTTGTGGTTCATCCATGCGGTCTCTAAATGTCTGCCATTGCCCATCCACAGTCAACCCCTTCAGTATCATTCACCAACCTATCCTAGCCAATTCACGCCTCAGACCTTCAAAGTTACCCTTAAGTTCTGGCCCATTGTCTTGGATGTGTATTAACTTCCTACAGGCCATTATCAGGTCGATCTGGCCCTTGCCATAAATTCTGCGCTCTTGCCATAAATTCTGCGCTCTTGCCACCGATTCATTTTCCCTCCCTAGCCTTGGCGTCCCTCTCAACCATTTGCTGAACTTCAGACCCCATATCCTTTCCATCATAAGGACTGCTTACTTCCACTCTGCACTGTTGACGTTCTCCACCTGGATCTCGGGCACTTTTCCATTTAAATCCTTCTCCATGTCTTTGTCACCTCCAGACCTGAATAGTTTAATGCTTTCTTTGCTGACCACCTATCTTCCACCCTCCTGCTGATTCAAAACTCTGCTGTATACATCATGTTCCACAGTTAATCCTACTGGTCCACCACCAGAGTTTTCCTTGATCTATATTGCAATTCCCCCTTTACTCCAGCACACTAGATTGTCTTTAAGTCCCTCCATGGTTCCAACTGATCCTAACTAGAATCTCCTCCAGTCCTAAATTATCCTGCCTCCCTCAACACTGTTCATCTAACTCTGGTCTTTTGTGCATCCCTGCCCTCCATTTGCCTCACAATTGAAGACAGCCTTCAGCTGCCTGGATGCTCAAATTCCCTCCATAATCATTTTGTGTCTTTTTTAAAAACCTACTCAAAACTCATCTCTTTGAAGAAGCTTCCAGTCACACTCCTAATCCTGCTCTTCCTGATTCTGTCTGCTGTTGTTACACCTATTTGTGGCATATGTTGGCTTTCTGTTTATAAGAAAGGTTGAGTAGGTTCTGGCCTATAGAAATATGCTTTGGAGCACTTGGCATGGTGGGCAGTAAGCAGAAAGGCTAAGGGTAACTAAAAACATAGTTGGCTTTTTAGAAGACATTTGAAAAGAGGGAGGTAGATTGAGGTTAGGAAATAGTGGCTTAAAAATGCTTGCTGATGCTGGAGTAGAGGTAATTGGGAGCATTCGATTAGGCACGTTACAGCCTTCCGGATTCAACACTGAGTTCATAAGAACATAAGAAATAGGAGCGGGAGTAGGCCATTTGGCCCCTTGGGCCTGCTCTGTCATTCAATAAGATCATGGCTGATCTGATCATGGGCTCAGCTCCACTTCCCTGCCCGCTCTCCATAACCCTCTACTCCATTATCGCTTAAAAATCTGTCTCTATTTAATGACCCAGTCTCCACAGCTCTCTGGGGCATCCACAGGTTTACAACTCAGATGAAATTCCTCCTCATCTCCGTTTTAAGTGGGCAAACCCCTTATTCTGAAATTATGCCCCCTAGTTCTAGATTTCCCCCATGAGTGGAACCATCCTCTCTGCATCATTATCTTATGTTTCAATAGAATTGCCTCTCATTCTTCTGAACTCCAATGAGTATAGACCCAACCTACTCAACCTTTCTTCATAAATCAACCCCTTCTTCTCAGGAATCAACCTAGTGAACCTTCTCTGAACTGCCTCCAATGCAAGTATCTTAAATAAAAAGACCAAAACTGTACGCAGTACTCTAGGTGTGGCCTCACCGATACACTGTACAGTTGTAGCAGGACTTCTCTGCTTTTATACTCCATCCCCCTTGCAATAAAGGCCATCATTCTATTTTCCTTCCTGATTACTTGCTGTACCTGCATGCTAACTTTTGATGTTTCATGCACAAGGACCCCCAGATCCCTCTATACTGCAACATTTTGTAATTTTTCTCCATTTAGAATATAATTTGCTTTTTTATTTTTTTCTGCTGAAGTGGATAACTTCCCACATTCCGCCATCTGCCAAATTTGTGCCCACTCACTTAGCCTATCTATATCCCTTTGCAGATTTTTTGTGTCGTCCTCACAACTTGCTTTCCCACCCATCTTTGTATCATCAGCAAACTTAGCTACATTACACTCGGTCCCTTCATCCAAGTCATTAATATAGATTTTAAATAGTTGAGACTCCAGCACCGATCCCTGTGGCACCCCACTAGTTACTGTTTGCCAACTGGAAAATGACCCATTTATCCCGACTGTTTTCTGTTAGTTAGCCAATCGTCTCCATGCTAATATATTACCCCCAACCCTGTGAGCTTTTATCTTGTGCAGTAACCTTTTATGTGGCACCTTATCAAATGCCTTCTGGAAATCCAAATACACCACATCCACTGGTTCTCTCTCATCCACCCTGCTCGTTACATTCTCAAAAAAACTCCAGTTCAACAATTTCAGACCATAACCTCTATTTTTTCTTTTTGGACGGCAGCTGTTGATATTCCTATTTACACCCCTTCTAGATTCATCTGTTGTATCTTTACTTGACCCATTACCATCTCCTTTTGCCATCATCCCTTTTGTCATTCAGTCACTCCTCCCTTGCATCCTATCACAGACCTTCCCTCCTTGTTCTCTTCTCCACCCCACTGCTTTCCCTGCCCCTGCACTTGCTTAAAATCTGTTACATTTATCTTTTTTCAGTTCTGATGAAAGGTCATCGACGTGAAAGGTTAACTCTGTTTCTCTGTCCACGGATGCTGTCTGACCTGCTGAGTATTTCCAGCATTTTCTGTTTTTATAACCTATTGCAGATGCTGACTGTCTGAAAATAAAAACAGAAAAAGCTGGAAACACTCAGCACGTCGGGCAGAATCTGCAGGTAAACAGTAGTTCATGTTTCAAACCATTATCCCCTCCTCAGCACTAAAAGATATTACAGATGAGCAGCATTTAAAAATGAACACAATGAGGGAATGGGGCAAAAAAGAAACATCTCATATAGCCCTGATTTTGTACTGAATAGTCTGGGCAATACAGTCCAGAATCTTGCTCACTTTGGCTGCAGCCTTCTGACACTATGCTTACATAGGAACAGGAGTAGGCCATTCAGTCCATCAAGCCTGGTCCAACTAGATCATGGATTAACTATATCTTCTCTTCTACCTGTCTTGATTCTTACATTATAACAGTGAATACACTCCAAAAGTACTTCATTGGCTGTAAAGCACTTCGAGATGTCCTGTGGCCGTGAAAGGCATTATATAAATCCAAGTCTTTCTTTCTAACCCTTAATACTCTTAAACCTTTAGGGTACAATAAATTACTACTTCTAAGCTACTACTTTCTCCTTCTTTTAACCTACACTTATTTATGCTATACACTATAATCTGTATTCTATGAACCCATGTACATAACTGCACACTTATTTATATTGAAACCTGTTTTTGTTAGTCTTGGGCTCCCTTCTCCCATCTGTCTCGACTCAGAACAGTGAGTAGATTATGATAAATTATACTTGTATTTATTTAGAGCTGTGTCACATTGAAACACTTCAAAGTAGTTCACAGAATGAATTCGAATGAAGTGCAATCACTCTTGTGTGGGAATACCACCACATTACAGTTTTACGTAACTAACCTTTGCTTATCTAGCATGATGTCTTCTGTTTAGATCTTTGTGACTGGGGATAGTTTTCATTCTGCATGTGGCGTGATTTTTATAAAACATCTCTAAAGGTTTTCTAATTTTTCTTTAAAATATCCTTTTAGAATTTCTAATGCATCTGAGCCTGTGCATCAAAATGATAGCCAAGTTAAAACACAGACAGCATCTGGTGAACTGCAGCAAGTCAGCATGTACCATAAAGATGTTCTCTTTTCTGGAGATAAAGAGCTGTGTTTTGAAGAAATTCGAGCTAAGAAACACACTGTGCGAAGCCAACAGAAGGAAAGAGAGGAATGGAGTATGTTTTTTGTGTTTTCTCTCATCATAACTTGTAACCAACCCACTGGAAATGGCTGGGGCTGCTTGTCTTCTGTGGAGAAGTGCTCCAATATTTGCTCGCCCCTCTGGTGGCATGGGTGCTGGCCTATAGTTCATGGTCAACAATAATGAAAAAGCTTCTTTTATCCTTGTGTATCAGTTTCTAAAAGGTGAAGTAAGCTGTTAGCAAACAAGTTCTGTTACATAATTGTAATATGTAGTTTTTATCACCTGCATTAATTTTTTTTTGTAACATTAGTTGCCTATTTAAATATTCAGGTGGTAATTCTTTTTTTAAATTGAAGAGATGTTCATTGCCACCCAGACTGATGAGATCAGATCACTGGAGCAGAAACTCAAACAATTGAAAATGCAGCTGAAGTTAATTGAGGCCAGGGAGCAGGAAACCCTGCAGGTAAGATCTGTCTGCCTGTACAAATGGCACCTACCTGAGATTTTAAACAGCTTGAATGTTTAAAAAAAAAATAGCGATCATGATCTTATTTTGGAATTGTTTGACACAAGATGAATTCGCATGCTAAAAGATTGATAAATACATATAGATAATTATAGGTCTGTACATTTTTAAGATATTGTGGGGGAGGGGAAAATTGCGGTTGGAATCTTCCTTCATACAAATGCCACCAGCCCGGAAAAAAAAAATCTACGAATCTACCTGTTGGTCCCAGAGAAATGTAAGATCCTGGTCGGAGGCCTAGATTTGCTGCGCAGCGCATGGGGATCTGTCTTCGAGGTATGTAAATAGAACCTGGAGTCACGTGGGCCTGGTCCACCAATCACCTATGCAGTATTCTCATTGATAAAAATGGGAGCTCTATTTGTATGGGCTCCCATTAATTTCAATGAGATAAATCCCTAAAACACCAAAATACAGAATAAATAAAACACCACATATTTAAAATTAATTGAAATTAAATGTTTTAGAAAAAAATATTGGAGATTTTTTAGAATGTATTTTTAAGTGTTAAAAATAAATTTACCATAATGGCCAGGGTTTTTAATATAAAAATGAGTGTTTAAATTTAAGTTTTATATGTTTTGAAACTCTTACGCTGGTAAAAGTAAACTATGTGCCTGCTTTTACAGACATAAAAGTTTGAAGGACATTCGCTGGGCATGAGTTGGGCAAACAGCCCAAAGTCTCCCCGGGGATGCGGAGGATCTGTCAAGAGAAATCTTGACACATCGGAAAAGTTGATTTTCGGTGCTTGTGCATAGTGTCCCCAAAAAACGGCTTTTGTGAGGCCTTGCTGACTCTGAGCACTTCGTACGGACCCGGCAAGGCCAGAATTTTCAGCCCATTCTCATGTCTTAGCAATGAATTATAATACAGAAAAGTAGGAGGTTCTGAGGCAGTGTGCAATGCTTCAAACCATTTTCTTATTTGTACTCAAAATCTAAGTTACTTTTATGTTCTTTTTATGGAGGTATTACATTGTTTTGATTTTTCATTGCTGCTGTGATTGCTCCTCTTGTTCCAGTTGCTCAGAGCAGCCAAGTTTGACCTGGATCACTTATCCATCTGTTTTTTTTTATTCCTTGCTCTGGAAGAGTATTTGGTTTGTGTGGCTCGTATTGGGAGTTTGTGCTGTTCTTTGCACTGCAGCACCATCTTCACATTTCAAAGCATTCTGTTTAGAATGATAACTTTTCCAAGTTCAAGAGGGTGGTTAGCATGCTTCAACTGCAATGCACTTCTGTTACATTGGAAGACATTCCGTTAAGTTTCTATATGTTTTAAATAATGCACCCTGATCTATTACCATTCTTATCACAAATAAGTCTGGTTTGTGCAATGTGAGATTTCCTAAGTTTTAATATTTGTATTTATTTACCTGATAGCTGTGGCTCAGTGGGTAGCACTCTCACCTCTGAGTCAGAAGGTTGTGGGTTCAAGTCCCACTCCAGGGACTTGAGCACCAAAAAGTCTAGACTAACAGTCCAATGCAGTACTGAGTGAGCGCTGCACTGTCAGACGTGCCGTCTTTCTAATGAGACGTTAAACCGAGTCTGCTCTCAGGTGTACGCAGAAAATCCCACGGCAATATTTCGAAGAGGAGCAGGGGAGTTATTCTCTGTGTCTTGGCCAATATTTATAGATGTGCTTATTTGTACTACCAAAATGTCCACATTGTCTCCATTATCACATGACCTATTGCTGATTGGTCTCCTTGGAGGATAAGCCACACCCTGAAGTTTCTCCTGGAATGTGTAACTGGAATCGTCTAGCCCAAGTTCTGACTGACTGACTTTGCATAGTGTAATTCGATCCATTCTGACTTCCGAAGCCAGAGAAGATAGATTGCCACCAACCCAGCAAAAGCCTGCTAAGTTCTAGCTGAAGTCCCTTTCACCAGCGCAAGTGCATCCCTCCCCCAGCTGAAGTCCCTTGCCCCAGGGTAAGTGCATACCACACCCAGGCGAAGTCCCTTACCCTATCGCAGCTGTTCACTTCCCTCCAATTCAATGCATAATAATGTTAGTCAGCTTAAGAAATGAGGTGCTGACTGTTGGGTTTCTATAGGTCATTGTCATATATCCTTACCCTTATGCAGAGGTATTATAGGATATTGTCCTGCATCCTTTACCTCGAATTTAATTTTAAGAACGAAGAAACACTGATGTCTGGTTAATACATTTTATTTATCAAATCAATATATAACACAGCTCCTTGCATACAGTGACCATGACTGGTATAGTTAGTAACGTACAGAGCAACCCTCAGGAAAAACAGCAAGCGTTTTGTCTTGGTTGCTCACGCTAGCCTCACTATCTTTTTATATGGTTAATCATGTAGGACAAATGTGGATACAATATGTCATTATGTTCTGTGTATTCTGTTGATGCGTAAGCTCATTTTAGTGATAGAGCAGCTGCTATCATTTGTTGAGCATGCTCATGAATATTTTAGTTTGTTTATTATACTCCAGACATTCCTACATGATTGCTCATAGCCTTCAACATTATCTTTTCCTAGTACATCCATATCATAACTCTATTCATAATCCCCTCTGTAATTTTGACTGACTTACCTTCACCACATAGAAGGCAGCTCACCACCACCTAGGCATTTAGGGTTGGCCAAAAAATGCTGGCCTTGCCAGCGATGCCCACATCCTATGAATGAATTTTTTTTAAAATCACCTATATTTCTTATCACCTTATGAACATTTAATAAGCTAATGTCCACCATGCTCCAGGCTAACCTTCTACTGTACTATTAGTTACTGCAGAATCTGTCTTTAATGGGTGGGTATATTTTATATTAAAAGTTGTCTATGGCTATTCTACCTGGTATACCAATACTTAGGCTGACATTGAAAAAAATGCCACCACATTGGAAGTTATACTTTTTTTCAATTTTTGTTTTGTTTTCTAAATGTTTAAAACTTGTTTTTATACAGACATCATCCCAAAATGCCTTGCAGCTGATATCTGCACCATCACCACTACCCACCAAATCTGATGTGCAGTCTTTAGCTGCTGTTTTAGTAATGGAAACAGACAAAAGGGAAGAATATGAACAAAATTCATCTTTGGGAGCTTGTGCTGGAGCAGTCACAACTGCAAGTTTTACAATCGCTCCTCTGCAACAATCCCAATATGGAGCGCCATCGTTGTTGCCAATAGTAGCTATTAAGCAGCGATCTCCTGGAGTTCAAACTGGATTCAGAATTTATGGGGAGCCAGAGAAAAGCTTCAGTGACACAAGGGCACAATTGGAGCCTTTACCTAGATCTATAGTTCCAAGTATCCATGAAAGCAGCAATAGGCAACAGTAAGTGTTTTTGCTACTTTTAAAATCTTGCAAAGTCCATGGGCCGAAAATTTGCTGCACAGTGTACGGCAACATGTCTTCCAGATACGTGGGCCTGGACCACCAATCATCATCTAGTATTCTCATTGATAATAATGGGAACTCTGTTTGTACAAGCTTCCATTACTATCAATGAGAATAACCCCTCTAAAATACTGAAACAGAGCATAATAAATTTTTAAAAAAAACACCATATTTAAAATTAATTGAAATTGAATGTAATGAAATGTTCTGGAGAAAAAATTATTTTACTTTTTTTAAATGTTTTAATAGGGTTAAAAATTAACTTGCCTTAATGGACAGGGTTTTAAATATAAAAATGAGTGATTAAATTGAATTTTTCTATGTTTTAAAACTCTTACATTGGTAAAAGTAAGCTATATGCTTGCTTTTACAAGAATTAAGAGTTTGAAGGACATTCGCTGGGCAAGGGTTGGGCAAATAGCCCAATCTCTGTCCCATGGATGTCCTTCCTGCAGGGATGCGTTCGATCTGTCTAAAAAAATTTTGACAGGTCGCAAAAGCTGGTTCTTGGCGCATGTGCATTGCGCGCTGAGGCCTCGCTGGTTGCGTGCGCACTTCTTACGGACCCGGAGAGGCCAAACCTTTTGACCCCATGTTCCAAATTTAGCAACTATCCAGTCTTTTTTCCAAAACTCTCAAAAGTTCAGTTTAAATAATCTTTTTATATCAGTTTTGGTTACATTTTTGATCCTTTACAACTGTTTTAATGCACGTGGCTTCAGAGTGTTTTAATTGATTCCTCTGATATTAGATATCAGTACGATAGCCTATCTCACCGAAATGTCAATTATTGATGTGTGCGCTAGTCAGCTGGGGGGAAATTTTAACCTGATGAAAAATAAGTGGGTTGGGGCCATGTGGGAAGTTGGTGTTAAAAATCTTAATCCCGACCTGAACCCGCCTCAGACCTGCCCACTTCTGGTTTTAACACAGGCGAGATAGGGGCAGGCAGCCAATCCGCTGCCAGGAGGTGGATCGTCTATTTAAGTATTATAATGAGGTTGGAAGCTGCTACTTAAACCTCAATTTTGAATTTAACTAGCTAGTTAGGTTTTATACGCCTTTTGAAACTTGCCAGCTAATGCAAGGCGAGGACTGCTAGATCCACTTACCTCCTGAATCCAGGGTCTCTGCCTAACCACCCCCCCTCCCCCACCCAACGTCCCCTGCAATTGGAGAAGCCCCCGAGGCCTCTGATTCCCCCCCCCCAACAACTCCTATCCCACCCACTGCTCCTGGCCCACGATCCTGTCAGTCCTCCTCCTCCTCCTCCTCCTCCTCCTCCTCCTCCCTCTTTCTCTGCACCCCCCCCTGGTGTCACTGATCCTCTTTGATGTTTCCCCGCCCCACCCCCCTCTCTGTGCATCCCAGTGCTGCAAGCATACCTCTGGAAAACAGAGACTTCCCTTGCAAATCACGCCCTGCTGTTAAATTCGGCAGGCCTACAGGAAACTTGTCACCCGCCCCCAGACTGCCTTCTCCATTAAAATTCATCCCGTAGTCTCGCCACAGACTATTTAACAGGAGGAGGCATCAATAGGCTCAATCCTATTCTTGCCAGAGAGCAATTCTGGCCAATTTCTCTTACAGCAATGCTTATGCAGGTTATTGAGGTTAGTTGTAGCATTTCAGACCAGGAATACAACCTGGGATTTCCCTAGTCTGTATAACTCAACTACTGTACAGATAAACTCAAAGGGCCTTTTTTTCTCATGTCCATCCATTGCTAGCTATTCTGGTTCAAGCTATAAAAAGTGATCCTGCTTTTGCAGCGCAGAAGGAGGCCATTTCGTGTCCGTGCCGGCCGACAAAGAGCCGCACGGCCCTTGGTCAGCAGCCCTAAAGGTTACATATAAACCTATCAACAATAATGGAAAGGCAGTGAGCAACCAGCCCACCTCACACGACTGCAACACCCCTTATACTGAAACATTCTATACTCCACCCCAACCGGAGCCATGTGATCATCTGGGAGAGACAAAAAGCAGATAAAAACCCAGGCCAATTTAGGGAGAAAAAATCTGGAAAATTCCTCTCCAACCCATCCAGGTAATCGAAACTAGTCCAGGAGATCGCCCTGGCCTATTCTATTCCCTGCTGTGCTTACCATGATATCTGCACCATCCAACAAAAAGGTCATCCAGTCTAATCCCAATTACCAGGTCTAGGTCCGTAATCCTGCAGGTTACTGCACTTTAAGTGCCCATCCAACCATCTCTTAAAAGTGGTGAGGGTTTCTGCATCCACCACTCTTCCAGGCAGCGAGTTCCAGATCCCCACAACTCTCTGCGTAAAGAAGCCCCCCCTCAAATCTCCTCTAAACCTTCCACCAACCACCTTAAAACTATGCCCCCTCATAATTGACCCCTCCACCAATGGAAATAGGCCTTTACTATCCACTATGTCCAGGCCCCTCAATATTTTGTACACCTCAATGAGGTCTCCTCTCAACCTCCTCTATTCCAAGGAGAACAAACCCAGCCTATCCAATCTGTCCTCATAACTAAGATTCTCCATTCCAGGCAGCATCCTAGTAAATCTCCTCTGCACCCTCTACTGCAATCAAATCTTTCCTATAATACGGTAACCAGAACTGCACACAGTACACCAGCTGTGGCCTAACCAAAGTATACAATTTAAGCATAACCTCCCTGCTCTTGTATTCTATGCCTCGGCTAATAAAGGCAAGTATTCAGTATGCCGCCTTAACCACCTTATCCACCTAGCCTGCTACTTTCAGGGATCTGTGGACAAGCATTCCAAGGTCCATTTGTTCATCCACACTATTAAGTGGCCGACCGCTTAATGTGTATACCCTTTCCTTATTAACCCTTCCAAAGTGCATCACCTCACACTTCTCTGAATTAAGTTCCATTTGCCACTGCTTTGCCCACCTGACCAGTAGATTGATGTCCTCCTGCAGCCCATGACTTTCCTCTTCATTATCAACCACACAGCTAAGTTTAGTGTCATCTGTAAACTTCTTAATCATACTCCCTGTATTATATTTTTTATATATATATATAAAATATATATATATATATATCCCTCTTCGACCCTTTTGGTTACCTCCTCAAAAAATTCAATCCGGTTAGTCAAACACTATCTTCCCTTAATAAATCTGTGCTGACTGTCCCTAATTAATCCTTGCCTTTCAGGATTTTTTCCAGTAATATTCCCTCCACTGAGGTTAGGCTGAAAGGCCTGTAGTTACTTGGCCTATCCCTTTCTCCCTTCTTAAACAAGGGTACTACATTTGCAATCCTCCAGCACCATGCCCAGATCCAAAGAGGACTGGAAAATGATGGTCAATGCCTCTGCTGTTTCCTCTTTTACTTCGCTCAACAGCCTGGGATGCATTTCATCCAGGCCTGGGGACTTACCTACTTTCAAAGCTGCTAAACCCCTTAATACCTCCTCGCTTACTATATTTATTTCATCTAGAATATCACACTCTCTTCCTCGATACCAGTATCTGCATTGCCCCTTTCCTTTGTGAAAACAGATATAAAGTATTCGTTAAGAACCCTCCCAACATCTCCTGCTGCCACACAAAGATTATCTTATGGTCTCTAATAGGCCCTACCCTTTCTTTAGTTACCCTCTTACTCTTAATATATTTATAGAACATCTTAGGGTTTTCCTTAATTTTACTGGCCAAGAATTTCTTGTGCTCGCTCTTAGCATTCCTAATTTTCTTTTTAATTTTGCCTCTTAACTTTTTCTATATTCCTCAAGATTCTATAGTATTTAGCTGTTGGTATATGACATAAGCTTCCCTTTTTTTCTTTATCCTTCCCTGTAAGTCCCTAGACATCCAGGAAGCTCTAGAATTGTTATTCCCACCCTTTTTCTTTAAGGGTACATGTTTAGCCTGAGCCTTCTGGATCTCCTCCTTCAGTCTCTCTATTCCGACACTGATTTACCCACAAGTAGCTGTTTCTAGTCCACTATGGCCAAATCACTCCTTAACTTAGCAAAATTAGCTTTTCTCCAATTCAGAACTTTTATTCCAGGCCTATTCTTGTCCTTATCCATAACTAATTTGAATCTGACTGAATTATGGTCACTGGCACCCAAGTACTCTCCCACTAATATCCTTCATTTCCCAAAACTAAATCCAAGGCCGCCCCCTCTCGTGTTGGGCTTGCTACATACTGACTAAAAAAAGTTCTCGAATGCATTTCAAGAATTCCGCACCCTCTATACCCTTCACACTAAATTTGTCCCAATCAATATTTGGATAATTAAAATCCCCTACTATTACTATGCTATGGTTTTTGGACTTCACAGCAATTTGCCTACATATTTGCTCCTTAGTTTTTAGAAGATAGCTGCAGCCTAACCTAAAGGAATAATTATTCATGAAATATAAACAGGTGAAGCATTCCTTAGCTGCATACATTTTAAATATTTTTTTTCAATATAAGTTGGAGACAGAGTTTTTGCTTTGTTTTTTTTTAATTACTGATTTTTAAACTGGATACACTGGTAGTGTACTGTTAGTTTAGGTATTTCTTAAAAAATTGTTATCCAATAGTTCAAATTAAGCAATTTTAATGAAACAACACTGGACCTTTTTTTAAAAGTGATTTCAATTTAATTAACAGATAATTCAAATTAAACCATATTGGTTAAGGAAAGCCCTGCAGCAAAGATGATGAAATGACCTATGGTTTGTGTAAAATACTGAACTTTTAAAAAATAAAAAATAAATATATATATAACTTGAGTTTTGATATGACAAAATAAATGAGTGCATGAACTGTTGTGTGCTTCAGACTGAAATGAGATGGTGTACAGTTTACATAAAACCTAATGACAATGCAACTGAGTGAGAACATTTTAATTTTTCTTTTAGATTTATGAATGAAAGTGCTAACATTTCTAGGATGAGCGCTCTCTCAAGATCAAAAGGAGGTAAAATAAAAGCAATGCTTTGCACATGTGTTTTTAAAAAAAACCTCAAGTTATATTACACTTCATCATCGTCATAGGCAGTCCTCGAAATCGAGGAAGACTTGCTTCCATTCTTAAAAATGAGTTCTTGGGTGACTGAACAGTCCAATATGGGAATTACAGTCTCTCTCGTAGGTGGGACAAACAGTCGTTGAAGGAAAGGGTGGGCGGGACTGGTTTGTCACACGCTCCTTCTGCCTGTGCTTGGTTTCTGCATGCTCTCGGCGATGAGATTCGAGGTGCTCAGCACCCTCCCGGATGCACTTCCTGCACTTGGGGCAGTCTTTAGCCAGGAACTCCCAGGTGTCGGTGGGGATGTTGCATTTTATCAAGGAGATCTGTGAAGGTATCTTGAAACCACCTTGGGCTCGCTTGCCGTATAGGAGTTCTGTATAATAACATAAGAAATAGGAGCAAGGGTAGGCCATATGGCCCCTCGAGCCTGCTCCGCCATTTAATATGATCATAGCTGATCCAATCATGGACTCGGGTCCACTTCCCTGCCCGCTCCCCTATCGTTTAAGAAACTGTCTATTTCTGTTTTAAATATATTCAATGTCCTAGCTTTCACAGCTCTCTGAGGCAGCGAATTCCACAGATTCACAACCCTCAGAAGAAATTTCTCCTCATCTCAGTTTTAAATGGGCGGCCCCTTATTCTAAGATTATGCCCTCTAGTTCTAGTCTCCCCCATCAGTGGAAACATCCTCTCTGTATCCACGTTGTCAAGCCCCCTCATAATCTTATACGTTGCGATAAGATCACCTCTCGTTCTTCTGAATTCCAATGAGTAGAGGCCCAATCTATTCAAGCTTTCCTCATAAGTCAACCCCCTCATCTCCGGAATCAACCTAGTGAACCTTCTCTGAACTGCCTTCAAAGCAAGTATATCCTTTCGTAAATATGGAAACCAAAACTGGACGCAGTATTCCAGGTGTGGCCTCACCAATACCCTGTATAAACTGTAGCAAGACTTCTCTGCTTTTATACTCCATCCCCTTTGCAATAAAGGCCAAGATTCCATTGGTCTTCCTGATCACTTGCTGTACCTGCATACTATCCTTTTGTGTTTCATGCACAAATATCCCCAGGTCCTGCTGTATTGCAGCACTTTGCAATCTTTCTCTATTTAAATAATAACTTGCTCTTTTGATTTTTTTTTTCTGCCAAAGTACATGACATCACACTTTCCAACATTAGAGTCGAGCGCTTGCTTTGGGAATCTTTTGTCTTCAACGTAGTTATTGGAAAGCATTTTTAACACTTAAGCTGTTTGTGTCATGTTACCAAAATAAGTTATTGAAAAAATATTCTGAAATTAAATGAGATGGCGAAATTAAAATTTTAAAAACTGAAATGAATATAATCGAGAGTAAGTGTTAAGGTTTTCTTCAATAAAATAGTTGTTTTTTTAACACCAGGCCTAGTTGTGGTTTTGTTTATGGTTGTGGTTCATTGGCCATTAGCCACAAATGGCACTGCAGTAGCTGGGAACAGCATCTCATGTCTGATTCTAGTTGCCTCCCATCAGAACACACTATGGTGCTGGAAGGCCCAGGTGCTCATAGCTGCCATTTGGCAGCCCATTCTCCTTGCACCAGTCAGTACATGGAGGTGTCTCGATGGTAGAAGAATAATTATTCAGCCTCCAAGATTCTCCATCTGTATTTAGATATATTTCCCAGTGAGTCTGTTAATTCTGAAAATAGCAGCGTTCTATACAATCAGCTATATTCTTTGTTGCACTTAACCAAAAAACTGGAAATCTAAAACAAAACCACAAAATGCTAGAAGTACATAGCAGATTAGTCACAATCTGTAGAGAGTGGTTACTGTTTCAGTCCAGGCTGTCTTCAGAATCCTTCAAGTTGTGAAAAAGATTTTGGCCTGAACAATTAGCGTGTCTTTTCCCTGTTCATGTTCTGACCGACTTGTGAATTTCCAGCATTTGCTGTTTTTATTTCTTTGTTACAATATCTGCATCAGTGAATGTTAATCCTATTATTGTATTGAAATCCGTCTGTTGACCAGGTGTAAAAGCATAGTCCTTTTCTCCTGATTTATCTCTGCAGTCAGCATCGCTGTCGCACTGCTATTTCATATGCAAATATTTGCTGCTCCCACAATGGAATTCTAGGACTGGGCAGGATTTGACTAATTGAACTGCTAACTGGCTCCCACAATTCTATGGCGACTTGTTCGACAAATCAGGGAGCTCTGGGTCACTCTCTCAGGTCCAGAGTTGCAGCATTGCACAGAATATCTGGCTAAACCTGGGGACACCATCTCATCACCGCTGTCCTCAGTCCTTGTTCTAAGAGAAACGCAATTTGCATTTTAGCACTGAAGTTGTACTTGGTGCAATGCTTCAGATAACATCCCTCCTGATCAGAGTTGTTTTTACAGTCTAGTTGGGAGCCACAACAACAGATCCCTAGGATACACTTGCTGATATTCCAACTGTAGTTTAACTCTTGGGAACTTAAAGGTCTTTGTCTTGCAAGTCTTCAGTTACTCGTTAGATTCATTCTCGCCCTTGCGCAGCCAGTGGCAGGACTTGCCACCATAGAAGAACCTGTTACTACAACAACCGAGCAAGTGATGGATGCCTCCTTGCAGAGACAGTCTATGTATACTCTTGGCTAACTTTCTGAGCCTCTGTGTGGTTCTTGACTACACTTTGTCAATCATCCTATGTGGCTCTATGAGCTGGTTATTACTTTCTTGGTCCCTGTATGCCCAATTCTTGGCTACTTGTAACTCAGTATTGGCTACTCTAAGCAGCTGATGCTCCTTTTAGAAGGGGATGGAGCCTACTACAAAACTGTTTTTTTTTAAAAAAGGGCAGTACCTCTAATTTACTTGTTGTTTTTGTTTGTAAATGTTCTTCTCAGCAAACTAAAGAATCATAAGCTTGCAAATAGATTATTATATTTAATTGTTGGCTTTAAAATTCAGCTCTGACAGGAAATGTTTCAGAATTAATTGTGAATAGATCCCACACTCCAAACTCGTCATTTGGCTTAGTCCAAGCTACTCCATCCAAAATCCGACCTTCTCCAACTGTTTGTACCAAAGAAGCATTGGGTAAGAAATTTATTTCAGTTAGCATTGGTAGTTAGTACATGAAAAACGTTAAATATCTCTGTAACCTCCTCCAGCCCTATAACCCTCCGAGATCTCTGCACTCCTCCAAATCATGCCTCTTGCGTATTCCTAATTTCCATTGCTCCACCATTGCTGGCTGTGACTTCAGCTGCCCATGCCATAAACTCTGGAATTCCCTCCCAATCCTCTCCGCATCTCTACCTCTCTCCTCCTTAAAACCTACCTCTTGGCGACCTGTCCTACTATCTCCCTATGTGACTTGGTGGCCAAATTTGTTTGCTAGCCCTCCTGTACTGCACCTTGGGCTGTTTTACTATGTTAAAGGTGGTGTATAAATGCAAATGGTAGTTGTTTTCGTGTTCCCTTTGTATCCTTGTAGTCAAAATCCAGGAAATCCTGACAATTCTTTCCTGAGAGATGAAAATGTCAGTTTGAGAACTTTGAGGAACAAAGGAGTCTGTTTGCAAATCATAGAAGCAGTTTGAGATCTCAGTTAAGGTTAACATCTTGGAGAAATAACTGGACAATGTGAAATTCCCAAAAGAAAGGCAAATGCTGTGTATTTGAAAGTTATTTATGTGGCATTAGCTTAGTCCTTAGAGTGCAAGCTTTTTATTCATTCAGTTAGGTGGAAGGATGTCTGTTGTAAATATAAAGCTGTTGTAAATATAAATATGTACCTGTTAATTGTTTTTGTAAAATTTGACATTTTAAACTTAAAATGAGGCCTGATGCGATGCTCTATTACCTTTTGAAGACTGGAGTGAAAGCTTATTGAGGCATAAGATAGATCCAGTAGTTAAAAGCAAATATTAGACGAGGGACCGGATTTTCGGCGCTTGTTCGTTGCACTACCGTTCTTAGCTCGAACATTCGGCCTTTACGTCTGCGTCTGGAGTGCATCGGTAAGAGAGGTGTTGCACAAGCATCCGCGGCGCAAACCGCGAGTTTCGGCAACTTTATTCCAGGGCCGGGAACACTGCTAGAGAAGCCTTGGCAGGGAGAAAAAAAGAAAAAAATTCCGAAAACATTTACAAGACCCATATCTATTGAAATCGCTGCAAAAAATTTAAAAATAAAAACTTTAACTTACCTTTTTTGCAGGTGTTCATACTTGCATCTGCTGGCAGGGCTGCACCGACAGGTTTGACCTGTCGCTACTCTCGGTGTGGCACACTAGTTGGGAGTGTGCCGAAACTCGGATGCAAATGCAATCCGAATCGTTGCATGTCGGCGCACCTCTCCCCAGCGGTACTTGAAAGCGCCACCGCAAACAGGTACCCGAGGATCCCGTCCGGGCTTTGCGACCGGCTTTTTCCTGCGGAGGATCAAATTGCGGCGAAAACCCGGTTGCAAACCTTGTGAAAATCTCGCCCCAGGATTCTTAGTTTCCTGAGCACATTACCGAAAGCTTGCCTAGATCTCAAGGCTAAGATAGTCACTGGAAAAGGTATGGGAAGTTGAAACTGATATGAAAGTAATTTTAAATTAAGAGCCAAAATAATCTAAAGTTAGAAAACTTCCAAAGACATAACCATCTCCAAAATAAATGATTTTTATAATCTAACTTGTGACGATGTTGCAACTAAAAATGAAATTCAGATTGAGCAATTTAGACCTAGCTGTAAACGCACAGCTGAAGGTAACTTCTCTCTTTTCTTGCGGTAGATGCTATAATGGACATGTTTCAGGCACCAGTGATCCCTGAAGTACCTCAAGTGGATGAAAATGCTAATACTTTTGCAGAGGAACAAATGGAGGTGCAAGATGGAGATTCCAAAGCATTTTGCAATAAGGATGGTAAGTCTATATGAATTTCTCCATATTGTATTTCATTTGCCATAGTCCTAGCCACTTGAATTTTTTGGGGGGTTCTTTAGTTTCTTGTCTTGTCAGACTGGACTTTACTTTCTAGTTTAGTATTGGCCTAAAATTTGCGGTTGGATGCCTCCGAATTTGACCAACTTTCATTGTATTTTCCGAATCCATTTGTTACTGATGATTAATTCCATTATTTTGCCAGCTATTGATGTAAGACTAATGGATCTGGAGGTAGCCAGGTTTGTATTATCACCTCTTTGAAGATGGGTACCATATTGTTTTGGTTTCGAGTGCAGTCTGACCTCTCCTGTATTTGACATGCTGATTATGAACTTCGCCTAAATTTTGATTCTAATCTCACTTATCGGTTATATGGCATCTGTCCTTGGGCATTAATGTGTTTCTAGCACTTTGCAGGACTCAGAACTCCAACCCAGTGCTGTCAAATAATTATGTTTAGTTGTAGAATCTAGTGTCTTCGCTATTGAATGCCTAACATACTTTAAAAAAAAAAAAAGTTTATACTTCATTTTAACCCCTTATGTATCCTTCAGGGATCTGATTTTCTTTTTGCCATGGGTTAACCATCTGGCATTGCTTCTTTGGTACCTGGGTTGAAATTCAATTCACACAAATGGGATGAAAGTCTGTTATGCCATCTTTACTGTGCCATGCTATGTAAAATGAGTTTGAAATGAGACAGCTCAGTTTGTAGTGGGCATGGGCCACAATACAAAATATTCATAATTAGGCAACATATTCCCCATTTCAATCCAAGACCATAAAAATAACCAGTTTGTCGGTAAACTGTAAACCTGTAAGTCACAAAGCCCTATACAATCCCAGTGAGCTAAAATTAAAACTCCTCACACAATCTCCTACAGGTGTCAGACATGGCTCAGTGGTACCCACGCTCACCTGAGTCCGAAGGTCATGGGTTCAACTTCATACCAGGTGTCAGACCTAGCTCAATGGTCTTGCCTCTGGGTCAGAAGATCTTGGGTTCAAGCATCATTCCAAAAGACTGGAGCACATGATCCAGGCTGACATTTCAGTGCCAGTCAGAAGGAATGTTGTACTGTCGGAGTTGCTGTCTTTCAGATGAGACATAAACCGAGGTCCTGTCTGCCCTTTTCAGGTGGACGTAAAAGATCCCATGGCACTTTAGAAGGAGCAGGGGAGTTCTCCTCATGTCATGGCCAACATTTATCCTTCAACCAACACCATTTTAAAACTGATTTATCTCATTGCTGTTTGTGTGACTTTATTGTGTGCAACTTGGCTGCCATGTTACCCTACAACAGCGACTTTAAAAATATATTATCAGCTGTCATGTAAAGTGTTATATAAATGCAGGTTTTCTTTTGTTTCTCTTATTTGTCTTTCCCAAGATCGTGTCATAGTGGAACTCTACTTCCTCAGCAATCCCTTCCCACGAAAGTCTCCAGGCTTTTAAAACCCAAGCTTGCTATTGCCTGATCATTATTTCCCAATTTATCTCATCTTTGCTTTTACTGTGTAAGCTTACTCGTGCTCTACAGTATAGCTTTGGCCAAATTTTTAAAGGCTGATACCAAACTAACTTTTAAGGTCCCTGACACTAAAACTGGTGTTTTTGCAATAATGGAACAGTGAGGAAATGGGGGTAGGGTGGGAACCTGATGAGGACGCTCCATCTGTTTATGACAAAGACCTCTGCCTGGTGCTTTCTCTCAATAATGCAGTTGAGTGGGGGATCAATCTGTGGCACCGTGCATTGGTACTACACCTTCCTATTTATCTTTTTAAAAT
Source organism: Pristiophorus japonicus (assembly GCF_044704955.1). NCBI lineage: Eukaryota > Metazoa > Chordata > Chondrichthyes > Pristiophoridae > Pristiophorus > Pristiophorus japonicus. The sequence goes on from NC_091983.1 coordinate 211,349,455, forward strand.
CTCAATTTTTCACGCTCTTCCTCTTATTGTATACAAAAGAATTTTCACTAGCATAAAAGATGTATGGTAGCATAGATATTGGTGGAAGTTTCTGAAGCGTTCTGAGACTAGTTTGAATAATGCCACTTTATTTTGTTGCCTCTGTTTTTCTCCTCAAGACAACCGTCAACCATCAATGGAAATTCTGGGTATGAACTTTGCTCCACCTTCCACTGTTCCATTTTCTATCTTTGAAGATGATTCTGGTGATACAAATAGGTATAGCAAACAGCTTCTTGTAACCTTTTTTGAAAAAAATGTAGCCAGTTGGACTCCTGTTAATTAACAATGTGATGTTGATTTGAACAGTAAACCTGCAGAATCGATACCTTTGGAAGAATTGACCGAGAAACAATCCACAGCTCGTAAAGCAAAGGTAAGACTTCTGTTTTTTTTTTGTTGCCCAATCAACAGCATGGAATGTTCCAAAGTGCATTTTTTTGAAGTGTAGCAATGCAGCAGCTATTTTGTGCACAGCGAGGTCTCACAACCAGCAATGACATGAATGATCAGTTAATCTGTTTGGGTAGTGTTCAAGAATGAATGTTGCCAGGACACCTGGAGAAGTAGAACCATGGCATATTTTAATTTCTTACTGAACTGACAGAATAAGCAGACAGGACCTTGGGGATTTAATGTTTCATTTCAAGGATGGTACTTCTGACACTGTTGCATTCCCTCAGTAAAACACTGGAATGTCAGCTTAAGATGATCTATTTCAGTCCTGTAACGGAGCTTGAATACAAACTTTCTGACAACAAAAACAAAATTGCTGCTAATTGATGCTAAACGAATGTGAATTTTATAACCACCGTTAGGTACTTTGTATAGACCACACAGAGAGAATGTGTCTTGGTCAAAGTTTATGATAAATGATATTTCCTGAGTGATGCCAGTTGAATAACTTGGAAATGAAGTCATAAATTGGCATGATCTGCCTCAGAAGTAGCCATGATAGATTCCATTTATACTTGCTATCTTTATTTTCCTGTTGAATTCAGTAAGTATTTTCATAACTCAATTGATTGAAACCACTTTGTGATGTCACATGATCATTATGATATCATAAATTTCCTCCCCCCACTCCCACCCCAACACAGAATGGGGAATAAAGCCTTGAAATCACTCAATGCTGCCCACCTGCTCCATGTCTTTCAATGTCTGAGAGTAATGTGAAAACTGTCCCAATAAATCAGCAATAATGTCGCAATTCAGTTGTTAAGGCAGTATGACCGGTTAACAACAAGAATTAAATTTGTTTAATTGACTATGAATTTGATGTAAAAAAAACTTTTGTTCAGGAAGTAGATGATCAAGCTGTTTGGGCCACGTGTGATGATAGAACCTTGGCAATTAATCCAAATGATACAGAGGATTTTGCCCTTGCAGCACCACTAGCATCAACTCCATTCTATGGGGTACCACACCAACCAAAGCAAGATTCACAGGATTACAGTGAAGGTAAGAATCTGTTTTGTGGTGGTGTTCAACTTTAAGCAGTGATTGATTTCAATCCATCAAAACTGGGTTATTTGCAGTGTTATAGTTTATAGATATAAACTTTGAATATTCTTCCAGAAAACACACAACCTAATAATGATGGGCACATGGTTCTTCATTCATCACAGGAGGAATACATTCAGCTTGTCAAATTCAGAAAAATTAGGTAAGAACTGCTGACACCAAGGGTACTCAATTTTATCTGATTTTATTGGGGTTTAGTAACTTATTTTCAAATCTGTCCAATTTAAAGAATTAATTTAATTAACTACATTGAATTCTCAAGAAAGATGCTTGTTTAAAAAAAAAATTGTACAAATAATGAATTGTAATGGTTGACGTGGTATCTTCATCTATTACATGAATAGATTAATACAATACAAGGGCATCATCTAAAATCCGGATCCCTTGGGACCGAGGCCATTCCAGACTTCATATTTATCCGGACTTTTGAACGTGTTTCTGACGTCACGAATCCGGAAATACCCGAGCCCAAGTTCTAGTATTTCCGGATTTCGGAACATCAAAGAGTGTGTTCTGGCCCCGCCGAGGAGGTGTGCGGCTGGGGCCCAGCCGAGGAGCTGTCTGGGCGGGGCCGGTGGCGAGGAGACCCCAAGGTACGGACAGCGAGGCCAGAGATCGAGTAGTGGTGGGGCCCTGAGGTCGGCAGCGTCGGTGGGTCCGGATTCTGGAACCTTTTACGGATTTTGGACGACCTTGCCACAGATCGTTCCAGATTCCGGAATTCTGGATTTTTGACGCTGCACCTGTATTCCATAATGGGGGAAATAAGTCATTTAGGAATTAAAACAATTTTATTGGTGATCAATTAAATCTCTCTTTCTCCAACTCTCTCTTTCTCTCACCCCAACCATTTTTGTACAGTCCAATTCAGGATCTAGAATCAGAACCCATCAATAATCCATCAGCCCTTGCCGCTGCTGTCGACCCTAGCATTAATTGTTGGGATGCACCAAATGAACCACCAATCTCTGAGGAGTTCCAGGTGGTTGAAGAGAGACTAGAATCGTGCAGCCTGCTTAACCTTGAAGAGTGTCTCAAACCTGAACAGTCATTTTGCTGTCTACAGGAAATGCACTGTAGTGATCTACAGTTTGATGAGGAGCCGGTTGAAACCCCAACAGAAACTGGTAAATGTAACCATCCGCACCACATTTCCTATAACCAGGGGAGTTATTGTTGTGCAAATGTAATGGAATAGCGCCTATTTAAATTGAGTTTGCCACCAGTACTTATTTTAATTGAAATCTTTCAAAGAATATGATTAGCTTAACATCCTTTCCTGTTCTTTCTAAACATTTGCTTTTAAGCAATTTGCATTTATTTAGAACCTTTAATATAAAAATGTCCCACGGTATTTCACACATGGAAGTGGACAAGAAACTAGATGATGAGCTGCGAAGAGCGATATTAGGAGGGGTGGGGGGGGGCAGCGGGCGGAGCAACAGAAAGCTGAAGTTTGGAGAAGACTTTTAAAGGCAGAGACTTAGAGAGGGAGTTCCCGAGAGTGGGGCAAACCTAGCAAAATGCTCTGCCACCGATGGAGTGAGAGCTAGAAGAGATTGCAGGTGGGGAAAAACTGGACGGATTTAAAGATGAAGACACGCTTAATTTTGTACATTGGGAGATAGAGCCAGTTTCAGTTAGCGAGGTCAGGAGTGATGGGTGGGGGAAGGAGGGGCTGGAATAGTGCAGAGCAGGATACGAGCAGCTGTGTTTTGAGCAAAGTGGAGTTTGTGGAAGGAGGGAGGGCATTGGATAATTGGATAAGTTTAGAGGTAACAAAAGCACGGCATGAGGGTTTTGGTGGTACAGCGTCAGAGGTGAGCAATGTTATGTTGTACTGTGCAAATAGGCAGTCTTGGTGATGGGTGGTATTTGTGCTTTAAATCTTAGTTCTGGATATCAGGATGTCAGGGTTAAGGTGGTCTGCTTCAGTCTGAGTGAGTGGCCTCGGAGATGGAATCAGTGGCTTAAGGTATAGAGCTTATGGTAGTGCTAAAATTATGTTTTTTGTCTCCTTGGTGTTAATTTGGATAAAGTTGTGGCTCAACTGTACTTTGATGTCAAAATTGCAGCCTCATAGCTGAAAAGCCAGTGATTCCCAGTGCCTGGAAAGGGGGAGGGGAAAGAGTGGCGGTGGGGTGGTTGTAGGAATTACTGAGCCTAACCATATGAGAGTACTAAATTAATGGATACTAATCAGATGGATATGCGCCATTTCAGCTTTAGCACACTTCGTGCTTAATGATTCCCTTCTGATGCTTTCAGCATTCACTCGTTAAATTAAAATATTCAGGAAATATACTAAAGTTATTCCTGGTTCTTTAAAATTTTTTTAGCATAAGTACTGCAGATGGTGATGCTCCTTTAATTGTTGCCCTAAAACCTAAAGCATAGGAAATTAATGGAAAAAGTTGATACAACTTCCAACACAATATTGAATTAGATTCAATGTCTTGATCATGCAGGCAAGATTCATGCAGCATTGTGCAAAAAAAATCACTTAATTTCCTTTTGCTCTAGTCTCTCAATTTGTCAGATGTTGAGCTTCAAAGATATAAAACCACAAAAAATTCCAATCTAAGCAATTTGAAAAGTTATTGAAAACTAGGGTAAAGGGTAGGGAAGCAATGTTGGCTCCTTTAAAAACTGAAAGCGGTGATATTGTCAATGATAAGGAAATGGTGGACATACTGAATAATTATTTTGCGTCAGTATTTAGGAAGAGGATAGCGTGCCAGAAATCTCAAAGAAACTAATATTAAATCAGGGACAGGGACTCAATAAAATTAACGCGGAAAGAAACAGTAATGAATGAAATAATTCCACTCCATCATCATCATCATCATCATCATCATCATAGGCAGTCCCTCGGGGTCGAGGATGACTTGCTTCCACACAAAATTTGCGGATGACACTAAGTTGGGTGGCAGTGTGAGCTGCGAGGAGGATACTATGAGGCTGCAGAGTGACTTGGATAGGTTAGGTGAGTGGGCAAATGCATGGCAGATGAAGTATAATGTGGATAAATGTGAGGTTATCCACTTTGGTGGTAAAAACAGAGAGACAGACTATTATCTGAATGATGACAGATTAGGAAAAGGGGAGATGCAACGAGACCTGGGTGTCATAGTACATCAGTCATTGAAGGTTGGCATGCAGGTACAGCAGGCGGTTAAGAAAGCAAATGGCATGTTGGCTTTCATAGCGAGGGGATTTGAGTACAGGGACAGGGAGGTGTTGCTACAGTTGTACAGGGCCTTGGTGAGGCCACACCTGGAGTATTGTGTACAGTTTTGGTCTCCTAACTTGAGGAAGGACATTCTTGCTATTGAGGGAGTGCAGCGAAGGTTCACCAGATGATTCCTGGGATGGCAGGACTGACATATCAAGAAAGACTGGATCAACTGGGCTTGTATTCACTGGCGTTCAGAAGAATGAGAGGGGACCTCATAGAAACGTTTAAAATTCTGACGGGTTTAGACAGGTTAGATGCAGGAAGAATGTTCCCAATGTTGGGGAAGTCCAGAACCAGGGGACACAGTCTAAGGATAAGGGGTAAGCCATTTAGGACCGAGATGAGGAGAAACTTCTTCACCCAGAGAGTGGTGAACCTGTGGAATTCTCTACCACAGAAAGTTGTTGAGGCCAATTCACTAAATATATTCAAAAAGGAGTTAGATGAAGTCCTTACTACTAGGGGGATCAAGGGGTATGGCGAGAAAGCAGGAATGGGGTACTGAAGTTGCATGTTCAGCCATGAACTCATTGAATGGCGGTGCAGGCTGGAAGGACAGAATGGCCTACTCCTGCACCTATTTTTTATGTTTCTATATGTAAAAATGAGTACTCAAGTGACTGATGAACTCATTTTAAACAGTGGAAGATGCTTGTGCGTGAAGTCTTTTAACGTGGAGTGGCCGTTGCACACTGGGCCACCACGCGGGCTTGACAAAGCAAGGTCTTGGTCCAAGGGGATCCAAGACAACTGGAGACCAGGCTCTGCCGCATGTGCTAATACATACACACAAACTCAAACATACTCCTCCTGTCCTCCTTCCTTCCTCCTTCCCACAGGACATCTCTCTACGTGGAATTTATAGTACGCAATGTGAACCTCACGACCTCACTGCCTTGCCATTGGCCTGTGCTGCACCTTCCCTTGGTCTTGTCAACGCTGCTCCACCTTTGGGCTCCGCCCTCTTCGCTCCTCCATGCCTTGTCTGTCCTCTCCTCTCTGCTTCCGATCTTCCGATCTCCCGACCTCTGGACCTCGCAGCAATTACTAACAAGACCGCGCCATGTATGTGCTTCTACCAAAAGATAATAGCCTGGAATTTCTTCGGAGCTGCTTCATTCTGCCACCTTAACTTTGTTGGAAGCCACACTTCTGGTGCAATTATGCTGGCAGGGTGGGAGCAGCTCCAAGAATATTTCGGGCCAATATGTAACTGTCCACACATCTTAATAACTTGCTTCTATGATAACAAACTTATGGGTCCATGCCTGAAATGTCAACTCCTCTGTTCTCTTTCCCACAGATGCTACCTGACCTGCTAAGAGTTTCCAGCATTTTGTTTTGTTTTGGATTTTCAGCATCTGCAGTTTTTTTTTTTGCTTTTTGTTTATATTGACAAACTTGCAACTTGCTTTCAATGCAAATTGCTTTCCTATATTGTACCATGAAAGAGAAACGGCTTAACACAAACTTTAATACAATAATAAATAACAAAAAAGGGACTCGAACAACTGTAAAGCAGGCAGATCTTTGGCATTTTCAATCAATGCATAGGTTACTGTAAGGGAATACCCCACAGGACTTTCAACAGGAGGCCTTAACCTCCCAGGATATTCTGGCAGCAGTTCCCCATTATCAATCTCATGGAGGAACAATGTGTTCGAAGGCTGCGCTTCAAGGACGTGGTCACAGAGCTCTGCCACATTCTGCAACCAGACGCTGAGCCTCAGATTAGGGTGAGGACGACTCTCTCTGTCAAGGTCACCAATGTGCTCAATTTCTTCGTCATTGGATCCCTCCAGTGTGCAACAGAAGATATTTCCAATATCTCCCAGTTTGCCATGTATTGCTGCATCTGCGAGGTCACAGATGCTTTCTACAGAAGGAGGAGGGATTATATTTCCTTCCCCATCACCAGACAGAAGCAGCACAAGCGTGCATGTGGCTTTGCCAGGATTGTGGGCTTCCCCATGGTGCAGGGCGCCATTGACTGCACGCAAGTTGCTTAGTGGACACTGCATAACAATCCGGAGGTATTCTGTAAGCGCAAAGGGTACCACTCACTTAATGTGCATTTGGTGTGCGACCACACACAGCGAATCTTCACCGTCACTGCCCGCTATCCTGGCAACAGCCATAATGCATTCATCCTGCGCCAGACCGGTGTGCCAGCTCTCTTCCAGCCACCATACCAAGCCCATGGCTGGTTGCTTGGTGACGAGGGTTATCCGCTCTCCACCTGGCTCATATAATGAGAGGCATGCTGCCACCAGGAACATCATCGAATGGACCATCCAAGTGCTCAAGCAACGGTTCCGTTGCCTTGACCGCTCGGAAAGAGTCCTCCAATTCGTCGTCACCTGCTGCATGCTGCACAATGAATTCCAGGCCAGTACCTGGTGGGTCTACATGTCCCTATCATTACATCAATTTCCCATTCCATAGCAGAGCTCCAAACTGAAATGCGAGACAGCATCAAATATGCAACATTCCAATAAATTTTTTATCCTAAAACATTAACCAAATATATACAATTAAATTCACACGTCACACTTGTGCAAAATCTTTTATCCTCTTAAAACTGCATTTACCTATTCTATTGCTCCTATGGAGTGTCTCCCCTGTGGCTGCAACATGGCTGGTGGAAGGCTGCTGAGTGTCAGGGCCAGAGACTACAGATGGCCTTGCAGGATGTCCTGGACCAGCTCTGGGCCTGGAAGGCCCGGCTGTAGACTCGGGTTGGGCGGCTGCAGTCAGGGCTGGCTGGGTGACGGGCAGCGACACGGAATGGCAGTAGTGGGATCAGGAATGCTGTCGTCCTGTACAAGGACAGCAGATTCCTACTCCACTGACCCACTGCCACTCCCTCGGGGCAGCACCTCAGCATCCAGACCAATCTGCTGCAGCACAGATTGGTGGCCTGCTGTGACATGAGATCCCAAGTGGACTATGCTGGACCCAGCGATGATGGCAGCAGTCAGAGCTCATGCGACATCGAGCTGAGAGCAGTTGTGAATTTCCATGCCAGCAACCATTGACTTTATTATAGCTTTAAGACGTCGCGTTGCTTCTGCCTGTACTGCAATGAGGCTGCCACATCGCCCATGACTCACGTCATGAGGTCTGGGTTACCATGGTCTCTCTGGGAGTCCACCATCATCTGCAGACTAGTAATGATGGGCTCCATAGTGTACGCAGAGCTGTGTACAATGCGGGAGGTGGACTCCCCCCATGCTTCTTCCCATTGCTGAGAGGCTCTCGGGCACCCTTGCCATTGCACCGATGACAGCACAGTGCATGGCCGTCACCCTTTGTATGAATGCCTCCCCATCGAGGTCCTCATCTGAGTCCTAAGCAGCAGAACTCGCACGCGAACTCTCGCTTCGAGGAGCTAGCCCCCGAGCTACCCTTTCCCCTTGGCCTTGCTGCAGCCCGCTTGTCCCCGGTGCCTCACCCAGTGCAGACCCTTCCAGTAAGCTAACCTCTAACGAACGCGTCGTACCGGTCTCTGAGATGGGTGAGAGATGCAATGACATGGTGCTTGGGTTCTCCTCCTCCTCTTCTTCGTCACTCTGATGGGGGCGCTCAGGGACATGCTGGTCATCTGCTGACTGATTATCTGAAAGCATAAAGGCACAAGACTTGTGTTAAGGTGAGAGCTGGGGCACAGAAATGCAGCAAGGAATGCAGACAGTATCAGGAGCTGGAAAGTGATAAAGCTTTATCGTGTGAGGGGGAAGTGGGATGAGAAAAGGAGAGGGGATAAAGACACCGTTGTTGCCCCCAGTGGGATCGATGTCACCGACGGTCAGTGCGCCCACCACCTACTACCCAATGAGCCGCAGCACTTGTTCCTCGAGGTCTGAGCTGCTAGAGCTGAGGTTCACTTCCACCTGTCCTCTTCTGCTCCCTCCTATTGTGTATCATCTTGGCCTGCAAAAGAAACAAATGTGTGTGAGTCAGAGTCCAGCTGTGTTTCTGGGGAATATGCCTGCCGTCGTTGAATAGCTGTGAACGTAGGCAAGGCGTGAGTTTGAGTAGTTGCAGATGTTTGGTGGGGCAGTGGTGGTTTGCACAGTGTGCACAGACAGAGGTTCAGATGTTGGTTTGTAGGACTTATTGAAGCATTTACTTACCTTGATCACCTGACTGAGATCATTGAACTTACGGCACTGTCAGGCTGTGTTCCACGATACTACTGGCCGAGACCTCCTGCGTCACTTCCCTCCACATTGCCCTGAAGACCTGGGGCATTGGCCTCCTTCCACTTGCCAGCCACTGCCCCCACCAATGCGTCATTAAACCGACGAGCTCTCGCCCTTCGATCTGGATTAGGAGCAGGCACAGCAACAAGGTGGTGACAATGAGCAGCTGCAGCTGGATAGAAGCTCCTCTTTCAGAGCTGGAATGAGCCAGTGTGAAGAGTTGAAGGATGATTGCTGAATACAAGTCACCTGAAATTGGGTGGCGCTCCTGACACTTGGAGAGAAAACATATTAAAGGGGTAGGGAAGTGGGATTTGAGTGGACAGCTGGACTGTGGGGCTGGCACCAGCAGAGAATGGCCTCCTCCTGTGCTGTTATTTCTACGGTTTGTTAGTAATCAGATCGCTGTATGTAAAATTTAATGATTACCTTTCACATTTTTATTTGACAGACAGGTATTTGAGTGATGTTGAGAGGAAATCCCATAATACTTTAAAAGGGGAGAAATTTGGCTGCTTAGCGGCTCCTGTTAGCGCCGCTGTGGGGTGAATCCTGCGCCGCACGCCACATTCGCCGGCCCCGTAGCGCCGTAATTAAAAGCGCCTTGGCACCTTTCGCCATGCAGATGGTGAAGTCAATGAGCGTGCAACGCTCGCTGGGGGCCCAATCTGCAAACTTCAGTAATGCCCCCTCACGCTGACAGCACCAGGGAGCGGAGGCGTGAATCAGCCGGTTGGTGGGGCGCTGCTTAAAGGTATGCGCCCCAGTACTTCCGTTCCAAAGGTCATTTATGCATGCCAAAGAGCGCATGATGTATCTGCAGCCAGATAAATGCTGCTTATTCCCCAGAGTGTTGCGGGCTGTCAAAGGCCTTTGCATTTCATCCCACAGTGTATCGCCATTCTGCACTCCCTGAATCATTGGGGGCTGGTGTGCAGACTCCAGTGACCCTCCCCATCAATGGCTGGAAGGCGCCTTCGCCAATGCTCACTCCCAAGTACACCACAACTCATTTTCGGAATCGCTTGGAGCCTAACGCCACTCACCTACGTCATTAGCGCCTGATTTAGTGTTCACCTTTCTAAGTTCCCGAGCAACTATGGCGGTGCGGCGTTGGAGTTGTCCATGAGGGTCCAGGTCTCGAACTTCATCTTGAAGGGTGGAAGATGCCTGTGCGTGAGTTCTTTTAACGTGGGGTGGCCGTTGCACACCGGCTACCACACGGGCTTAGCTGAGCCAGGTCTTGGTCCAGTGGCAAGGGCGTCCAAGACATCTGAAGGCCAGGCACTGCTGTATGAGCCTCATTGCCTACAGTGAGATGCGGGCCGTAAGCTCGGTGCTGAGTAGCGCCCTTCAGTGAGATGGTAGGTGATCCGAGGTTTGGCTGGGGGCAGGCATTGGGAAGGTCAGAGGGTCCATTTTGTGGGGTGGAGATCAGGGTGTTCAGAGTGGAAGGAGGAGAGGTCAGGGTGGTCACAGCCATTGTGCTCACCACATGCTGGAGGAGAAGAGGCCCGGTCGACGGTGGAGGAGAAACCGTGAAGTCAACATCTTCACTGAGGCGTACAAAAGCATGGGCCTTACAATAAACATGCGTAAGACAAAGGTCCTCCACCAGCCTGACCCCGCCACACAGCACTACCCCCTTCCCCCCCAGTCACTCATACTTTCCATACCTCTGGAGCCTCTTAACAAGAGCAGACATTGATGACGAGATTCAACACCGCCGCCAGCACAGCCTTCGGCCGCCTGAGGAAGAGAGTGTTCGAAGATCAGGTGTTCAAATCTGCCACCAAGCTCATGGTCTACAAGACTGTAGTGATACCCGTCCTCCTGAATGGCTGAGAAATAGGAACAGGAGAAGGCCATACAGCTCCTCAAGCCTGCTCTGCCATTCAATAAGATCATGGCTGATCTGATCATGGACTCAGCTCCACTTCCCCGCCTGCTCCCCATAACCCCTGATCCCCTTATCGTTTAAGAAACTGTCTATTTCGGTCTTAACTTATTCAATGTCCCAGCTTTCACAGCAAATTCCAAGATTTACAACTCTCAGAAGAAATTTCTCCTCATCTCTGTTTTAAATGGGCATCCCCTTATTCTAAGATCATGCCCTCTAGTTCTAGTCTCCCCCACTAGTGGAAACATGCTCTCTGCATCCACCTTGTCAAGCCCTCTCATCATCTTATATGTTTCGATAAGATCACCTCTCATTCTTCTGAACTCTAATGAGTAGAGGCCCAACCTACTCAACCTGTTCTCATAAGTCAACCCCCTCATCCCCAGAATCAACCTAGTTAACCGTCTCTGAACTGTCTCCAAAGCAAGTATATCCTTTCGTAAATATGGAATCCAAAACTGGACGCAGTATTCCAGGTGTGGCCTCACCAAAACCTTATATAGCTGTAGTAAGACTTCTCTGCTTTTATACTCCATCCCCTTTGCAATAAAGGCCAAGATATTATTGGCCTTCCTGATCATTGCTGAACCTGCATATTATCCTTGTGCTTTATGCACACGTATCCCCAGGTCTCGCTGTACCGCGGCACTTTACAATCTTTCTCCATTTAAATAATAACTTACTCTTTGATTTTTTTTTTTCTCTGCCAAAGTGCATAACCTCACACTTTCCAACATTATAATCCATCGGCCAAATTTTTGCTCACTCACTTAGCCTGTCACTGTCCTTTTGTAGATTTTTTGTGTCCTAACACATTGTTTTTCCTCCCAGCTTTGTATCATCAGCAAACCCCCAACCCTGTTCTTTTATCTTGTGCAGTAACCTTTTATGTGGCACCTTGTCAAATGCCTTGAAGTTCAAATACACCACATTTACTGGTTCCCCTTTATCCATCCTGTTTGTTACATCCTCAAAGAATTCCAGCAAATTTGTCAAACATGACTTCCCCTTCATAAATCCATGCTGACTCTGCCTGACTGAATTATGCTTTTCCAAATGTCCTGCTACTGCAAATGGACTCCAACATTTTCCCAACCACAGATGTTAGGCTAACTGGTCTATAGTTTCCTGCTGTTTGTCTGCCTTTTTTTAAATAGGAGCATTACGTTTGCAGTTTTCCAATCTGCTGGGACCGCCCCAGAATCCAGGGAATTTTGGTAAATTACAACCAATGCATCCACTATCCCTGCCGCTACTTCTCAAGACCCTCGGATGCAAGCCATCAGGTCCAGGGGATTTATATGCCTTTTAGTCCCATTATCTTACTGAGTACCACCTCCTTAGTGATTGTGATTGTGTTAAGTTCCCCTCCCCCTATAGTCCCTAGACTATCCACTGTCGGAATATTGTTAGTGTCCTCTACCGTAAAGACTGATACAAAATATTTGTTCAGAGTTTCTGCCATCTCCATGTTCCCCGTTACTAATTCCCCAGTCTTGTCTTCTAAGGGACCAACATTTACTTTAGCCACTCTTTTCCTTTTTTTATACCTATAGAAACTCTTGCTATCTGTTTTTATATTTTGTGCTAGTTTACTTTCATAGTCTATCTTCCCTTTCTTAATCTTTTTTTTAGTCGTTCTTTGCTGGCTTTTAAAAGCTTCCCAGTCTTCTGTCCTCCCACTAATTTCGGCCACTTTGTATGCCCTTGTTTTTAATTGGATACCATCCTTTATTTCTTTAGTTAGCCATGGTTGGCTATCTTTTTTCTCGCACCCTTTCCTCCTCACTGGAGTATATTTTTCTTGGACCATATACAGTAGACACCTCAAATTGCTGGAGAAATACCACCAAAGATGTCTCCTTAGGATCCTGCAAATCCCCTGGGAGGACAGACGCACCAATGTTAGTGTTCTCGACCAGGCCAACATCCCCAGCATCGAAGCACTGACCACGCTCGACTAGCTCTGCTGGGCGGGCCACATTGTTCGCATGCCTGACACAAGACTCCCAAAGCAAGCGCTCTACTAGGAACTCCTACACGGCAAGCAAGCGAGCCCCAGGTGGGCAGAGGAAACATTTTAAGGACACCCTCAAAGCCTCATTGATAAAATGCAACATCCCCACCAACACCTGGGAGCCCCTGGTCAAAGACTGCCTTAAGTGGAGGAAGTGCATCTGTGAGGGCGTTGAGCACCTTGAGTTTCGTCGCCGAGAGCATGCAGAAATCGAGTGCAGGCAGCGGAAGGAGCATGTGGCAAACTAGTCCCACCCACCCTTTCCCTCAACGACTATCTGTCCCACCTGTGACAGACTGTAATTCCCGTATTGGACTGTTCAGTCACCTGAGAACTCACTTTGAGTGGAAGCAAGTCTTCCTCGATTCCGAGGGACTGCCTATGATGCATTCTTTCAGTGCAGAGACTCAATTTCACGGGCGTCGAGATTGATTAACACCTGGCGCTAAACTTACAACTTTTCAAAAGTTAATGCCTTAACAGGGATGTATCGAATTTCTAGCCCCAAGTGCCTCCTTTGAAGCCATGTTATAGTAATGTCCTCAGAACTCTGCTGCCAATTCCAATGATGGATTGATAGAACAGTCTTCAAGTTCCCCATTTAACTGAAGGCTGACAGGAAGTATTGCTGAAACACTCCAAGCCAGGACTTAAGCTCATGGGTGTTATGCACAGACGAGCAATACAGACAGCTTTACCTTCTTTTATTCAAGTGACAAATCCCCAGGCCCAGATTGGTTTTAAAGGAAGTCGGTGAGTACATTGCAGATGTCCCAACTATAATCTTCCAAAGTTCTCGCCATTCAGAAACCGTTCCTTTTAGATTGGAAAGTTGTGCATGTCACACTGCTATTTAAGAATGGCAAGAGAGGGAAACTTGGGAATTCTAGACTAGCTAGCCTAACATCTGTTGTCTGCATGTTGCTAGAGTCTATAATTAAGGATAGAGTGACTCAACACCTCAAATTTTCAGTTGATCAGAGAGACCCAGCATAGATTTGTGAAAGATAGGTCATGCCTGACAAACTTGATTTGATTTTTTTGAGGAGGTGGCTAAAGTGGTGGACAGGGGAATGTCTATGGATGTTATTTACATGGACTTCCAGAAGGCCCACATATAAGACTGTTAACTAAGGTAGAAGCCATGGATTTGAAGGCAAATTATTGACCTGGTTAGGAAATTGGTTGAGCGGCAGGAGACAAGAGAGTAGAAATGATGCGTAGGTATTCAAATTAGCAAGATTAGGGGTGTCCCGTAGGGGTCTCAACTATTCACAGTATTAATTAACAACTTAGATGATGGCATAGAAATTCATATATCCAGATTTGCCGATGATACAAAGATCGGCGGCATTATAGGCAGTGTAAATGAAAGCATACAATTATAAAGGGATATTATCAGATTAAGTGAATGGGCAAAACTGTGGCAAATAGATTTCAGTGTAGGCAAATGAGGTCATCCATTTTGGCCCTAAAAAAAAAAATAGAGCAGGGTACTTTCTAAATAATAAAAAGCTTAAAAAATGTGAAGGTCCAAAGAGACTGGAGGGTCCAAGAACATAGATCATTTAAAATATCATGAACAGGTACATAAAATAATCAAAAAGGCTGATGGAATGCTGGCCTTTTATATCTAGAGGACTAGAGTACAAGGGGGGAGAAGTTATGCTGCAGCTGTACAAAGCCCTGGTTAGATCACACCTGTAAGCAGTTCTGGACACCACACCTGAGGGAGGATATATTGGCCTTGGAGGGAGTTCAGCGTAGGTTTACCAGAATGATTCCTGGATTTCAAGAGTTAAGTTATGAGGTGAGAATATGCAAGGTTAAGAGGTGATCTGATTGAAGTTTTCAAGATACTAAAGAGAATAGATAGAGAGAAACTATTTCTGCTTGTTGAGGATTCTAGGACCAGAGGATATAGTCTAAAAATTAGAGCCAGACTTTCCAGGAGTGAAATTAGGAAACACGCACAAAGGGTGGCAGAAGATTGGAACTCTCTTCTGCAAACGGCATTTGGTACTAGATCAATTGTTAATTTTAAAGCAGAGATTGATGGCTTTTTGTTAACTAAAGGTGATATGGACCAAAGAATATGGAGTTAGGTGGTAGATCAGCTATGATTGCATTGAGTGGCGGAACAGGCTCAAGGGGCTCTATGTTCTACGTTTGTTCCTATAATAAAATGAAGCAAGGGTTATTATTGCATTTACAGTTGCATTAACACAATTTTAATCTGTTGTCTTGAATATAAAAAGTGATATGGTCTTTGGGTGGAATGGATCATTGGCTCATTTCCTTCTTTCATTTGATGTTTTGTATTCGAGAGATGCAGTATAATTTTGATTTGGGAATTTGTGAAGTCCATGAAGCTTAGTGCTTTGCATCTGTATTGGTGCCGTCGAAACAAGAATATCTGGAGTTAACCAATAGTATAATTTGACCAAAGTATAACATTTTAAATGCATTAAAGTGAACTATGGAATGTTATGAAAACCTTCATTTTTTTTTTCTCTCTTCCTCTTTGTCTAGGTGTAATCATTAGAAATCCTTGGGACAAGAATCTTATCAGTGAACTTCTGTCAAATCTAATCAAACCATTGAGCTCCTACGGTTCTTTTTTAAATTCGGAGGACAGTATGCCTATCGTCAGACCAAAAATCAACCTCCGTTTAGGTAAGTAGCACAACTTAGTTGGTGCCTACTCATTTTTTAAAATTAGTTATATTTCCTTATGTACCATAGTAAAGCGTAGTATATGCTGCTTTGCATTCCATAGTTTTCCTGTTCGGGTACAAGAGTAACTAATTTGCACCCCAGTTTTTTTTTTTTTCTTTTCCTTGCCTTTTTGGGAAAGAACCTAGCTTGGTGCTATTCCCTGATGACCAAGCTACTCCAACATTTACTGGCAATTATCCATATGCAAACCTGGTCCAAACTATAACTGATGCTGAAATATTGCAATTAATTTTGTAGCAGATTCTGAGGGAAGATCTTTTGTACAATATATTTTTAATTTGACATATTGCTCACAACAAGACTTTTACTGAAATAGCTTGGCAACTGTTTTGGTTTTTGCCACAAGACAGAGTGTGCCAGTTCAAACTGTCACAGGATGGGAGATTGTCTTTAATCATGTCTTTGGAACTTGATTCCCCATGTCCATATATGCGTTTGGCTGCTGCCCCAGACCAGAGTTCCATTACTTCTATCTCTCCCTTTTTCCTCTTTGTTCATTACCCGACGAAGAGACTCAGTGTCCGGTGCCTTCTCGGATGATTCTCCTCCACTTTGAGCGATCTTGCCTTCATGCCTCCTTCGAAGGCTTGACTCCCTCATAAATAATTCCACAGGTTCCCTCTGTGCCTCTGTTGGCATTCTTTGAAAGGCCCACTGAGGCACTCGTCGCTGCCTCCTAGCTAGCAGCAACCCAAATTGTCTCATCGTACTGTCTCCCCACCCTAAGCGCCTTCTGCGAGCTAATCTAGTCAACCTCCTGCTCTACTGACTATATCGGTAAATTAGGTATCATCGCCCCTCTCCGCATTTCCCTTCAAAATATATGTTCACTTGTAAATAAGGGCCTTGTCATCCATCACCTGTTATAGTGAACGATCAAATTGACATGGCATTGACTGAGACATGATTGAGGGGCTACTTTCCACCATATTCCATGCCCAAACTGCCATGGTGGTGGTGTCATTGTTTCGAAATCACCCCTGGTCTGTCTCCCTACACCTTCGACAACTTTTCCTTTCAAAGGGATAGATTACTTTTGTCGCAGTCAATTAGGATGTCATTTGTGACCTTGGTAAGAGCAGTTTCAGTATTGTGGCATGGGCAGAAGCCTTGCGCCTCTTTTTAAAAAAAAAAAAACCTTATTCTGTACAGTCCACCCAAATACCACACCAATTTTCTCAATGAGATATCTCCTCTGCTTTCATGCCTCTGCACTGTGACTTCTCATCCTTGGTGATTTCACCCTCCATCTCAACTCATGTTCCCTCTCCTCCCTTAATCTATTCATGGTAACTCCTTCACCCATATACGCGCCACCCTCCTCAATCTTCTTATCTCACGTAGCCTTGCTTAGCCCCTCCGTAACCATCACTGACCATTTCCTTCTATCACTCTCTACCCATACTCCCCTTCCCCCTCCTAAACCCACTTCTTTTTGTATCTGCCCCGGGAAAAAACTCTCCGTCAAGTCCCTTACCACTGCACTTTCTAATTGGCAATTACCTAGCCTTTGGCCTACTATTCTCCATGTCATCTCTGCAACTACTGATTTACTATATCACACCCTCTCCATCACCTTTTGATGCCCTTGTCGCCACTAAAATCATTACACTCTCTCTCCCTAATCGTTCCTCCGGTATACCCCTCATCTCTGCTCCTTTAAGTCCAAGGGATGCAGACTTGAATGTCTGGTGGACAACTGATCTAATCATCCAGCACCAGATTTGGATAGATCATAAAAAGCAATACCAGGTCCTGCTCTCCATCTCTAAAACCGGCCACTGTATTACGATCATCCAGGACGGCAAAAAATAATACCAGGCTTCACTTCACCACTAACCGTCTTCACAAACCGCCCTCTCCTGCCTCCTCTTCCCTCACCTCCAACAATGTGAGGACCCTATTCCTACTAAATTGCTGGCAACCCAGCTTTTCTTCCTGGCTCCCATGTTAGCGGATACTGTGAAGGTTCTCTCTCCTCCGGTATTATCCCCCTTTCCTTCAAATCTATCGTCATTAGCCCTTGATCCCGCCGTACTTGCAAACTATCGCCCCCATCTCCAACCTGCCTTTCCTCTCCAAAGTTCTTGAAAGCGTTGTCGCTTCCCAATTCTGTGCCCAACTTTCCCAGAACTCCTTGTTTGAATTCCTCCAGTCAGGCTTCTGCCCCTGCCACAATACTGAAACTGCTCTTACCAAGGTCACAAATGACATCCTAATTGACTGCGACAAAAGTAATCTACCCCTTCTCGTCCTTTTGGATGTGTCTGCAGCCTTTGACATGGTTGATCAGAAAATTCTGCTCCAACGCTTCTTCACCATCCTCCAGCTAGATGGGACTGCACTCGCCTGGTTTCATTCCTATCTTTCCAGCTGTAACTATAGAATTACCTGTAATGGCTTCTTTTCCCAATCTCGCACTGTCACCTCTGGTGTTTCCCAAGGATCTATCCTTGGGGTGGGGGAGGGGGGGGGGCGCTCCTATTTCTTATCTACATGCTGATGATACCCAGCTCGACCTCTCCTCCACCTCTCAAACCCTCCACTGTCTCTACTATCAGATTGTTTGTCTGACATCTGGATGAGTAGAAATTCTCTCCGATTAAATATTGGGAAGACTAAAGCCATTGTCCTTGCTCCCCACCACAACTCCATTCCCTTTCTACTGATTTGATCTCTTTCCCCGGCAGTTGTCTAAGGCTGACCAAGTCTGTTTGCAACCTTGGTGTCATATTTGATTACGATTGAGCTTCCGACCTCATATCCGTTCTATCACCTAAGATTGCCCATTTCCACCTTCGTATTATTGTCCCTCTCTACCCTTGCCTCAAATTATCTGTTGCTGAAACCCTAATCCATGCCTTTATCACCTAGGCTATTCCAATGCACTCCTGGCTGGCCTCCCTAGTGCTACCCTCCATAAACTTGAGGTCATCCAAAACTCTGCTGCCCGTGTCCTAACTCGCAACAAGTCCTGCTCACCCATCTCCCCTGTGCTTGCTGACCTTCATTGGTTCCCAGTTAAGCAATGTCTCGATTTTTAAAATTATCCTCCTTGTTTTCAAATCCCTCCAAGGCCTCACTCCTCCCTATCTCTGTAACCTCCTCCAGCCCTATAATCCCCCTAGACCTCTGTGCTCTGCCCATTCTAGCCTTTTGAACATCCCTGATTATAAATGCCCCACCATTGGCGGTCATGCCTTCAGCTGTCTAAGCTTTGGAATTTCCTCCCGAAATCTCTCTGCCTCTCTACTTCTCTTTCCTCCTTTAAGACACTCCTTTAAAACTTACCTCTTCAACCAAGCTTTTGGTCATCTGCACTAACATCTCCTTATGGCTCGGTGTGAAATTTTCTTTTTTGCTAACACTCCTGTGAAGTGCCTTGGGGTGTTTTATTACATTAAAGGTGTTATATAAATGTTGTTATTGAAAATGTCATTTAAATCATGGCAAAATGTATAACCATTCCTGTCATTGTTGTGAATGAGTATAGATAGTTGTTGGGCAACAGAGAGAGCACCATGGTACTAATGGGACACTGAAGGAAGGGGACATGGGCATAAAACCACTGAACTGCTGTATATGCACATCAGGTTAACCAATTATAGACTGGCACTGATTGCAACCTTACAAAAGGTCTTGTCCATCAGCTACAACTGGCATTCAGATTGGAAGTGATTCCCACAGGGTGATTTAGGAAAGAGTAGATGGAGGATAACTTAACAGGGTTATATTATGAGGACACATTTCATAGATTAGGCTTGTATTCCCTTTAGTATAGACCAAGAAATAATCTAATTGAGGTTTTTAAGATGATTAAAGATAGATAGAGAGAAACTATTTCCTCTGGTGCTGAAGTCCAGAACAAGGGGCATAATAAAATTAGAGCTAGGCCATTCAGGGGTGATGTCAGAAAGAACTTCTTCACACAAAGGGTAATAGAAATCTGGAAAAATCTCTCCCAAAAAGCTGTTGAGGCTGGGAGTCAATTCAAAATTTCAAAACAGAGATTGATAGATTTTTGTTAAGTGGCCCTAGAAATAGTGGATGCATTGATCATTTTCCAACAGTCTATCGACTCTGGATCAGTTCCTGTGGACTGGAGGCTAGCTAATGTAACACCACTTTTTTAAAAAAGGAGGGAAAGAGAAAACAGGATAGACCGGTTAGCCTGACATCAGTAGTGGAGAAAATGTTGGAATCAGTTATTAAGGATGAAATAGCAGCGCATTTGGAAAGTAGTGACAGGATCGGTCCAAGTCAGCATGGATTTATGAAAGGGACATTATGCTTGACAAATCTTCTGGAATTTTTTGAGGATGTAACTAGTAGAGTGGACAAGGGAGAACCAGTGAATGTGGTGTATTTGGACTTTCAAAAGGCTTTTGAAAAGGACTCTCAAGAGATTGGTTGCAAAATTAAAGCACTGACGTGGATAGAGAACTGGTTGGCAGACAGGAAGCAGAGTTGGGATAAATGGATCCTTTTCAGAATGGCAGGCAGTGACTAGTTGGGTGCCGCAGGGCTCAGTGCTGGGACCCCAGCTCTTTACGATATACATTAATGATTTAGTTGAAGGAATTGAGTGTAATATCTCCAAGTTTGCAGATGTAACTAAGCTGGGTGGCGGTGTGAGCTGTGAGGAGGACGCTAAGAGGCTGCAGGGTGACTTGGACAGGTTAGGTGAGTGGGCAAATGCATGGCAGATGCAGTATAATGTGGATAAATGTGAGGTTATCCACTTTAGTGGCAAAAACAGAGGCAGAATATTATCTGAATGGTGGCAGATTACGAAAAGAGGAGGTGCAATGAGACCTGGGTGTCATGGTACATCAATCATTGAAAGTTGGCATGCAGGTACAGCAGGTGGTGAAGGCAAATGGTATGTTGGCCTTCATAGCTGGGGGATTTGAGTATAGGAGCAGGGAGGTCTTATTGCAGTTGTACAGGGCCTTAGTGAGGCCTCATCTGGAATATTGTGTTCGGCTTTGGTCTCCTAATCTGAGGAAGGATGTTCTTGCTATTGAGGAAGTGCAGCGAAGGTTCACCAGATTGATTCCCGGGATGGCAGGACTGATATATGAGGAGAGACTGGATCGACTGGGCCTGTATTCACTGGAGTTGAGAAGGATGAGCGGGGATCTCATAGAAACATATAATATTCTGACGGGACTGGACAGGTTAGATGCAGGAAGAATGTTCCCGATGTTGGGGAAGTCCAGAACCAGGGGACATAGTCTAAGGATAAGTGGTAAGCCATTTAGGACTGAGATGAGGAGAAACTTCTTCACTCAGAGTTGTTAACCTGTGGAATTCCCTACCGCAGAGAGTTGTTGATGCCAGGTCATTGGATATATTCAAGAGGGCGTTAGATATGGCCCTTGCGGCTAAAGGGATCAAGGGGTATGGAGAGAAAGCAGAAAAGGGGTACTGAGGTGAATGATCAGCCATGATCTTATTGAATAGTGGTGCAGGCTTGAAGGGCCGAATGGCCTACTCCTACACCTATTTTCTATGTTTCTATGTAAGGGAATTAAGGGTTATGGAAGTAAGGTGGGTAAATAGAGTTGAGATGCAGATCAGCCATAATGGCGGAGCTGAATGGACTACTCTTGTTCTGATATAGCAAATTATATTTTTGTTCTGTTATAATGTACCTTTCTTCCTCCTGCATAAAATGTTTACTGGAGTCTTTGTCCTTAAGAAATTAGACTGTGCAATGTGTGACTTCAGCCAGGAATTAGATTATTCATCCCTAAGGTTCTTAAATTGCATGTTATTCTATAACTTGAGAACATGGTGGGTTTTATCTTTTGGGTATGAATGATTGGCATCTAGAAAAGTTTGAAGAGATAGAAATGTTGGTGGAAATCTAGACAGCTACCAAATGTGGGTTCTGTGTTTATCATTTCTCATTAAAGTTGACAAATGTTGCCAGTAAACAAAAAATATTTACTGCGACTAAGTAGAGATATTTATCAAAGATGATTAATACGAAGAGATTATCATTTCAAGTATCCAATTCAAGCCAGTTATGCCATGTTGACCGAATATTGGTTTGTCTGTTCCTTTTCTTCAATCTTTTCAATTAACTTGCACTTCGATTTTAGTGTGCTTATTTATATAACTGGGTTCTAAGATTTTTGCAGTTTGTGTAAAATTCTCCCCCTCCATGTTTTTAGGGGATGAAATGTTCCAGGTTACTTATTTACTTGGATGTGGGGCCTTTGCTCACGTCTACCAAGCTACAATTCTGGATATGAATAACTTGTCTGATGTGAGGAACCAACAAAAAATGAGCTTAAAGGTGCGTAAAAAGTTATGAATTTATTGGTATCTCAATTTAATCTTTTTGGAAATGAGCCTAAATTCTGTTTCCACTTGGACTGCCAGTGTACTTAAGAATTGGTGCTGACAATGCCACTTCTTCCTCTGTTGTTGGATTAACAGTAGTATATACCACTCGCATTGTCTGCATTCTAATATATCGTTTTTAGGAACAAAGTAACACCAGGTAAAATATTGACATCATTTCCACTTTGTGTCTTTGTTTTTGTGGCTTCACAGTAATTGCTATGGACAGTGTAAATTGTTCCCAAGGATGAAAATTTCCATTGAAATATTTGTACAAGCACTTTAGTACAGTAAAGTTAATGGAGGACCAGGATTTCTATAGTTAGCACTAAAATTTACCTATTAATTATTGAAAGCTTTAAAAATATTGGCGGCTGTATCATTACACTGGACACCTGCAATTCTTAATGTGTCCGTAGATGGGGAAAACCAGTGGAGACCAGGTCCATCTGCCAGGCCAGGAAAATGCAGAGTGCAAATTACTCTGACACCTCCCAATGCCCAGCTGCTGGGACAGTTTGATTATCTTCATCCTTAACTGAGGATTGATATGTACTGTTTAGAAAACTCTAGGAATTACATAATTAAAATTGATTCATCTAGTTTCCCTGATTGTTGACTTGGATAAATGTACCATCCAGTATAGTACCATTCCATGCAGACCAGAAGGCCCCAAATTTGTCCCCCAGCCTGTTATGAGCTATCTGAGCTGGAATGGCGGTAATGGCCGCAACCTGAACTAGAGAAAGGAGGAATCCAGAAGAATTCCTATATCTGATTCCAGCAGGCATCACTGGATAGCAAAAGTCATGTGTGTGGACACTAGGTAAAAATTGGATCAAATTTGGTGTGATGCCCCTATAGTTGAGCCTCCTTGTGTAGGCTCATACATGGAGAACAGTCAGGTTCATCATACAGAGAATTAAACAGAATATTGAAGGTGCAGAGGAGAACTGAAAAAAATAAATGAGGGGCAAGGAGAGTGTATGAGAAAAGATTACCAGGTAATGAAAAAAGGAATACTAGAGTTTTAGTGAAAGAATAGTTAGCGAAAGAATGGGGCCAATTAGAGACCAAAAAGGAAATCTTGTGGCAGAGACTGTAGCTGAGGTACCAAATGAGTATTTTGCATCGGTCCACAAAAGAGGATGTTGCCAATATCGCAACAAAGCAGGAGGGAGTAGAGAAATTGGATAGAATAAAAAATAGATTGAGGGGAGACGCTTAGAAGATTTGCAGCACTCAAAGTAGAAAAGTCACCCAGTCTGGATGGGATGCATTGTAGGTTACTGAGGGAAGTAAGGATGGAAATAGCGGTGCTCTGGCCACAATCTTTCAATCCACCTTGGTTACGGGAGTGATGGCAGATGACTGGAGGGTTACAAATGTTCAAAAAAGGGGAGGGGGATTAAACCCTGGTAACTACAGGCCTGTCAGCCTGACACATCGGTGGTGGGGAAACTTCTAAGAGACCAAAATCCAGGACCGAATTAATTGCCACTTGGAAAAACATGGGTTAATAAATAACATCCAAAGAGGATTTGTTAAAAGCAAATTGTGTCTGACAGACTTGATTGAGTTCTTCAATGAAGTAATGGAGAGGGCTGATTAAGGTAGTGTAATTGATTTTCAAAATATGCTTGATAGTGGCTTGTTAGCAAATTTTTAGCCCATGGGATTAAAGGGACTGTGTGGGTACAAAATGAGCTAAGAGTACAGAAAGCAGAGTAAGTAGTTGAATGGTTCTTTTCAGACTGGAGGGAGGTATACAATCGTGTCCCCCATGGCTTGTTATTGGGACCACTGATCTTTTTGATGTATATTAATGATGTAGACTTGGGTATAGGAGGCATCATTTCAAAGTTTGCAGATGACACAAACCTTGGAAATGTAGTAAACAGTGAATAGGAATAGTAGCAGAGTTCAGGAGGACATCGACAGACTGGTGAAATGGGCAGACACATGGCAGATGACATTTAAAGCAGAGAATTGTGAAGTGGTGCATTTTGGGAGGAAGAATGAGGAGAGACGATGTAAACTAAATGGTACAATTTTGAGTGCAGAAACAGAGACTTCAACAACAATTACCTGTATTTATATAGCGTCTTTAATGGAGCAAAATGTCCCAAGGTGCTTCACAGGAGTTTTAACAAAAAATATTTGACAGCAAGCTACAAAGGAGATACTAGGACAGGTGACTAAAAGCTTGGCCAAAGAGATAGGTTATAAGAAGTGTCTTAGAGGAGAGAGAGGTTTCGAGAGGGAATTCCAGAGCTTAAGGCCAAGGCAGCTGACTGCACAGCCGCCAATGGCGGATCGATTAAAATTGAGGATGTGCAGGAGGCCAGAATTGGAGGAACACAGAGATCGTGGAGGGTTGTAGAGGAGGTTACGGAGTTGGGGAGCAGTGAGGGATTTGAAAATGAGGATGAGAACCTGGGGGTTCACATACACAAATATTTGAAGGTGGCAGGACAAGTTGATAAGGCGGTTAATAAGGTATACATGATCCTTAGCTTTATAAATAGAGAAGATAGGTTAGAATTTGCACTCCGTCACTGCCCGGTTTCTTGGCGGTATTGACTGTTTTGGGCGAGAACCGGGTCGGCGCAAAATTCCCTACTTGAGGCACGCTGACAATTTCGAAGTTCCGCGGGGGAGAGGACCGCCTGCATGCAATGTCAACAGATCGTCCTGGCGCGATCTTTCGCTGAGCGGGGACCCGTAGGTAAGTATAACATTTTTTTAAAGCTGCCCTCAAGGATCAGCGAAGCTGGGCAGTAGGCAAGGAGGTCTGCAAGAAAAAGGTAAGTGATTGGTTTTTTACTATTTATTTTCAAAATCTGTTGGGGTGATTTAATTTAAAAATGTCATGGAAATAAGAACATAAGAAATAGGAGCAGGCCATACAGTCCCTCGAGCCTGCTCAGTCATTTAATACGATCATGGAATAAGGAGTTATGGGGGGCGGGCAGGGAAGAGACTTTTATTTTTTTCTCTTTCCCATTGCAGCTGGTATTTAGTCCATCATTCACCCCCCATCTAGACCCACCTTTTGTTTCCTAACTTGTGCTATTACCATCTCATTTTGGCCCATTATTCCTTTTGTCTCTCAAATCACTCCTGCCTTCCTCCCTATCACAGACGTTTCCTTTTCTTTCCTCCACTCCCCCTTTCAGTGCCCCTGAACTTCCGTAAGAATCTGTTACATTTCAAACTTTTCCAGTTCTGACATAGGATCACAGACCCGAAAGGTTGGCTTTCTTTTTCTCCACAGATGCTGCCTGACCTGCTGAGATTGCTAGCATTTTCTGTTTTTATATTCGAGAAGCTGGGGTTGTTCTTCGACCAGATAAGATTAGAACAAGATTTAATTGAGGGGTTTTGATAAGAGTAAATAAGTAGTAACCGTTTCCATTGGCTGTAGTGTTGGTAACCAGAGGATATAGCTTTAAGACAATTGTCATAAGAACCAGAGGGATGAGAATTTTTTTTTACGGTATTGCCTAAAAGGGTGGTGGATGCAGATTCAATACGAACTTTCAAAAGGGAATTGGATATAGACTTTAAAAGGAAATATTTACAGGGCTTGGTAAAAGAGCGGGGGAGTGGGACTAATTGGATAGCTCCTTCAAAAAGCAGGTACAGGCTGGACGTCCCGCTCAGGCTGCTCATAAGAAACATAGAAAATAGGTGCAGGATTAGGCCATTCGGCCCTTCGAGCCTGCACTGCCATTCAATGAGTTCATGGCTGAACATGCAACTTCAGTACCCCATTCCTGCTTTCTCGCCATACCCCTTGATTCCGCTAGTAGTAAGGACTACATCTAACTCCTTTTTTGAATATATTTAGTGAATTGGCCTCAACAACTTTCTGTGGTAGAGAATTCCACAGGTTCACCACTCTCTGGGTGAAGAAGTTTCTCCTCATCTCGGTCCTAAATGGCTTACCCCTTATCCTTAGACTGTGACCCCTGGTTCTGGACTTCCCCAAAATTGGGAACATTCTTCCAGCATCGACCCTGTCTAAACCCGTCAGAATTTTAAACGTTTCTATGAGATCCCCTCTCATTCGTCTGAACTCCAGTGAATACAAGCCCAGTTGATCCAGTCTTTCTTGATATATCAGTCCTGCCATCCCAGGAATCAGTCTGGTGAACCTTCGCTGCACTCCCTCAATAGCAAGAACGTCCTTCCTCAAGTTAGGAGACCAAAACTGGACACAATACTCCAGGTGTGGCCTCACCAAGGCCCTGTACAACTGTAGTAACACCTCCCTGCCCCTGTACTCCAATCCCCTCGCTATGAAGGCCAACATGCCATTTGCTTTCTTAACCGCCTGCTGTACCTGCATGCCAACCTTCAATGACTGATGTACCATGATACCCAGGTCTCGTTGCACCTCCCCTTTTCCTAATCTGTCACCATTCAGATAATAGTCAGTCTCTGTTTTTACCACCAAAGTGGATAACCTCACATTTATCCACATTATACTTCATCTGCCATGCATTTGCCCACTCACCTTACCTATCCAAGTCACTCTGCAGCCTCATAGCATCCTCCTCGCAGCTCACACTGCCACCCAACTTAGTGTCATCTGCAAATTTGGAGATACTACATTTAATCCCCTCGTCTAAATCATTAATGTACAATGTCAACAGCTGGGGCCTCAGCACAGAACCTTGCAGTACCCCACTAGTCACTGCCTGCCATTCTGAAAAGTACCCATTTACTCCTACTCTTTGCTTCCTGTCTGACAACCAGTTCTCAATCCACGTCAGCACACTACCACCAATTCCATGTGCTTTAACTTTGCACATTAATCTCTTGTGTGGGACCTTGTTGAAAGCCTTCTGAAAGTTCAAATACACCACATCAACTGGTTCTCCCTTGTCCACTCTACTGGAAACAGCTTCAAAAAATTCCTGAAGATTTGTCAAACATGATTTCCCTTTCACAAATCCATGCTGACTTGGACCTATCATGTCACCTCTTTCCAAATGCGCTGCTATGACATAATGATTGATTTCATCATTTTACCCACTACCGATGTCAGGCTGACCGGTCTATAGTTCCCTGTTTTTTCTCTCCCTCCTTTTTTTAAAAAGTGGGGTTACATTGGCTACCTTCCACTCCATAGGAACTGATCCAGAGTCTATGGAATGTTGGAAAATGACTGTCAATGCATCCGCTATTTCCAAGGCCACCTCCTTAAGTACTCTGGGATGCAGACTTTCAGGCCCTGGGGATTTATCAGCCTTCAATCCCATCAATTTCCCCAACACAATTTCCTGACAAGGATTTCCCTCAGTTCTTCCTTCTTACTAGACCCTCTGACCCCTTTTTTATATCCGGAAGGTTGTTTGTGTCCTCCTTAGTGAATACCGAACCAAAGTACTTGTTCAATTGGTCTGCCATTTCTTTGTTCCCAATTATGACTGCCCCTGATTCTGACTGCAGGGGACCTACATTTGTCTTTACTAACCTTTTTCTCTTTACATATCTATAGAAGCTTTTGCAGTCCGTCTTAATGTTCCCTGCAAGCTTCCTCTCGTACTCTATTTTCCCTGCCCTAATCAAACCCTTTGTCCTCCTCTGCTGAGTTCTAAATTTCTCCCAGTCCCCGGGTTCGCTGCTATTTCTGGCCAATTTGTATGCCACTTCCTTGGCTTTAATACTATCCCTGATTTCCCTTGATAGCCACGGTTGAGCCACCTTCCCTTTGTTATTTTTACGCCAGACAGGGATGTACAATTGTTGTAGTTCATCCATGCGGTCTCTAAATGTCTGCCATTGCCCATCCACTGTCAATCCCTTAAGCATCATTCGCCAATCTATCCTAGCCAATTCATGCCTCATACCTTCAAAGTTACACTTCTTTAAGTTCTGGACCATGGTCTCTGAATTAACTTTTTCATTCTCCATCCTAATGTAGAATTCCACCATATTATGGTCACTCTTCCCCCAAGGGGCCTCGCACAACGAGATTACTAATTAATCCTTTCTCATTACACAACACCCAGTCTAAGATGGCCTCCCACCTAGTTGGTTCCTCGACATATTGGTCTAGAAAACCATCCCTTATGCACTCCAGGAAATCCTCCTCCACCGTGTTGTTTCCAGTTTGGTTAGCCCAGTCTATATGCATATTAAAGTCACCCATGATAACTACTGCACCTTTGTTGCATGCACCCCTAATTTCCTGTTTGATGCCCTCCCCAACATCACTACTACTGTTTGGAGGTCTGTACACAACTCCCACTAGTGTTTTCTGCCCCTTGGTATTCTGTAGCTCCACCGATACAGATTCCACATCATCCAAGCTAATGTCTTTTCTTACAATTGCATTAATTTCCTCTTTAACCAGCAACGCCACCATACCTCCTTCTCCTTTCTGTCTATCCTTCCTAAATGTTGAATACCCTTGGACGTTGAGTTCCCAGCCTTGGTCACCCTGGAGCCATGTCTCCGTGATGCCAACCACATCGTATCCGTTAACTGCTATCTGCACAGTTAATTTGTCCACCTTATTCCAAATACTCCTCGCATTGAGGCACAGAGCCTTCAGGCTTGTCTTTTTAACACACTTCGACCCTTTAGAATTTTGCTGCAAAGTGGCCCTTTTTGTTTTTTGCCTTGGGTTTCTCTGCCCTCCACTTTTACTCATCTCCTTTCTGTCTTTTGCCTCTGTCTCCAATTTGTTTCCCTCTGTCTCCCTGCATAGGTTCCCATCCCCCTGCCATGTTAGTTTAACCCCTCCCCAACAGCACTAGCAAACACTCCCCCTAGGACATTGGTTCCGGTCCTGCCTAGGTGCAGACTGTCCGGTTTGGACTGGTCCCACCTCCCCCAGAACCAGTTCCAATGCCCCAGGAATTTGAATCCCTCCCTGCTGCACCACTGCTCAAGCCACGTATTCATCTGAGCTATCGTGCGATTCCTACTCTGACTAGCACGTGGCACTGGTAGCAATCCCGAGATTACTACTTTTGAGGTCCTACTTTTTAATTTAGCTCCTTAAATTCATATCGTAGGACCTCCGTCCTGTTTTTTTTACCTATATCGTTGGTACCAATGTGCACCATGACAACTGGCTGTTCACCCTCCCTTTTCAGAACCCGCTCCGAGACATCCTTGACCCTTGTACAAGGGAGGCAACATACCAACCTGGAGTCTCGGTTGCGGCCGCAGAAACGCCTATCTATTCTCCTTACAATTGAATCCTCTATCACTATCGCTCTCCCACTCTTTCCTGCCCTTCTGTGCAGCAGAGACAGCCACGGTGCCATGAACTTGGCTGCTGCTGCTCCCCCCTGATGAGTCATCCCCCTCAACAGCACCCAAAGCGGTGTATCTGTTTTGCAGGGGGATGACTGCAGGGAATCTCTGCACTACCTTCCTTGCACTGGTCTTCCATTCCCTCTCTGGCTGTGGACCCTTTACCTGCCGTAAGACCAACTCACTAAACGTGCTGTTCACGTCATTCTCGGCATCATGTATGCTCCAGAGTGAATCCACCATCAGCTCCAATTCCACAACGCGGTCCGTCAGGAGCTGGAGGTGGATACACTTTCGCACACGTAGTCGTCAGGGACTCCGGAGGCGTCCCTGATTTCCCACATAGTACAGGAGGAGCATAACACGTGTATGAGCTCTCCTGCCGTGACTTAACCCTTAGATTAACTTAAATTGGCAAAAGTGTTAAAAGTTACTCACTGATCTAGAAGAGAAAAAAGAAAAAACTATTTACTAATCACTTACCCCCTTGGCTGTGACATCACTTTTCTATTTCTTTCTACTTTTTTGCCTTCTCCCTGTAGCTGCACAAGCTAGGCCTTTATAGGCCTCTCCGACCACGAACTCGCGCTGCTCCCGACTCAGCGACGCACCTCCCGACCGCACGGCCTTTATAGGCCTCTCCGACCACGAACTCGCGCTGCTCCCGACTCAGCGACGCACCTCCCGACCGCACGGCCTTTATAGACCTCTCCGACCACGAACTCACGCTGCTCCCGACTCAGCGACGCACCTCGCGGCCTTTATAGGCCTCTCCGACCATGAACTCACACTGCTCCCGACTCCGCGACGCACCTCGCGGCCTTTATAGGCCTC
This sequence comes from Pristiophorus japonicus, assembly GCF_044704955.1. Taxonomy (NCBI): domain Eukaryota; kingdom Metazoa; phylum Chordata; class Chondrichthyes; family Pristiophoridae; genus Pristiophorus; species Pristiophorus japonicus. Next base: position 211,379,583 of record NC_091983.1, read on the forward strand.
TCCGACCACGAACTCACGCTGCTCTCGACTCAGCGACGCACCTCCCGACCTCACGGCCTTTATAGGCCTCTCCGACCACGAACTCACGCTGCTCCCGACTCAGCGACGCACCTCCCGACCTCACGGCCTTTATAGGCCTCTCCGACCACGAACTCACGCTGCTCCCGACTCAGCGACGCATCTCGCGGCCTTTATAGGCTTCTCCGACCACGAACTCACGCTGCTCCCGACTCAGCCGGGGAGCAGGACTAGGCCATTTGGCCCCTCGAGCCTGCTCCGCTGGAAGAGATACCTGGAAATGTGCTGGAAACATTCTATGATTCTATGCAGCAAAAATAATGGGACTGTACACACAAAAATTAGAGGGAACATTGCTGCTGGAATCTGCGAACTGTATCCCAACAAGAGTTCTTGCTTTCATGGGGGTACATGTGCACAAATCATTGAAGGTGGCAAGGCAGGTTGAGAAAGCGGTTAAAAAAGCATACGGGATTGGGGACTTAATAAATAGAGGCATAAGAGTACAAAAGCAAGGTAGTTAAGATGAACCTTTTGTAAACGCTACTTTGGCCTCAAGTGGAGTATTGTGTCCAATTCTGGGGACCGCACTTTAGGAAAGATGTGAAGGCTTTAGAGAGGGTGCAGAAAAGATTTACAAGAATGGTTCCACGGATGAGAGAGTTCAGTTATGTGGATAGACTGAAGACGCTTGGGTTGTTCTCCTTGGAGCAGAGAAGGTTGAGTGGATATTTGATAGAGGTGCTCAAAATCATGAGGGGTCTGGACAGAGCAGAGAGAGAGAAACTGTTCTCATTGGCAGAAGGGTCGCGAACCTGAGGACACAGATTTAAGGTGATTGACAGAAGGTAACCTGAGGGAAAACATTTTTACACAACGAGTGGTTCGGATCTGGAATGCACTGCCTTAAAGAGTGGTGGAGGCAGATTCAATTGTGGCTTTCAAAAGGGAACTGGCCAAATACCTGAAGGAAAAAAATTTGTATGTCTACGGGGAAAGAACTAAGGAGTGGGACTAGCTGAAGTGCTCTTGCAGGGAGCCGGCACAGGCTAACGGGCCGAATGACCTCCTGTGCTGGAAACATTCTTTGATTCTATGAAAATGAACATCTTTTTGTATTGTGAATTGAATCTCGTGATGTGACAATTTTTAAAGTAGTTTTTGTTAATTGTTTTCCAGGTTCAAAAAAAATCCAATCGCTGGGAATTCTACATAAGTACTCAGCTAACTGAGAGATTGAAGCCCAAGTTTTGCAATCTATACAACAATATTCACTCTGGACACTTCTTTAAGAATGGCAGTATTTTGGTTGGAGAGCTGTACAGTTTTGGAACTTTGCTGGTATTTCAGTTTTACTCAACAATTTGTTTTACATGCTGCATATATTATAAAGTGTGTTTGAATTGAAAATAATCTTGAGTGTCCTACTTAAAAGATGGCTTTAAATCCACTTTAGACATGGTGACATTAGTAAATATTTCAGGACTTGATCAGGTTGCTGAAACATGCTGATGGACTGATTGATGACATTAGTTACCATCTGAGACTGTATTTAAGAACATAAGAAATAGGAGCAGAGTAGGCCATATGGTTTACATCACTTCAACAAAGAGATCTCCGAGTTCTATGAAGAGTATGTAGGTATCTAAAAAGAAAAACAAACAGGAGTAGAAAGAGGATAAATCTCAAACCTGTCAACTGGATCCTATCCACATCAGGTAGTGGAATTCACAGGTAGATCCTGTTGACCTGTAACTTAGATATTCTAATCATAAAGGAGAAATTCTGATCTGAATTTATCTATCACATACATTTCCAACATTTTCTTTTCTTCCCCTTCCCTTTCCCAGTTTATGTTAATCTTAAAAATGGGTGTGGTGAATTTTGCTGAGTTGGATCCAGGCATGGCAAATATCACTCCAATGATTAGGAAACCCCTTTTCAATCAATCTGACTCTCCTATGGCATTCCCTGCTTGAACTAAATATGGGCAGTCTTGTAAAAAGTAAAGCTGCATCCTACTAAAAAATGAATTCAAGTTTGATAGTTGATGATCAGGCTGTATTGGCATTTTGCCTTGATCATTACAGAGCTACTTGAGACGACACTGGAACTGGCCACTGGCAATCCTGAAGTTATTTGCATCGATTGAGCAGTTAAAAGATTGACACTAATCTGACTTAATACACTTTTTCTAGACTTCATAAGCAGAATGCAGTTTTGATGGTGTGTTGCTATATACAAAGGCTACTCCAAATGGCACGTGTTCTGTCAGGTTAATTTGTTAAGGGGATTATTACTGCTACTTTAACTCAAACCCTTGCATCATTCAGAGACATTCTGTGGACTATGCTATCCAAATGGCTGTTGTATTGATGCTGTAGCTATACAGGTTAGATCTGTAAGAGACTTCTCTTTTGTTTATTTATTCATTCATGGATGTGGGCATCGTGATAAGGCCAATATTACTTGACCATTCGTAATTGCCCTTTGAGAAGGTGGTGAGTTGCCGCCTTCAACCGCTGCAGTCTGTGGTGAAGGTACTCCCACAGTGCTGTTGGGTAAGGAGTTCCAGGATTTTGACCCAGTGATAATGAAGGAATAGCAATATATTTCCAAGTCAGGATGGTGTGTCCTGGAGGGGTACTTGGATATGGTAGTGTGCCCAAGTGCCTGCTGCCCTTGTCCTTCTAGGTGGTAGAGGTCGAAGGTTTGGGAGGTGCTGTCAAAGAAGTCTTGGCACATTACTGCAGTGCATCTTGTAGATAGGTTTTGCTGGTGGTGGAGGGAATGAATGTATACGGTGGTGGATGGGGTGCTGATCAAGCGGGATACTTCGTCCTGGATGGTGTCGAGCTTCTCAAATAGTGTTGGACCTGCACTATTCAAACCAGTGGACAGTATTCCGTCACACTCCGGATTTGTATCTTGTAGGTGGTGGAAAGGCAGAGTCAGGAGATGAGTCACTTGCTACAAAATATGCAGCCTCTGACCTGCTCTTATATGGCTGGTCCAGTTAAGTTTCTGGTCAATGGTGACCCCCTGGAGGTTGATGGCGGGGAATTCGATGATGCTAATGCCATTGAATGTCAGGGGAAGGTGGTTAGACTCTCTTGTTGGACATGGACGTTGCCTGGCACTTGTGTGGTGCAAAATGTTACCTGCCACTTATCAGCCCAAGCCTGAATGTCATCCAGATCTTACTGCCTGCGGGCACGGACTACTTCATTATTTGAGGAGTTGCGAATGGAACTGAACGCTGCAATCATTAGTAAACATCCCCACTTCTGACGTTGTGGAGGGAAGGTCATTGATGAAGCAGCTGAAGATGGTTAGGCCTAGAACATTGCCCTGGGGAGGCCATTCGAGATGATCTAGATTCTTGAAGTGTGCTGGGTAAACATTAACGGGTGCAATCATATGAACTCCCTTCTCGTTTTCTAATGACCAGATAGTATGCAGTTAGATTACCAGTGGTTGTGCTGATTTCCTATCTGATTATTAATGATCTAGACCCATGGTGGGCAAAATATGCCAGCGGGCCATATCTGGGCCATCAAGTCATTCTATCTGGCCCACTGGATGGGACAGAAATAGAACGTGAGCCGGAGTTCTAGCTGCACTTTCACTTCTCATTGGTCAGAGACACACCCGAACTGCAGCCAAGGAAAAAACATAGTAATACTTCACTCAAATTGAAAATTTGCAAAAGCGTTCCTTCCCCCACCCCCACCCCCCCCCCACCCCCCCCGGGCCCGGGATCCGTTCCGTGATTCTGGGCCCCAATGGTGGATGTCCATACCCAGAATGCACTGCGTACTCAAATATGCCCTATCCATTTTGGAGTGTAGTCGTGGCTGCTCATTGCCATGATTTCTACGGCGCTGCATCTTTCCTCTCCTGGTACCTCGACTACGATAGCAGGGGAGTTCTCATCTGGACTGCGTCAGTAATCTTTGCAGAGGGACATCAGGATGATTGAGGAAGGAAATTGATGACACAGGCTCTAAAGAGGGTACAGTTCTATTTCACATCACTGATTTAGAGACACCAGAAGATACCACAACATTTTAAACTTTTATCTTTGATTCATTTCTAAGCAGTATCTAATTCATGTTGTGCATTTAAGATAACATCTGACTACTATCTGAATTTATGTTTATGCAATGTTCCTGTTTAATTTTTTTCGCATGCAGTCCCTTTAAATTTGATGTGTGGCTGGCCACTATGCAGCCACACATGCGCAATATCTCTTCCAGCGGCAGGAGCTGGGGAGTGGCCTACACGGGACCACGCGATTGGTGCGCGACTGAGTAGCCATGCGCCTGGGGGGGGCTGGGGGGAAGTATTGGTGTGGCCCTTAGCAGCTCACCAAAACTTAAGTGGCCCTCCAGCCCAAATAATTGCCCACTCTTGATCTAGACTTTGTCTCCTGAAATACATTGGCAAGGTGAAGCTTAATGCTTCCAGAACAGGCTCAGTTCTTACATCAGAGGAGCATTAATGTGGTGCGGTGCCACCTCTGATATGGATTTTCCAAAGGTACCACATAGATTTATAAAAATTAAGGCAGGTGGTATTAAAGTGAATTTTCCAGCATAGATAGGAAGATGGTTAAAGAACAGAAGTTAATTGATTCAGATTAGAGAGATCTAGTTAGTGCATGCCTCCAGAAGTCAGTGTTTGGACCATTGCTCTTTATATGATCTGGACTTGGATATAAGGAACACTACCAAACTTTACAGACAGAATAAAAGAAAGTACGGCTAACCGTGAAAAAGAATAGCTTAGTAGATTGAGCAGCTAGATGTCCGATTAAATTTAATGTGGAAAAAATGTGAGTTGATGTATTTTGAGAGGGGACACGTAAACTAAATAGTAAAAACTTAAAAAATATAGCGCAAAGATTTCGGATTCAGATGCACAAATCTTTGAAAGGAGAATAAATTGTTTAAGGAATGGCAGAGTACAAAAGCAACACAATGATGTTAAACATAAACAAATTATTGATTAACCCCTATTTTGGATGCTTTATTTTAGTTAATGTCAGGACCATGGGTCTTGTGCAGAAGGGATTCACTATATGAGGGATGAGAGGTGTTAGTTGAGGAGAGATGAGAAACTAATTTATTGGAACAAAAGAGGGCATAAATTTAAAATAATCAGTAAAAGAATGGGGTTATTTCAAGCAGAGGATTAAGAAATGGATTGCTCTGGTGGAAATAGAATCCATAACAATTTTAAAAGGGAACTGGATAAATATTTGAAAAAGGGCATCGGGCCAAGTGGTAGCTCTGAGGGCCAGAATAGGCACTATAGACCACTATATGGTTCTGTGCTGTAAGCGTCTGATTGTAAATGTGCAAAACCTGTTGAGTAACACTTCACCTAAAACCAATACTCCAAATTTCTATGACTAGTCTCATGGGTAGTTAATCTAAGACCTCCTCTGCCTGCTATATTGCTCTTCTGATTAAAGAGTGCTCCTCTGTAATGATGAAAGGGAGCTGTATCTGAGTATTCTGCATTTGTAGCAGCTAACCACAATGTGCATATTCTGTAATATGCTATCATTGAGAAGTGGATGCGAGAAAGAAAGAGTATGTTTGGGAGATCGTGGAGGGGAGGAGCGTAACTATGCAGTCTTTAAAAACTTAACTTTTTTTTGAACATGTAGAAGTGAACCTTTCTTTGAAAGCCATCAGTAAAATTCTATATTTTCTTTGATTTCAGAATGCTGTTAATCTGTATAAAACACTGAATGAAAAAGCAATGCCTCAGCCCTTGGTGATCTACTTTGCCATCCACATTCTGTATATAGTGGAACAGCTGCATAATATTGGAATCATTCACGGTGATGTAAAACCTGACAATTTTATACTTGGAGACAGGTTAGTATCTTTGTAAATCAACCTTGGTGTCGTTTTAGTAAAAAACACGGATTTTGCACTTCACAAAATATATGATTGGTTCTTAAAAACGTGCAGGTGGATACATCCTGGCGTAAGTACTAGGATGCACTTGCCTGTATCAGTCATCCTGATCCTGCTAAAGTTCTCAGGCAGGACAATGAAAAGTGGGCCCTTGATGTCCAGGGTGTGCATCTGGGACACCCACCAGCATAAGTGGCCCTTTGCAATCAAAGTAAGCTAGCACCCCCCCCCCCCCCCCCTTGTATGGGGATGCTCTTTTTATTAAAAAAAAATTTCCCTTCTTTGGGAGTCAAAACCCTAATCCCAATATGGATCCTTTTGCTTTCTATCTTCCTCCTCGCACCACCCCCTCTATTCTCATCAACTTCTGATGTTGCTTTACGTCCCCTTTAACCCAAGGACAGCGGAACACGAAGCACTGGGGGCCTCCACCATTTGTCCTGCCCCCACTGATGTGGGTGCACTGGTAAGGAATGTTCAATGGCTTGGTATCTTATTAAGGCCTGTGGGAACTCCTGTCTATAGCTGGAACCCAGCAAATCCAGGTCGAGATGAAGTTTGTGGCTATTCTGCTGGAATGGCTGCCCCTCTCTGCATCAAAGCTCATATCATATAAACAATGTAATTTTGTATAAATTAAGAGTGTAAGATTAAGCATTGTTTTTTTTTAACTCTGGGACTGTCCAGATAATTGCCAGTCTTTTCTGATCTTGTACGTTTCTATGTTTCTAAATCAATCAGTATGAAGTATTGACTAGCATATTGCATGTTACATCTAGGTTCCTGGATAGTGATGCTGGCAGTGTTGATGACAGCTTGTCGCAAGGGTTGACCTTGATTGACTTTGGTCAAAGCATAGATATGAAGTTGTTCCCTAATAATACAGTTTTTGTGGAAGGTTGTAAGACATCAGGCTTCCAGTGTATTGAAATGCTGTCAGAAAAACCATGGACCTTCCAGGTAGGTCATATGTTTTTCTTTAAACTTCTTATCCACCATCCTCTGTCGTCATCGTCTTCTTTCGTACGGTAGCAAAGCAAATCAAATATAATTTGGGGCGACCATTTGATTTGCTTGGTTTGATGCTGTCACTAGGTCGATTTAACAAGTTTGGTGTCCTGTGAGATGACAATAGTTGTGATCTAAGAGCTAAGGTCACAAAGACTTTGAGAAAGGAGAACCATCTATGGCTAACTAAAGAATGGTATCCAGTTGAAAACAATGGCATACAATGTTGTCATGATTAGTGGGAGACCAGACGATTGGGACATTTTTTTTAAACCAGCAAAGGACGACTAAAAATATAGGATGATGGATTATGAGAGTAAACTATCAAGAAATATAAAAATAGATTGTAAAGACTTCTACAGATATATAAAAAGGAAGCCGGTAGCTAAAATAAACGCTGGTCCCTTAAAGGATCAGACTGTGGAATTAATAGGGAAAAGGGAAATGGCAGAGACTTGGAACAAATATTTTGTATCGGTCTTCACGGTAGAAGACACTAAAAACATCCTTATAATAATCAAGGAGCTATTGGGGGGGGGGGAGCGGGTAGACAGCAGAATAATGGAACTAAGTTGGACAAGTCCCCTGGATCTGATGACCTGCATCTTAAGGCCTTAAAAGTGGATGCATTGGTTGCAATCTACCAAAATTCCCTGGAGTCTGGAGAGCTCCCAGCAGATTGGAAAACCGCAAATATAACACCCCTATTTAAAAAAGGAGATAGAAAGCAAGAAACTATAGACTGGTTAGTCTAACATCTGTCATTGGGAAAATGCTGGTGTCCATTATTAAGGAACCAGTAGTAGGACATTTGGAAAATCATAATGCAGTCAAACTGAGTCAGCATGGTTTTATGAAAGGGAAATCATGTTTGACAAATTTGCTTTAGTTCTTCAAGAATGTAGTGAGTAGGGTGGATAAGGGGGAACCAGTGGATGTGGTGGTTTTGAATTTCCAGAAGGCATTTGGTAAGGTGCCACATAAAAGGTTACTGCACAAGATAAAAGCTCACTGGGTTGGGGGTAATATTAGCATGGATAGAGGATTGGTTAACCGAGAACAGAGAATCAGGATGAATGGATAATTTTTCAGTTGGCAAACGGTAACTAGCAGGGCCCACAGGGATCGATGCTGGGGCCTCAACTATTTACAATCTATATTGGACAGAAAAAGCAGCAAACCTGAGGACTAGGAGAAATTTAGAATTCAGCAGAGGGGGAAAATAGAGTATCAGAGCAGGCTTGCAGGGAACATAAAAACTGACTGCAAAAGCTTCTATAGATATGTGAAGAGAAAAAGATTAGTGAAGCAAATGTAGGTCCCTTGAAGTCAGAATCAGGTGAAATTATAATGGGGAACAAAGAAATGGCAGACCAATTAACACATACTTTGGTTCTGTCTTGAATATTGTGTAAAGTTTTGGTCTCCTAATCTGAGGAAGGACATTCTTGTTATTGAGGAAGTGCAGCGCAGGTTCACCAGACTGATTCCTGGTATAGCAGGACTGACCTATGAAAAAAGACTGGATTGACTAGGCTTGCATTCACTGGGATTTAGAAGAGAGGGGATCTCATAGAAACATATAAAATTCTGACAGGATTGGACAGGTTAGATGCAGGAAGAATGTTCCCAATGTTGGGAAGTCCAGAACCAGGGATCACAGTCTAAGGATAAGGGGTAAGCCATTTAGGACCGAGATGAGGAGAAATGACTTCACTCAGAATTGTGAACCTATGGAATTCTCTACTACAGAAAGTTGTTGAGGCCAGTTTGTTAAATATATTCAAAAGGGAAATGGAGAGAAAGCAGGAATGGGGTACTGAAGTTGCATGATCAGCTATGATCATATTGAATGGTGGTGCAGGCTCGAAGGGCCGAATTGTCTACTCCTGCACCTATTTTCTATATTAATGACTTGGATGAAGGGACCGAGTGCAATGTAACCAAGTTTGCTGATACAAAGATGGGTGGGAAAGTTGTTAGGAGGACACAGAATCTGCAAAGGAATATAGACAGGCTAAGTGAATAGGCAAACATTTGGCAGATAGGAGTATAATGTGTGAGGTTATCCACTTTGGAAGGAAAAATAAAAAGCAACTTATTTTTTCAATGGAGAGAAATTACAAACTGCTGCAATACAGAGGGACCTGGGGATATTTGTGCATGAAATACAGTTAGTATGCAGGTACAGCAAGTAATCAAGGCAAATGCAATGTTTTCCTTTTATTGCAAGGGGGATGGAGTATAAAAGCAGGGAAGTCCTGCTACAACTGTACAGGGTATTGGTGAAACCACACCAGGAGTATTGCGTAGAATTTTGGTCTATTTGAAGAGGGATATACTTGCATTGGAGGCATTTCAGAGAAGGTTCACCTGGTTGATTCCGGAGATGAAGGGGTTGACTTATGAAGAAAGAATAAGTAGGTTGGGTCTATACTCATTGGAGTTTAGAAGAGAGGTGATCTTATTGAAACATGTAAGATTCTGAGGGGGCTCAACTAGGTAGTTGCAGAGAGGATGTTTGCACTCGTGGGGGAATCTAGAACTAGGGTGCATAGTTGAACATAAGAAATAGGAGGAATAGGCCATTTGGCCCCGCGAGTCTGCTCTGCCATTCAATATCCTGGCCTCACTCCACTTCCCTGCCTGCTCCCCTAACCTTTCAAAAATCTGTATCTCCACTTTAAATACATTCAATGACCCAGCCTCCACAGCTCTGAGGTAGAGAATTCTAAAGATTCACGGCCCTCAGAAGAAATTCCTCATTTTTGTTTTAAATGGGCGGCCCTTTATTCTGAAGCTGTACTCCCTAGTTCTAGATTCTCTCAAGGGGAAACATCCCCTCCAGAATCTTGCACGTTTCAATAAGATCACCCCTCATTTTTCTAAACTACAATGGGTATCGGCCCAACCTTTCTTGATATGACAACCCCCTCATCTCAGGAATCAACCAGTGAACCTTCTCTTAACTGCCTCCAGTGCAAGTATATCCTTCCTTAAATACGGAGACCAAAACCTGTACACAGTACTCCAGGTGTGATCAGCCATGATCATACTGAATGTTGGTGCAGGCTTGAATGGCCTACTCCTGCATCTATTTTCTATCTCTCATCCAATACCCTGTACAGTTATAGTAGGACTTCCCTACTTTTATACTCCACCCCCCTTGCAATAAATGCCAGCATTCTATTTGCCTTCCTAATTACTTGCATGCTAACTTTGTGTTTCATGGACAAGGACCCCCCGATCCCTCTGTACCACCACATTTTATAATCTCTCCCCATTTAAATAATTAGCTTTTTTATTTTTACTACCAAAGTGTATAATGTTACATTTTCCCACATTATACTCCAGCTGCCAAATTTTTGCCCACTCACTTAGCCTATCTATATCCCTTTGTAGATTCTCACAACTTGCTTTCCCACCTATCTTTGTATCAGCAAATTTGGCTATATTACACTGTCCCTTCATCTAAGTCATTAATATAAATTGTAAATAGTTGAGGCCCCAGCACTGATCCCTGTGGTACCCTACTAGTTAGAGTTTGCCAGTCTGAAAATGACCCTTTTTAGCCTGACTCTCCTTTTAGTTAGCATATTATCCCCAATTCCATGAGCTCTTATCTTGTATAGTAATCTTTTTATGTGGCAACTTATCAACTGGTTCCCTTTTATCCACCTTGCTCATTGACAAATTTGCTAGTCCTTTGAGGATGCAAACATGATTTCTCTTTCATAAAACCACACTGACTCTGCTTGACTGAATTATGCTTTTCTAAATGTCCTGCTACTACTTCCTTAATGGACTCCAGCATTTTCCCCAAGGACTACTGGTTAGGCTAACTGGTCTACAGTTTCTTGCTTTCTGTCACCCCCCTCTTTTAAATAGGGGTGTTATATTTGCAATTTTCCAATCTGCTAGGACCTCTCCAGACTCCAGGAAATTTTGATAGTTTGCAACTAATGCATCCACTATCTCTATAGCCACCTCAAGACCATAGGATGCAGGCCATCAGGTCCAGAGGACTTGTCCACCTTTAGTCCCATTAGTTTGCTGACAACAGTAAGAACAAGGGGTTGCCCATTTAGAATTGATCAGGAGAAAGTTCTTGAGGATTCTAAATCTATGGAATTCTCTGCCCCAGAGAGCTGTGGAGGCTGAGTCATTGAATATATTTAAGGACACAGATTTTTGAGCGATAAGGGAGTAAAGTGTTATGGGGAGCGGGCAGGGAAGTGGAGCTGAGTCCATGATCAAATAATAACTTCTCGGTGGGGTGGACAATGATCAAGGGAATAATTGAGGCATGTGAAACAGGAACGGCAGTAGTCATGGGGGATTTTAACCTACATATCGATTGGTCAACTCAAATTGCATGGGGTAGCCTGGAGGAGGGATTCATAGAATGCATACAGGATTGTTTCTTAGAACAGTATGTTACAGAACCTACAAGGGAGCAAGCTATCTTAGATCTGGTCCTGTGTAATGAGACAGGAAAATTAAACTATCTCCTAGTAAAAGATCCTCTCGGAGATGAGTGATCACAGTATGGTTGAATTTGTAATATAGATTGAGGGTGAGGAAGTTGTCAGAAATGAGCGTACTATGCTTAAACAAAGGGGACTACAGTGGGATGAGGGCAGAGTTGGCTAAAGTAGACTGGAAACACAGACTAAACGGTGGCACAATTGAGGAACAGTGGAGGACTTTTAACGAGCTCTTTCATAGTGCGCAACAAAAATATATTCCAGTAAAAAAGGGTGGTAAGAGAAGGGGTAACCAGCCCTGGATAACCAAGGAAATAAAGGAGAGTATCAAATCAAAGACCAATGTGTATAAGGTGGCCAAGGTTAGTGGGAAACTAGAAGATTGGGAAAATTTTAAACAACAGCAAAGAATGACTAAAAAAGCAATAAAGAAAGGGAAGATAGATTACGAAGGTAAACTTGCGCAAAACATAAAAACAGAGTAAAAGCTTTTACCGATATATAAAACGGAAAAGAGTGACTAAAGTAAATGTTGGTCCCTGAGAAGGGGGATTTAATAATGGGAAATGTGGAAATAGCTGAGACTTAAAACACTTATTTTGCTTCGATCTTCACAGTGGAAGACACAAAAACCATGCCAAAAATTGCTGGTCATAGGAATGTGGGAAGGGAGGACCTTGAGACTATCACTAGTGGGGGGTAGTGCTGGACAGGCTAATGGGACTGAAGGTAGACAAGTCCCCTGGTCCTGATGAAATGCATCCCAGGGTATTAAGAGATGGCGGAAGTTATAGCAGATGCATTCGTTATAATCTACCAAAATTCTCTGGACTCTGGGGAGGTACCAGCGGATTGGAAAGCAGCTAATGTAATGCCCCTGGTTTTTTTTTTAAAAAGGGGGGGCAGACAAAAGGCAGGTAAACTAACCGGCCTATAGTTAACATCTGTAGTGGGGAAAATGCTTGAAACTATTAAGGAAGAAATAACGGGACATCTGGATAGGAATAGTGCAATCAAGCAGACGCAGCATGGATTCATGAAGGGGAAATCATGTTTAACTAATTTACTGGAATTCTTTGAGGATATAACGAGCATGGTGGATAGAGGTGTACCGATGGATGTGGTGTATTTAGATTTCCAAAAGGCATTCGATAAGGTGCCACACAAAAGGTTACTGCAGAAGATGGAGGTACGCGGAGTCAGAGGAAATGTATTAGCATGAATAGAGAATTGGCTGGCTAACAGAAAGCAGAGAGTCGGGATAAATGAGTCCTTTTCGGGTTGGAAATCGGTGGTTAGTGCTGTGACCACAACTGTTTACAATATACATAGATGACCTGGAAGAGGGGACAGAGTGTAGTGTAACAAAATTTGCAGATGACACAAAGATTAGTGGGAAAGCGGGTTGTGTAGAGGACACAGAGAGGCTGCAAAGAGATTTAGATAGGTTAAGCGAATGGGCTAAGGTTTGGCAGATGGAATACAATGTTGGAAGTGTGAGGTCATCCACCTTGTGGGGGGGGGGGAAGAAAACAGTAAAAGGGAATATTATTTGAATGGGAAGAAATTACAACATGCTGAGGTGCAGAGGGACCTGGGGGTCCTTGTGCATGAATCCCAAAAAGTTAGTTTGCAGGTGCAGCAGGTAATCAGGAAGGCAAATGCGAGAGGGATGGAGTACAAAAGCAGGGAGGTCCTGCTGCAACTGTATAGGGTAGTGGTAAGGCTGCACCTGGAGTACTGTGTGCAGTTTTGGTCACCTTTCTTAAGGAAGGATATACTGGCTTTGGAGGGGGTACAGAGACTATTCACTAGGCTGATTCCAGAGATGAGGGGGTTACCTTATGATAGATTGAGTAGACTGGATCTTTACTCGTTGGAGTTCAGAAGGATGAGGGGTGATCTTATAGAAATATTTAAAATAATGAAAGGGATAGACAAGATAGAGGTGGAGAGGTTGTTTCCACTGGTTGGGGAGACTAGAACTAGGGGGCATAGCCTCAAAATACAGGGGAGCCAATTTAAAACCGAATTGAGAAGGAATTTCTTCTCCCAGAGGGTTGTGAATCTGTGGAATTCTCTGCCTAAGGAAGCAGTTGAGGCTAGCTTATTGAATGTATTCAAGTCACAGATAGATTTTTAACCAATAAGGGAATTAAGGGTTACGGGGAGCGGGTGGGTAAGTGGAGCTGAGTCCACGGCCAGATCAGCCATGATCTTATTGAATGGCGGAGCAGGCTCGAGGGGCTAGATGGCCTACTCCTGTTCCTAATTCTTATGCAACCAGGTGGGTCATGAGAAAGCTGGCGTTGTCATTTACCCATTCTGCTGTATATCTATGGTAGTAGGACACACAAGTGCTCTGCCATGACCCTCGCCCTCTTATTTTGTGGTTTCTGTTGACTGAGTTTTCTCAAATGTTTCATTAATTGAATAAACAGTGGAATTATTCAAATAGCCTGTGTCTATTTTGCAGGTAACTAACTTTTTTTTAATGCATACTTTAGACAGACTACTTTGGAATTGCTGCCACAGTTTATTGTCTTCTCTTTGGTACATATCTGAAATTAAAGAAAGAAAAGGGTATCTGGAAAGTGAATGCAACTTTTAAAAGGTCAGTTTTGTATCTGCAGCAAATCTGGAATGGTACCCTAATCCACTGCTACATTATTTTATTGTATCTTTGTGAACTATGGGTAAGGTGAATATTCCCCTTTCTCTTGTTTTAGAGGTCATCATGCAGATATGTGGAACCATTTCTTCAACACCATGTTGTACATCCCTGACTGCCAGACTCTACCATCACTCCGAGATCTACGGGAAGAGCTGGTGTCACTGTTTAAGGAGCATTACACAAAGAAACTGAAATCACTGCGGCAGCGGTTAATGGTACTTTTAGTTGAACATAAGCATTCACAAAGAAGAATGTAAATTGAAAAGCTGTCTATTGTGTAAATGGTGCTTTAAGAATTTCACTTGTTATGCTTAAACATTGATTCCACAATGAAATAGCAAAGTTTTTTGCCATTAATATCAATTTTGGTCCCAATAGTCTCAAGTTGTCTTGCTCATTCCAGTACATATGGCTCAGGCCTGCTTTGCTACTTACTTTTCAAAAACGTGTTAGTAAGTGGTTGCTTGGAACACAAGTGTGGTTCTTTAAATGGTGTATTCTCTGTTTCACAATGTGGAAAGACTTTTCTTGGATTAATAAATGGAGTCTGTATAAAGAATATACCACTCTGCCAGAAGAGATGTCAACTAGCCATGAATTAAAATCATCACATTAAACTTGGGGCCCATTAAGCCAATGCAGAGCTACTTTTTGAAATTGTATGAAAGGTAGTGGCTAACATATTTTATTCAGGAATGATGGCACAATTGCAGAATGGAGAACCTGGAGCAGAGGAGAAAGAGGAAGGAAATTATGTGTAAAGTCACATTTTGAGCGCCCAGATGCATTCATTCAATCTCTTAATACTTAAAATAGCTATCCTGCAAGTGATCCAAGCACACACACTTACATGACTCACAAGCTCACAGCTATAGACTCTGCAGTGGTTGCTGTAGTATCAGTCTTGAAAGATGGAAGGGGAGGGAAAGAGGCACTTATGTAATTGTGGAAAGGAGGGAGGGTGCGGAGAGAGAGAGATTGGTTGTGTAATTCATCTTGGGTAGTGGTGCAAAGTCGATGGTATTTCTACTCTGCCTGATTTTCTTAGAATTCTATACGAACTTGATGATTTTGCATTAGGTTAACCACTTTAGCTGTCTTGGTTTCAGTATATTTTAGGTACAAAGTTATATTCCTTGTGGGAGCTGTAACCAAACTTTTTTCTAGCCACAAGTCAAGTATCATCCATTATAGCTTGACTAAGAGTTCTCATTTTGTCATGAATCCTTTGTCTCCTCTTCCCCACCCCACAATTTTGTTAATTAAAATATATATTTTCATATTAGACTGGCATACTTTATTAACCTACATGGAGTAACAATGCAAAGTGCTGGATTTTGCTGAAAAGTTACATCTTGACCTGTGATTATGCACAGCTTGTAATGTGCTAGTTTTATCACTGCACACCACTGGTATTGCATTTTAGAAGCTCTGAAATAACATTGTATGCAGTATACAAAAGTGGCAAAGGATAGTGAGACTTATGTTATCTGCCAGGGTAAGGTGCACCATAATTTAATAGGAGCAGTAGGTGGCCATATGGCCCCTTGAGCCTGCTCTGATCATGGACTCAGGTCCCTTTCCCTACCTATTTCCCATAACCCCTTATCGGTTATGTCTGTCTTAAATGTATTCAGTATCATAGCTGAGGCAGGGAATTACAGATTTACAACCCTAAGAAATTCCTCCTCATCTCAGTTTTAAATGGGTGGTCCCTTATCCTAAGATCATGCCCTCTAGTTCTAGTCTCCATCAGTGGAATCATCCTCTCTGCATCCACCTTGTCAAGCCCCCTCAATATTATGTTTTGATAAAATCACCTCATAATTCCAATGAGTAGAGGCCCAACCTCTCATCAGCCAAATGAAACTTCTCTGAACTGCCTCCAAAGCAAGTATATCCTTTCATAAATATACTTGCATACAGTATTCCAGGTGTGGCCTCACCAATAACTTTATATAGCTGTAGCAAGACATCCCTGCTTTTATACTCCATCCCCTTTGCAATAAAGGCCAAGATTCCATTGGCCTTCCTGATCACTTGCTGTACCTGCATACTATCCTTTTGTGTTTCATGCACAAGTACTCCCAGGTCCCACTGTACTGCAGCAGTTTGCAATATTTCTTTGCTCAAGTGCATGACCTCACACTTTCCAACATTATACTCCATCTGCCAAATTTTTGCCCACTCACTTTATCTATATCCTTTTGCAGATTTTGTGTGTCCTCCTCACATTGCTTTTCCTCCCATCTTTCTATTGTTAGCAAACTTGGCTACATTACAATCTATATTAATGATTTGGAAGAAGGACCAAGTATAAATAGTTAGGGTCCCAGTACTGATCCCTGCGGTACCCCACTACTTATTAATTGCCAACCTGAGAATTAACCATTTATCCTAACTCTGTTTTCTGTTAGCCAATCCTCTATCCATGCTAATATTACCCCCAACCTTGTGAACTTTTTTGTGGCACCTTGTCAAATGCCTTCTGGAAGTCCAAATACACATCCACTGGTTCCCCTTTATCCATCCTGTTCATTACATCCTCAAAGAATTTCAGCAAATTTGTGAAACATGACTTCCCCTTCTTAAATCCATGCTGACTTTGCCTGACTGAATTATGCTTTTCTAAATGTCCTACTGCGCTTCTTTAATAATGCACTCAACATTTTCCCAACCCCATGTTGGGCTAACCAGTGTATAGTTTCCTGCTTTTTGTCGGTCTCCTTTCTTAAATAGGGGCATTACATTTGCAGTTTTCCAGAATCCAGGGAATTTTGGTAAATTACAACCAATGCATCCACAATCCCTGCCACTACCTCAACACCCTAGGATGCAAGCCATCAGGTCCATTGGATTTATCTGCTTTAGACCCATTATCTTACGGAGTACCACCTCCTTAGTGATTGTGTTAAGGGGCTATAAGGGGGCAGGAACTTGACTTGTTTGGATATTGTTAGTGTTCTCTACCATAAAGACTGAAAATATGAGTTTCTGCCATCTCCATGTTCTCCATTACTAATTCCCCGGTCTCCTCCTCTAAGTGACCAATATTTACACTTTTTTATATACCTGTAGAAACTCTTGCTATCTGTTTTTATATTTCGTGCTATCATAGTTAATTTGAAGTTGAGCACTATAAATTGTTTTCTCTATTTGTAACAGTTTGAATAAATCAAAGGCTTAAATGATTGTAACGTTACTTTCCAAGATATCAGCCCTTCTACACAGGAAGCCGGTAGCTTGACTGCCATTAATAATCACGATCATGCTAACTTGTCATTGTCAATTTGTATTTAACAAAGGGTTACTTGGAAAATAAAAAAAATAATGGAAATCAGAGATCATTTTAGTGCAAGAGTTCATTTGGATCCTCAATTATCTTCAATGATAAAGTACATACTGCTCAAAAATAGCAGGATAATCCCTTTGAATCCCATACCAAGTATTATATTCAGTACAGAATACATGTTCAAGCAGAATTTACAAAAACAAAAAGCACATTTCATTTCAAAAGGGGAAACCAGATAACCTATAACATTAGTCTCTTATAAACAAGTTATGTTACACTAGCAAAAGTGAGTTGCTTTGGCAGTAAATCATCTGGTGTAAGGTTATCAATCTCTTCCAGAGTTGGTATTTCATCTTCTGGTTTTAGCTCCTCCTCAAACATATGCTGCAACAAGGCATCAACAGTCTTGTATCCTATAACAAACAACAATTCTCACTATTATAGAATGGTTTTAACACAGAAGGCCATTTGGCCCATTGAGCCCTTGCCAGTTCTCTGCAAGAGCACTTCAGTTGATCCCCATAGCCTTGCAATATTTTTTCCCTTCAAGTTAGTTAGTTACTTATCCAATTCACTTTTGAAAGCCACAATTGAATCTGCTTCCACCACCCTTCAGGCACTACATTCCAGATCATAACCGCTCGCTATGTAAAAATATTTTCCTGATGTCTCCTTTGGTACTTTTGACAATAACCTTAAATCTGTGTCCTCTGGTTCTCAACCCTTCTGCTAATGGGACCAGTTTCTCTCTCTACTCAGGCATCTAGACAATAATTTTGAACATCCCTGAGGCTTTTTGTGGAGAATTGCAAACATAGCACTTAAAATTAAAGTTTTGTTCATATTAATTCCCCAAACTCTTATCAATGGGTATTTTGCAAAATTTTAGGAGCAACATTGTAAGATCTTAAGAAACCATATAATGTGCTACAAAAGGTTTGTACAACCTTGGCTATTCTCACTATATGTTTTATGCAGTCAGAAACTATGCATTGGGTATTGTTTGAAAACATCTACACAGGAAGCCTGCAAGGTGCATCTATGCGCACAAGTGGACATAGAAATTTATACAAACTGTTAAAGCGTGCCATTTTCCCTTCAATCAATAATTAATTTGGACACAGCCCAGAACTTTTTGATCTGGTATCCAAAGGATTTAAAGAATGTTTAGAAGGCATGATCAACTAAAAGCCATATGTCTAATCAACAAACAGAACAGAACTGCTGGAAATACAACAGTATTTATTAGCATCATCTCAAATCAAAATTGCAGTAGATTCAATTAACACCAAAATTCAGCCTTTGAATGCACCCATCAGTTTCTACTATCTTGTCACAAGTCTTGGGAGAGGGAAAGCAAAGGTTCTCAGATTGAGTCATTTTCCAACATTCCATTGACTCTGGATCAGTTCCTATGGAGTGGAGGGTAGCCAATGGAACCCCACTTTTTAAAAAAAGGAGGGAAGAGAGAAAACAGGGAATTATAGACCGGTCAGCCTGACCTCAGTAGTGGGTAAAATGATGGAATCAATTATTAAGGATGTCAGTGCATTTGGAAAATGGTGACATGATAGGTCCAAGTCAGCATGGATTTGTGAAAGGGAAATCATGCTTGACAAATCTTCTGGAATTTTGAGGATGTTTCCAGTAAAGTGGACAAAGGAGAACCAGTTGATGTGGTATATTTGGACTTTCAGAAGGCTTTCGACAAGGTCCCACAGAAGAGATTAATGTGCAAAGTTAAAGCACATGGAATTGGGGGTAGTGTGCTGACGTGGATTGAGAACTGGTTGTCAGACAGGAAGCAAAGAGTAGGAGTAAATGGGTACTTTTCAGAATGGCAGGCAGTGACTAGTGGGGTACCAGCTGTTTACATTGTACATTAATAATTTAGACGAGGGGATTAAATGTAGTATCTCCAAATTTGCGGATGACACCAAGTTGGGTGGCAGTGTGAGCTGCGAGGAGGATGCTATGAGGCTGCAGAGTGACTTGGATAGGTTAGGTGAGTGGGCAAATGCATGGCAGATGAAGTATAATGTCGATAGATGGGAGGTTATCCACTTTGTTGGTAAAAACAGAGACAGACTATTATCTGAATGGTGACAGATTAGGAAAAGGGGAGGTGCAACGAGACCTGGGTGTCATGGTACATCAGTCATTGAAGGTTGGCATGCAGGTACAGCAGGCGGTTAAGAAAGCAAATGGCATGTTGGCCTTCATAGCGAGGGGATTTGAGTACAGGGGCAGGGAGGTGTTGCTACAGTTGTACAGGGCCTTGGTGAGGCCACACCTGGAGTATTGTGTACAGTTTTGGTCTCCTAACTTGAGGAAGGACATTCTTGCTATTGAGGGAGTGCAGCGAAGATTCACCAGACTGATCCTGGGATGGTGGGACTGACCTATCAAGAAAGACTGGATCAACTGGGCTTGTATTCATTGGAGTTCAGAAGAATGAGAGGGGACCTCATAGAAATGTTTAAAATTCTGACGGGTTTAGACAGGTTGGATGCAGGAAGAATGTTCCCAATGTTGGGGAAGTCCAGAACCAGGGGTCACAGTCTAAGGATAAGGGGTAAGCCATTTAGGACCAAGATGAGGAGAAACTTCTTCACCCAGAGGGCCCAAGTTTCCACATGATTTGCACCTGATTTTTTTTTTTATTTTTTTTTTATTTTTTTTTTAGGAGCAACTGGTGAAGAACAGACTATCTTAGAAATCGCAATTCTCCACATTTTTTTTTTCTGCCGCGCAGGGGAGGGAGGGGAAGGAGACAGCGGCTTGTTGTCACGCAGGAGAGGGAGGGGAAGGGGAAGGAGACAGCGGCTTGTTGCCACGCAGGGGAGGGAGGGAGGGGAAGGAGACAGCGGCTTGTTGCCGCGCAGGGGAGGGAGGGAGGGGAAGGAGACAGCGGCTTGTTGCCGCGCAGGGGAGGGAGGGGAAGGAGACAGCAGCTTGTTGCCGCGCAGGGGTGGGAGGGGAAGGAGACAGCGGCTTGTTGCCGCGCAGGGGAGGGAGGGGAAGGAGACAGCGGCTTGTTGCCGCGCAGGGGAGGGAGGGGAAGGAGACAGCGGTTTGTTGCCGCGCAGGGGAGGGAGGGGAAGGAGACAGCGGCTTGTTGCCGCGCAGGGGAGGGAGGGGAAGGAGACAGTGAGAAGGGAAGCCTCAGTGCTGATGGCAATGTGGTTTTATTAAAAAATGTTCAAAAATTAAACAGCTACAAAGAACTACAAAAATGGCCGAGTGCCAATGTTTTTTTTCACACTGAGCATGTGCGAACGCTCCAACGCGCACACGCAGCGTTGCCGGCAGGAAAAAAACTAATTTAAATAGTACCCGCCCCCTCCCACTTACAAAATCGGCGCTAGTGTAGGCTCCGCCCCCCTGGGCACCACGCCAAACAGACAAGGAGCTGCAGAGCGCTCGAGAATAGCGCTTTTTTTTCTGGCGCCGTTTTAGGCGCGAAAAACGAGCGCCCAGCTTGGAGGAGCGCCCGTTTTTTATCCTGTGGAAACTTGGGCCCAGAGAGTGGTGAACCTGTGGAATTCTCTACCACAGAAAGTAGTTGAGGCCAATTCACTAAATATATTCAAAAGGGAGTTAGATGAAGTCCTTACTACTCGGGAGATCAAGGGGTATGGCGAGAAAGCAGGAAGGGGGTACAGCCATGAACTCATTGAATGGCGGTGCAGGCTAGAAGGGCTGAATGGTCTACTCCTGCACCTATTTTCTGTGTTTCTATTAGTCGTCAAAATTCTTGTATATGAGCTGCAACACACAAACAATGTCATGGAATGCTGGGACCCAAGTTAGATTCCCACATGACACACTCGCTTTCTAATCTCAGGCACAAATTCTCACCATCTCCAAAGTTGAAGGGGAAATTTTCATGTTATGCATGTGCATTTTCTGGCAACTATTTAAGAAATGTAGAAGAGGCGGCTAAATTTTGCAGCGCTTTTCTCTCTGCACCGAGCCTCACTAGAAAGCAAAGTGTCCAGTTTATGGTGCACTCTTCCTCAAGCGAGAGTAAATGCCCCATATGTATTGTAACTATATCCAAACAAGGTTAAAATCCAAGTGCTACAACTCTATTGCATCCAAACTCAATTAACTGAATGAGATCAGTTGTCTACACTGTGATGGCAGTACGTGGATTGTTGCAGTAAAAATGCACCCATTCATTGTGATCTTGCTCCTTTCTGGTAATGATAAAGGATTGTGGGGGCAGGGGGCATTCAGAAGACCTACAAGAAACTAGTTTAGCACAGCATCAACTATCATTTGCAGAATGGAGCAATGAGAAAATATTTCAGTATCAGTACAATTATATATACTTACTAATTGAAGCTATTCTGAATCTCAGTCTGGATTTCAAGTCTGTATTATCAGTGTTGCCAAGATCATTTTCATTTGTCTCCATAACCTCGACGAGGTTTCCAGCTGGATGGTCCCTAAATTAAATATATATTTAAAAAGGCATCTGCCACAAATTTAAAATTTTCAGCAATCACATACTTATCTCTGCTTTACTTACACACCGTCTCCCATCCCAAGCTCCTGAATTTTCTTCTCAACAGCAGTTTCTACTGCACTCCTGGCCAATGAGTGTTCCACAAAAAAAGCTTCCAAAACAAATGCTATAAAGATGCTTTCAAAGGAGGAGAAAAAAAATCAATCATATTCATGTCAACTAATTAAACATATTTGTGCAATTCCAAAAGTCAGCATAGTGGACTTACTTGATGAGGATAATAACGACCACTATATGAAAGATGACAAAGAAGATCCTTGCAGTTAAGTGAGTTACCTTCACAAATCCAGTTGCAAGAAGTATTATCGTCAAGGAGTCCAAGAACACAAAGCAGTGAAGAAAACAAATCCTAACTATTGGGAATGCTGCACATCTATTTCATGTATTTGTGGCTCATCTACCAAGTCTATGTATATGTCAAATCAGCAGGGTACAGTAGCATAGTGGTTATGTTACTGGATTTTAATCAAGGGACTGCGAGTTCAAAACCCACCATGGCCATTTGAAAATTTGAATTCTGTTTTTTCAAAATCTGGAAATAAAAAGCTGGTATCAGTAAAAGTGACCATGAAACATAGAAACATAGAAAATAGGTGCAGGAGTAGGCCATTCGGCCCTTCTAGCCTGCACCGCCATTCAATGAGTTCATGGCTGAACATGCAACTTCAGTACCCTATTCCTGCTTTCTCACCATACCCCTTGATTCCCCTAGTAGTAAGGACTTCATCTAACTCCTTTTTGAATATATTTAGTGAATTGGCCTCAACAACTTTCTGTGGTAGAGAATTCCACAGGTTCACCACTCTCTGGGTGAAGAAATTCCTCCTCATCTCAGTCCTAAATGGCTTCCCCCTCATCCTTAGACTGTGTCCCCTGGTTCTGGACTTCCCCAACATTGGGAACATTCTTCCTGCATCTAACCTGTCTAACCCCGTCAGAATTTTAAACGTTTCTATGAGGTCCCCTCTCATTCTTCTGAACTCCAGTGAATACAAGCCCAGTTGATCCAGTCTTTCTTGATAGGTCAGTCCCGCCATCCCGGGAATCAGTCTGGTGAACCTTCGCTGCACTCCCTCAATAGCAAGAATGTCCTTCCTCAGGTTAGGAGACCAAAACTGTACACAATACTCCAGGTGTGGCCTCACCAAGGCCCTGTACAATTGTAGCAACACCTCCCTGCCCTTGTACTCAAATCCCCTCGCTATGAAGGCCAACATGCCATTTGCTTTCTTAACCGCCTGCTGTACCTGCATGCCAACCTTCAATGACTGATGTACCATGACACCCAGGTCTCGTTGCACCTCTCCTTTTCCTAATCTGTCACCATTCAGATAATAGTCTGTCTCTCTGTTTTTACCACCAAAGTGGATAACCTCACATTTATCCACATTATACTTCATCTGCCATGCATTTGCCCACTCACCTAACCTATCCAAGTCGCTCTGCAGCCTCATAGAATCCTCCTTGCAGCTCACACTGCCACCCAACTTAGTGTCATCCGCAAATTTGGAGATACTACATTTAATCCCCTCGTCTAAATCATTAATGTAAAGTGTAAACAGCTGGGGCCCCAGCACAGAACCTTGCGGTACCCCACTAGTCACTGCCTGCCATTCTGAAAAGTCCCCATTTACTCCTACTCTTTGCTTCCTGTCTGACAACCAGTTCTCAATCCATGTTAGCACACTACCCCCAATCCCATGTGCTTTAACTTTGCACATTAATCTCTTGTGTGGGACCTTGTCGAAAGCCTTCTGAAAGTCCAAATATACCACATCGACTGGTTCTCCCTTGTCCACTCTACTGGAAACATCCTCAAAAAATTCCAGAAGATTTGTCAAGCATGATTTCCCTTTCACAAATCCATGCTGACTTGGACCTATCATATTACCTCTTTCCAAATGCACTGCGATGACATCCTTAATAATTGATTCCATCATTTTACCACCTGATTGCCTTAAAAACCTAACTGGTTCACTAATGTCCTGTAAGAAACTGGCTGTCCTTACCCAGCCTGGTTTACACGCAGGGCAACGAGGGGTGGGCAAGAAATAGGAGTGGCCAGTGACGCCCACATTCTGAGAATGAATTAAAATAACAAAAAAGGGAATGGGATAGCATAATCCCTCAACTTAAAGGGTCAGGAGTTCTCTCAATCAGCTGCCATAACTTGTTACTTGTCTTTGAGGTTTTTAAACATCTGTCGAAATTACGATATCCGGCTGGGAGGAACCCCTCCGCCAAGTTGGGGAAGTCCAGAACCAGGGAACGCAGTCTAAGGATAAGGGGTAGGCCATTTAGGACTGAGATGAGGAGAAACTTCTTCACTCAGTTGTTAAGCTGTGGAATTCCCTACCGCAGAGACTTGTTGATGCCAGTTCATTGGATATATTCAAGAGGGAGTTAGATATGGCCCTTACAGCTAAGGGATCAAGGGGTATGGAGAGAAAGCAGGAAAGGGGTACCGAGGGAATGATCAGTCATGATCTTATTGAATGGCGGTGCAGGCTCGAAGGGCCGAATGGCCTACTCAGAAACATAGAAAATAGGTGCAGAAGTGTTGAATCAAATTGGGAAATTTTGAGCCAGTTAATGCTTCAAGAGACAGTTTGCTTGACCTATTATCAAGTATTCACCTCATCCTGATAAATTAAAATCGAAAAAAATAAGTACTACATTAAAATGCCTAATTTATTTACAGATTTATGAAAAAAACTAAGTACAGATTGATAAAAGCTTTGCAAATCTGCAAGTGTACTGTGCAAATCCTCAAATGCTTAAAAGTTGCATTAATTTATTACCATTAAACAATTTTCCTCTGGAACCACAAGTACAGAGCCAAAGAAGGTTATGCTTTTTACAATGTCAATGTCAGTCAGCTGCCTGTTCAGACAAATACCCACATTTTATAACTCTTCTCCCTCCCCACCACCCCCCACAGGCCTTCTCCAAACATTCATCACTGTCCCTTGTATTTACAATAGTTGCACAATCAATCATTCATTTAAAGAATTAAATCCAACAATCTTTAAAATTCTCAAATAAACGTGGTTCAAAATAAACTTTGAAAAGATGTTCACCTACTTTATCAAATAACTTTCTCACAATAATGTATAATCAAAAAGTGACAATTACTCAAGATATGCAACATTATTTCATTAACCAGCTCTGAACTGAAGTGCCTTAATGAATTGGGCAGGTTTCATATCTCCAAAATTACACAGTTACCTACATTCATAACATATTTTGAGCATACCTTGGGCAGGGCATTTCCTACTATTTCCTTCCTGCTTTGTGCCAAGTAGTATGAACAGTCTCTTCTGCTTTAATCACCAACTCAAAGTACTGAGGTTCTTGAATTTCTCCATCCAGACTCCACAGTCCTTTTCAGGATACGTAAAAGAAGCCCTAAATATGTTATCCTTAAATGTCCTTAGGGCCTCCAATTTCCTTACTATTATCACTGAGATTGGCATATCTAATCCACCAACTTGATTTCTTACATAAAGCAATTCACATTGATGCAATATTTTCTTAATAGATATTCTGATCAACCTACAGAGTTTCATAAGAAAATTCATAGAATTAGAGGAGTTTACGGCACAGAAGGAGGCCATTCGGCCCATTGTGTCAGTTCCGGCTAAAAATAGAGCTATCTTGCCTAATCACACTTTCTAACTCTTGGTCCGTAGCCCTGCAGGCCACAGCACTTCAAATGCATATTCAAGTATCTTTTAAATGTGATGAGGGTTTCTGCCTCTACCACCCTTTCAGGCAGTGAGTTCTAGACCCCCAGCACTCTCTGGGTGAAAAAGTTTCTCCTCAACTCCCCTTTAATCCTTCCACCAATTACTTTAAATCTATGGTCCCCCGTTATTGACCTCTCTTCTGCTAGGGGAAATAGGTGCTTCCTATCCAATCTATCTCGGCCCCTCAATTTTATACACTTCAATTAAATCTCTATTCAGCCTCCTCCATTCCAAAGAAAACCCCAGCCTATCCAATCTTTCCTCATAGCTAAAATTCTCTAATCCTGGCAACATCCTCGTTAATCTCCTCTGTACCCTCTCTAGTACAATCACATATTTCCTGTTGTTATGTGGTGACCAGAACTGTACGCAGTACTCTAGCTGTGGCTTAACTAGCATAACTTCCTTGCTCTTAAATTCTATGCCTCGGCAAATAAAGGCAAGTATTCCGTATGCCTTTTAAGCACCGTATCTACCTTTCCTGCTACCTTCAGGGATCTGTGGATATGTACTCCAAGGTCCCTCTTTCCTCTACACTGCTCAGTGTCCTACCATTTATTAGGTATTCCCTTGCCTTGTTAGCCCTCTCCAAATGCATTACTTCACACTTATCCGAACTAAATTCCATTTGCCACTGTTCTGCCCACCTGACCAGTCCATTGATATCTTCCTGCAGTCTATAGCTTTCTTCTTCACTATCAACCACTTGGCCAATTTTTGTATCATCTGCAAATTTCTTAATCATGCCCCCTATACTGAAGTCCAATTCATTGATATATACCACAAAAAGCAAGAGACCTAGTACTGAGTCATGTGGAACCCCACCGGAAACATACATCCAGTCGCAAAAACACCCATCAACCATTATCCTTTGCTTCTTACCTCGAAGCCAATTTTGGATCCAACTTGCCACTTTCCCTTGGATCCCATGGGCTTTTAATTTTTTGATCAGCTTACCATGTGGGACCTTGTCAAAGGCCTAGCTAAAATCCATGTAAACTATATCAAATGCACTGCCCTCATCAACCATCCTTGTTACCTCCTCAAAGAACTCGATCAAGTTAGTCAGACACGACCTTCCCTTAACATATCCATGCTGACTGTCCTTGATTAATCCGTGCCTTTCGAAATGACGATCAATTGTGAGACCTCCGCAAGAATTAGATTACAATATAGTCAAACAAGATTACAACCCTCCGTCATAGTTTTAAACTTTACTCTTCCAAATTCTTTATCCATAGTTCAAATTTACTAACCCAATCATCCTAAAGTACTTTTCATTTTCCCTAGGAGCAATACATCAGATATCTCCAGAGTCAGGGAATAGTGGCAGCATTAGAAATAAAAATCTTATTTTTACAAACCATATGAAACCCTGCTGTTTTTATTTTCACATTAACATCTAAATCAGTCTTACCACAAAAAAATTGGAAGATTTTAAGATTAACTAAGATTTTAAGATTAAGAGTGTCTTCTATTGAAGCCATGATTTTATCTTAATTTCCCAATCCTCTTAAAATGACCCCTCTTCCTCACTTCTCCAATGTACATAAAAGCAGATCTAAAGCAATGATAAATAAAGCTGATGACAAGATTTCACCTTGTTCCACAATTCTTAAGTGAGATAACTCAGTGACCTCCGAGATCTTTCATTCAAGGAAACATTCTGCAAGAACGGCCATGATTCAATAGAATGGAGGATCAACTTGTGCTCAAATGAATCAAATGTTTTAGCTAAGTCAAGAATTATTATTCCGAATTAGTCCTCCTTCCTTTTAGCACCTCATTATGGCCCCAATTTTCCCCAAGCAAAAACATGTGTACGCATGTTTTTGAGGACCATCTGCGCTAGAAAAAAAGATATCCTTAGTTTCCGGCAAAGTAAATCTCTGTCACGCCGGCGCTACCCAAGTTGATCTCAGGGGGGCGGTGCCAAGAGTGTGTGCCTAAAACGCACCGCATGCGCTGGAAGAAAAAAACCCAACTCATTGCGCATAGGCAACGTGCATGCGCAGAAGAAAAAAGTCAGTGCATGGAGGACCTACGGCCAGGGATAACAGCGGGTCAAGTCGGCTGCATGGAGGATTTGGAGAAGGCTGCCCTTGGTGTTTTTGGTGAGAAGACTCCTGTTAATCTGGTGATTTTACCTGCCGTGTGAATTTAGAAGGGCTTCCCTGGACTTCAGGTTTATTTTTGAAAATTTTGGGCCACTTGGAACTTCCATGGAAAAGGCGAGTGGTGAAGATTTATGTTTAATTTGCCTGCCTACAGTTCTCTCAACGAAGGAGGAACATTAATGGTAGGTTTTCTTTTATCTGATTTATTTTTAAAATTTCCATAAAGTTGAATTATCCCCTTCGGCCAGGGATAGGAGCAGGCCAGCGCGAATTTCTTTAATTGCAGGTAAGGCTTTTTCCTACGGTGTTGCTTGCGTTTGTGCGCGGACTTTAAAAAAAATTGTTACTGAGGAAAGTTGGCCTTATGGCAAGAAAGGGCACGCAAGCTGCTTTTCAACGTACACCAGCACCAGAATGTATTGCGCCAAACATTCTGACGCTGGTAGACGACACCGGCGCCCCAACATTGGGGAATCTTTAAACTAACCTTCAGTGGCAGAAAAATCACTGTACGGTGCCCAGTGCTGGGCAAAATTGGGGCCTTAATTCCTCAAAATAATTATTTTCTCATTGCAACTTGGGAGCATGGCTATAAAACCTTTTGCCTGGGTTTTTAACCTGAACAGCCACTGCCAAGACATTGGTAAATAGGTAAAGCAGAATTGATCCAATTTTAATTGGTCTTCAAATATCCTCGCTCTTAAATTTATCAACATTCTCCATTTTTTGGATACAAGATAATTCTACTACTCTGAAATTCTTGGAATCACTGCCATGTTAGCCTATAAGAGAAAAGATTCATTTCCCATAACATCTTTAAAAAGGTCTTCTTAAGGTCATCTACAGTTTATCAGGACTGTGTGCCAATATCGATTTCATCAAAGCTAAAGCTTTGTCGTCGTCCTGATTAAAATCCTCCAGCAATTTTCCTTTTATATCCATTACAGGAACCTGCTTTTAGTATTTGCCAAAATTTAATACTCAAACTACATTTGTAGGGCGTAGGTATCCAGAGAACAGTTCAGATTTTCTGGGGCACCCACCAATTGTCCGGCCAACTTCCTTCTATTCTTAAGCATGTGTCTTTTCTATATTCAAACACAACTTATATTTATATAGGGCTTTTAAACGCAGAATATTTGTCTCAAAGCATTTCACAGAAACAAAATCAAACAAAAATAAATAAACCAACACTGATCCAAAAGGAGACATTGGGAGGCATGCTTTGAAACATAGTAAGATGCTATATAAACAAAAATGTTTCTTTCTAAATACATTTAGTAATGCCGTTTATTGGAATTGGGCTATGTTGCTCAAGTTAAAGAGCAGCACAATTCCAATTCAAGAGGGAAAAGAACACAATTATTTGTAAATAAAAAGGATATCATGCCACTGATTGACCACTGTCAGTTCGATCAGCAAAATGAAGGCTGAGACAAGATTATTGAAGTTATTCTTGCAGTATCGAAGAGCAGCAAACTGAGAACCCTTCAGCGCTATATTCCCACAATACTTGGCTGCAGGGTCACTAGAGTTAGCACCATAAAATCGGATTCTGCCTTTGAATGCTTCCATTCCAACTATCGCAAATATATAGTACACGACCTAAAGGAAAATGCATTTAAATTAACATTTTGAAAAGGAGCTTGTTGATCCTAATGCCAAAAAAAATGCCATAAGTACTTACCACAACAAGTCCTGCATAGGTTAACATTGTAGGAATAAGATTTACCAGTGTGTTCAGCAGAACCCTGAACCTTTAAAAGCAAACAAATATACAGAATAAGACAAACCCAATCCTTTCAGAGCAGGTACAATGGCCTTCACTTCATTTAGTCACTTTCAATTCTTCCCCCTCCTCTGTAGAAAGTCCTACATGCTTTCTCCATGACCTCCCAAAACAGTCAAAATCCATGTAAAAAAAACTCGAGTATTTTTAAACTTTGGCCTCTTGCTTTAGCAACTGAATTTTCCTTGATTCCAGCAACATGGGAATCATCATGTTCAATGATGTTTGCACTCATTTATAGCTCCTATTTGCACTACAGCTGTAGCATCAGTGCCAGGCTAAAGTTAAGGGCCAAATGTTGCTGTAGCAGGGCATCTAATGGCATTTGCTGTTAATTAGACTTGCCCTTGTATGTTTAGGTTTTTACATTTTTTTGCGTGGCAAGTTGCTGAAAGTGCGAGCTGATAACAGATAACATAGTAGATGCAGAGAGGTTTCCACTTATGGGGGAAATCTAGAACTAGGGGTCACAGTTTCAGAATAAGGGGTTGCATATTTAAAACTGAGATGAGGAATTTTTTCTGAGGGTTGTAAATCTATGGAATTCTCTGCCACAGAGAGCTGTGGAAGCTGGGTTACTGAATATAGACAGAAAGGAAAAGGAGGCGGGGTGGCATTGCTGGTTAAAGAGGAAATTAATGCGATTGTAAGGAAAGACATTAGCTTGGATGATGTGGAATCGGTATGGATGGAGCTACGGAATACCAAAGGGCAGAAAACGCTAGTGGGAGTTGTGTACAGACTTCCAAACAATACTCGTGATGGAAGGGCATCAAACAGGAAATTAGGGGTGCATGCAATAAAGGTGCAGCAGTTATCATGGGCAACTTAAATATGCATATAGACTGGGCTAATCAAACTGGAAACAATACAGTGGAGGAGGATTTCCTGGAGTGCATAAGGGATGGTTTTCTAGACCAATATGTCGAGCAATCAACTAGGGGGGAGACCATCTTAGACTGGGTGTTGTGTAATGAGGGAGGATTAATTAGCAATCTCGTTGTGCGAGGCCCCTTGGGGAAGAGTGACCATAATATGGTGGAATTCTACATTAGGATGGAGAATGAAACAGTTAATTCAGAGACCATGGTCCAGAACTTAAAGAAGGGTAACTTTGAAGGTATGAGGCGTGAATTGGCTAGGATAGATTGGCAAATGATACTTAAGGGGTTGACTGTGGATGGGCAATGGCAGACATTTAGAGACCACATGGATGAACTACAACAATTGTACATCCCTGTCTGGCGTAAAAATAAAAAAGGGAAGGTGGCTCAACCGTGGCTATCAAGGGAAATCAGGGATAGTATTAAAGCCAAGGAAGTGGCATACAAATTGGCCAGAAATAGCAGCGAACCCAGGGACTGGGAGAAATTTCGAACTCAGCAGAGGAGGACAAAGGCTAATTAGGGCAGGGAAAATAGAGTACAAGAGGAAGCTTGCAGGGAACATTAAAATGGACTGCAAAAGCTTCTATAGATATGTAAAGAGAAAAAGATTAGTAAAGACAAACGTAGGTCCCCTGCAGTCAGAATCAGGGGAAGTCATAACTGGGAACAAAGAAATGGCAGACCAATTGAACAAGTACTTTGGTTTGGTATTCACTAAGGAGGACACAAACAACCTTGCGGATATAAAAGGGGTCAGAGGGTCGAGTAAGAAGGAGGAACTGAGGGAAATCCTTATTAGTTGGGAAATTGATGGGATTGAAGGCTGATAAATCCCCAGGGCCTGATGGTCTGCATCCCAGAGTACTTAAGGAGGTGGCCTTGGAAATAGCGGATGCATTGACAGTCATTTTCCAACATTCCATAGACTCTGGATCAGTTCCTATGGAGTGGAGGGTAGCCAATGTAACCCCACTTTTTAAAAAAGGAGGGAGAGAGAAAACAGGGAATTATAGACCGGTCAGCCTGACCTCAGTAGTGGGTAAAATGATGGAATCAATTATTAAGGATGTCATAGCAGCGCATTTGGAAAGTCAGCATGGATTTGTGAAAGGGAAATCATGCTTGACAAATCTTCTGGAATTTGTTGAAGATGTTTCCGTAGCGTGGACAAGGGAGAACCAGTTGATGTGGTGTATTTGGACTTTCAGAAGGCTTGAGACAAGGTCCCACACAAGATATTAATGTGCAAAGTTAAAGCACATGGGATTAGGGGTAGTGTGCTGACGTGGATTGAGAACTGGTTGGCAGACAGGAAGAAAAGAGTAGGAGTAAATGGGTACTTTTCAGAATGGCAGGCAGTGACTAGTGGGGTACCGCAAGGTTCTGTGCTGGGGCCCCAGCTGTTTACATTGTACATTAATGATTTAGACGAGGGGATTAAAGGTAGTATCTCGAAATTTGCAGATAACACTAAGTTGGGTGGCAGTGTCAGCTGCAAGGAGGATGCTATGAGGCTGCAGAGTGACTTGGATAGGTTAGGTGAGTGGGCAACTGCATGGCAGATGAAGTATAATGTGGATAAATGTGAGGTTATCCACTTTGGTGGTAAAAACAGAGACAGATTATTATCTGAATGGTGACAGATTAGGAAAAGGGGAGGTGAAACGAGACCTGGGTGTCATGGTACGTCAGTCATTGAAGGGTGGCATGCGGGTACAGCAGGCGGTTAAGAAAGCAAATGGTATGTTGGCCTTCATAACGAGGGGATTTGAGTTCAGGGCCTTGGTGGGGCCACACCTGGAGTATTGTGTACAGTTTTGGTCTCCTAATTTGAGGAAGGACATTCTTGCTATTGAGGGAGTGCAGCGAAGGTTCACCAGACTGATTCCCGGGATGGCGTGACTGACATATCAAGAAAGACTGGATCAACTGGGCTTGTATTCACTGGAGTTCAGAAGAATGAGAGGGGATCTCATAGAAACTTAAAAAAATTCTGACGGGTTTAGACAGGGTAGATGCAGGAAGAATGTTCCCAATGTTGAGGAAGTCCAGAACCAGGGGTCACAGTCTATGGATAAGGGGCAAGACATTTAGGACCAAGATGAGGAGAAACTTCTTCACCCAGAGAGTGGTGAACCTGTAGAATTCTCTACCATAGAAAGTTGTTGAGGCCAATTCACTAAATATATTCAAAAAGGAGTTAGATGTAGTCCTTACTACTAGGGGGATCAAGGGGTATGGCGAGAAAGCAGGAATGGGGTACTGAAGTTGCATGTTCAGCCATGAACTCATTGAATGGCGGTGCAGGCTTGAAGGGCCGAATGGCCTACTCCTGCACCTATTTTCTATGTTTCTATTTAAGGCGTAGACAGATTTTTGAGCGATAAGGGTTATGGGAATCACAGGGAAGTGGAACTGAGCCCATGATCAAATCAGCCATGATCTTATTGAATGGCGGAGCAGGCTCGAGCGGCCAAAATGCCCAATTCCCGCTCCTATTTCTTATGTTCTTATAACAATTCATCGAGGGAAACGTGAGTATCTGTGAATGGGGCGAGCAATTTACAGGGAATGTTGCCAGAGGGCTGTGGATACCCAGTCATTGAGTCCAAAGATCTATGGATCTCAGCCTTGAATATACTCGAGGGTGAATCAAGTGATAGGAGTATCGGGTGGGAAAGTGAAGTTGAAGTCAAAAGTCAGCCATGATCTTATTGAATGGCAGAGCAGGCTCGAGGGTCCACAATGCCTACCCCTGCTATTTCTGAAGTTCTTAGACAGCAATATTTGAATATTGGAGTTCAACCGCACATCTGCACCCCGCCTGAAGTTGCTATAGCATTTGTGCATAAATAATGGTGAGCATCATTAGCCTCACCATTATTTTGACAGGAAAATTTGGGCCAGTGTAAATCCAGAAAAAAGTTCCTCAGGAGCAGCAAATCACACCCTGAATTTACGTTCCAAATTCTTAGCCTGTGTGTGAAGCAAAGCACTTTGTGCTAGTGCTGCGGTTGTGTAAATAAACCCCTCCTGTACTTACTTCAATAACCGTCAATCTATCCACAGAGCATTCATCACTTTTGCTAAGAGCCCATTTCATTTATCCATTATACTATTGGGGGAAAGGGAAATGTAAGTATATTTCTTATAAATCTCAACTGCTCAATGGTTTTGTTGGAATTAAAATTGGGCTGGTGACAAAAGACAGAGGGTGATGATAAAAGAAAAATTCTGTGCTTGAAGAAAAAAAGTGTATTAGTGATATTCTGTACTATTTACAATATGTGTTGATGAGATGGGAACAAGGTGTCTGCAGGAGTATTAATTTACTGATGACATAATGTGTGCACAAGTAACACAAAAAAAAGACTTCAGAAAGACTTGTTCATTTAAGTAGATTGGCTAAGATATGGTAGGTGAATTTTGAATAGGGATAAATATATGATGCATACAGGAAAAGGCAACAGCAAACATGTGTATCCCACCATAATTCAAATCAGTATCTCCCCTTACAGGAGACACAAATACATGTTCGGAGAGCAGCGGGGCACCCCATTAGTTACACAGCAAACAAACTATAACTGGAGTCAATGATAACATGACAGGTCCTATTTCGCAGCTCCAATGATAAAGGCCAAAAAGATCAAACTCTGGTCATATTGCGAAAGCAGCTGGCTTCTGTACGACTATCAATAAGGCAAATCAAGTACTTGGGAGGATCTGCAGGGCAATGGACTAGAAGTCAGAACAAGTTATGTTGACATTGTATATAAAAAACAAAAGATGATCTCAGCTCTATGGTATGGCGTGCAGCTTTGGTCACTCTATGGGTGGATTAGGAAGGGTTCATATGAAGATTAACCAAGATGATTCCAAGCCTTAGGGGATTAAGCTATGAACAGAGGCTCAAGCAATTAAATGTAATTTCACTGGAGAAAGGACAACTGAGGACAGGGAGGGCTTAAAATAATGAATGACAGATAAAGTTCAAGTAAACACTATTTAACTGGAACAATAAGCATAAAACGAGAGGACTGAAATACAACACTCAGAAAATGAGAAAAATTGCCCATCCCCCCCACGTGGAACAGACTCAAAAAGGTAGCTGATATGGCCTACATTTATGACACTGTAAATGACTATACTTCATTTACAAAGTACAGCTTTTATGCTTTTACCTCTGAAAGCTGTCAATGATCCGGATTAGTCGAAGTACTCTCAGGATGAACACAATGTCCAAGATCTGTTGACTGCTGTATCCACCAGCTGAGAGGACAACAACAAAAAATCACCTCAAAATTAAAATACTGTTCTGGTAATTGTGTTTCCCAAAGTAAACACAGTACACAGTGAACTAAACTTTATTAAAATTTGAAAGCGTTTCATAGAGAAGTCAGCAATTCAGAAGAAAGTCTTGCATTTATATAGCGCCTTTCGCGACCATTGGACATCTCAAAGCGCTTTACATCCAATGAAGTACTTTTGGAGTGGAGTCACTGCTGTAATGTAGGAAAAACTGCAGCCAATTTGTGCACAGCAAACTCCCACAAACAGCAATGTAATAATGACCAGATAATCGGTTTTTAGTGACGTTGGTTAAGGGATAATTATTGGCCAGGATACCAGAGATAACTCACCTGTTGTTCTTCAAAATAGTGCCATATGATCTTTTATGTCCACCTGCTAGAGCAGACGGGGCTTCAGTTTAATGTCTCATCCAAAGGACAGCACCTCCAACAGTGCAGTGCTCCCTCAGCACTGCACTGTCAGCCTAGATTTGTGCTCAAGTCTCTGAAGTGAGACTTGAACCCATGACCTTCTGACTCAGAGGCGAGAGACTGCTACCCACTAAGCCACGGCTGACACTCAGGACACATTGAGAGTGTTGACTCCCAACATCCAGTTCAGAGCTGAATGCAATACTCTTTAAAAGGAGTGAAGGACCAAACCAAATTGTGATAGTCACTACCAAGGTTTGAAAAAAAAAAAATCGAATAGTAATTGTGATAAAAATGAAGTGCCAACCTGGTGAAGCTGCAATCCAGGACTACATGCATGCTAAACAGTGGAAGAAGCATGCTATAGACTGAGCTAAGTGATCCCACAACTAACAGATCAGATCAAATCTCTGCAGTCCTGCCATATCCAGTCGCGAATGGTTATGGACAATTAAAAATTGCCCAAATATATCAGATTCACAAAAAGCAGGAGAAATCCAATCCAGCCAATTACCGCCCCATCAGTCTACTCTCAATCAGCAAAGTGATGGAAGGTGTTGTCGACAGTGCTATCAAGCGGCCCTTACTCACCAATAACCTGCTCACCGATGTTCAGTTTGGGTTCCGCCAGGACCACTCGGCTTGGTTCAAACATGGATAAAAGAACTCAATTCCAGAGGTGAAAGTGACTGCCCTCGACATCAAGGCAGCATTTGACCAAGTGTGGCATCAAGAAGCCCTCGTAAAATTCAAGTCAATGGGGATCAGGGGGAAAACTCTCCACTGGCTGGACTCATACCTGGCACAAAGAAAGACGGTTGTGGTTGTTGAAGGACAATCATCCCAGCCCCAGGACATCGCTGCAGGAGTTCCTTAGGGCCGTGTCTTAGGCCCAACCATCTTCAGCTAATTCATCAATTACCTTCCCTCCATCTTAAAAGGTCAGAAGTGGGGATGTTAACTGATGATTGCAGTGTTCAGTTCCATTCATAATTCCTCATATAACAAAGCAGTCCATGCCCACATGCAGCAAGACCTGGTCAATATCCAGGCTTGAACTGATAATTGGCAATTAACATTCACGCGATATAAGTGCAGGCAATGATTATCTCCAACAGGCGAGAGTCTAAACCACTTCCCCTTAACATTCAACGGCATTACCATCGCCATATCCCCCATAAATATCCTGGGGGGTCACCATTCACCAAAAACTTATCTGGACCAACCACTTAAATACTATGGCAACAAGAGCGGATCAGCGACGAGTGTCTCACCTCCTGACTCCCCAAAGCTTTTCCACCATCTGCAAGGCACAAGTCAAGAGTGTGATGGGATACTCTCCACTTGTCTGGTGCAACTCAAACGATACTCAAGAAGCTCAACAATCTCCAGGACAAAGCAGCCCCCTTGAACGGCTCCTCATCCATCACTTTAAATATTCACACCCTCCACCACCGACATACCGTGGCTGCAGTGTGTACCATCTACAAGATGCACTGCAGCAACTCGCCAAGACATCTTTGACAGCATCTCCCACACGTGACTTCGACCACCTAGGTCACTGGCAGCAGGCGCACAAGATCACCACCACCTCCACGTTTCTCAAAGTCACACACCATCCTGATTTGGAAATATATCACCGTTTCTTCATTGTCGCTGGGTCAAAATCTTGGAACTCCGTACGTTAACAGCATGGTGGGATAACCTGTACCACACGGACAGCAGTAGTTAAGGCAGCGGCTCACCTCCACCTTCTCAATGGCAACTAGGAATAGGCAATAAAAATGCTGGCTATGCCAGCGACGCCCACATCCCGTGTGTTATGTATGCATGCTTGTATTGTTATGTGATGTCTGTAACACTGAATGTACCTTTACACTGTACACACCTTACCTGTACACCAAAGGGTGCTGCTGCAGGTAACCCAGTACAAAAGGGAGCTCACCTCTAGGTATCCTGACTCGAGAAGCTGCAAATAAAGGATTGCAGTCTACACACTTTGAGTACCATACCCCTGCCTCGTGGAGTCATTAACAAGGTGCCTACATACAAAATAACTGGCGACGAGGTCACGAACCACAGGCACAGCATGTCGAATCTCAGCAACTTTCAGCAATTCACCGATGGGGAAAGATTGGGATGCTTTTGTAGAAAGATTGGAAAATTTCTTCATAGCCAACGATGGGGGGACACTAGCTACACTACTGAACAAGCGCAGGGCCATCCTGCTCAGCAGTTGTGGGCCCACCATCCAGTGTCTCGTCAGGGACTTACTAGCCCCAAAGAAGACACCCACTAAGAGCTATAAGGAACTTGTAACGTAACACTAATACAGGAGCAACTAAAACCAAAAGAAAGCATTCTCACAGCCAGGCACCGGTTTTACACTCACCGACGACCCGAAGGTTAAGAAAATGCTAAGTATGCTGCAGATTTAAGAAGATTGGCTGCACCGTGTGATTTTGACGATCAGCTTAACGAAGCACTAAGGGACATATTTGTCATCGGAATTGGCCACAAGGGCCTCCTCCACGAATTGCTCTCTGCAGGCATCACGGTCACCCTGCAGAAAGCAATTAAAGTGAGTCAGGCCGACATGATTTCGGTCGGCGACTCCAGGCAAATACTGACCCAGGACTCTAAACCGATGAACGCAGTGCAACGAATGGCTACTTCTAAAGGAAGAAATGCTGCCCCGAGTCCCGCAACCTTGAGTCTGTCACATGGGGCAAACCGGCTGGCCCCGTGTAGGAAACCACAGGGCCCACCAATGCCACTACAAAGATTATACCTGCAAAGAGAAAGGGCACCTTCAGAGAATGTGCAGAAAAAGCTTTACTCACCGCGTCACCGAAGAGTTGGCTGATCACCGGGGCTCCGACACAGATGAAGATGAAGCTGCTCAACCCCTGGAAGAAGAGTATGGAATTTATACCTGCTCCACCAAAAGTTCTCCGTGGAAGATGGAAGTAGACATCGATGGAGTCCCAGTTTCAATGGAGATCGACACAGGGGCGAGCCAGTCTTTAATGAGCCAAGCGACCTTTGAAAAAAATTTGGATAAATCCCACCAATCGACCAAAACGGTCTCCTGTCCAAGAGAAGCTGCTCACCTACACCAAAGGTAAAATCACGGTTGTTGGCAGCGTGGACGTCCAGGACAGCGTGATGAACAAACTCCCCATGTGGATTGTTGCCAAGAAATTGGATGAAGCCGGTCCAAGTCAGTCGAAGTGGCGACGGCCTCCGGGCTCCAGCAATCGACATCCCACGCAGCCCCGAACATGGATCCATCGCTGCATCTAGAGATCCCACTGTCCAGCTAGACGACGACTCCACAACATCGTGGCAAGATCTCCAAGACCGAAAGTCCAAACTTCACCTTCTGGGCTGGGGCAGGACTCCAAGACTTGACTATCATTGAGAAAAATGGATACCTGACGTCCAGGGCCGAAACTGAGGAAGAAAAGACCACCACAGCTTACCTGGAGAGCCAGTAGATGGCGGCCGCACCACGAGGAGAACAACCTACAATCAAAATGGCCACGACCAGACCACGAGGGGCATCGTTGGAGGAGCAACACGTGGCACCGAGCGGTGAATCGGTTTGGAAGGCTCCCTTAAAGGAGACAGGTGACCAAAAAAATTTAAAGGGGCAGTTTCAGCTGAAAGATGACAAGGACTTTAAAGCTAAAAATGCAGTTAACAGGTGCAGGTATGATAATATAACGAGAATGTGTGATGCCAAGTAACTGAAAAGAAAAATTAAATGAATGCTTGTGTAAGTAAGGTTAAGAACAAGCTTGTAATGTATGATGATTATGATAGAAAGTTCAAAATGACTAATGTAACCATGTATGGTGAATACCATGATGAAAAAAAGTGATGCAAATGTTAATAATGCAGACTTGACTATGATCGGAGCCAATATGGCATGTATACAGGTAGGACACTGTTAAAGGACACTGGGTTCTACAGGGACAATGTAAATGCTAGAGGAATCTCCCCCCCACCCTCCCACCACCCCCACCCTGTGGGAGACCCCAAGGTCCAGTAGACTACCTGACCATGTATCCTGGACCTTTGGAACAAATGTGATGCCCCAGGAAGGGCTCACACACACCCAGTGGGAGCAGACCCACTGCAGGGACAGCACAGCCACCACCACTGGCAACCTGTCCCAGACCGGCCCTACATCCCCTGGCCACCAGGGCCAACACCAAGAGCGAGGCGCCAATACCCTCCACCTTTCCTGGCAAGCCTTTCCTGGCCAGACTCATCACAAATGGAGGACAAGGAGCCCACATAGTCCTGTGGCCCTGCCCACCACCAACTTACCCACATCGCAGAGTATGCACCCTACCTACTGTTGCATTGGCTACCCCTCTGAGGGATCCCACAACAGTGACACCCACATGGTCTGTGTGTGAGGGGAAGGCGGGGGAATGTATGAGGCCAGCCTCAAGCACAGGGATCACCCCTGGCACCCACACAACCCTCACCACAACCGCCCATAGCCCACTACTGATCACCTCCCCAGGTCATGACAATAAGGACTTGAAAAATGCTTAGGGGGAAGTGTTATGTATGCATGCTTGTATTGTTATATATCTGTAACACTGTGAATGTACCTTTACACTGTACATACCTTACTTGTACACCAGAGGGTGCCGCTGCTGGAGACCTAAATAAAAGGGGATATCACCTCTAGGTATCCTGACTCGAGGAGCTGCAAATAAAAGACTACAGTCTACACAGTTTGAGTACCATATCCCTGCCTCGTAGAGTCATTAACAAGGCACCGACATACATAATACCGTGAATGAATTTTTTAAAAACACAAATGTAGCTTACAATGGAAACATTGTTACTCCTCGAAAGTAATAAAATATACTCCCTACTTATTAACTAACTAATTTACTGGAATTCTTTGCGGATATAACGAGCATGGTGGATAGAGGTGTACCGATGGATGTGGTGTATTTAGATTTCCAAAAGGCATTCGATAAGGTGCCACACAAAAGGTTACTGCAGAAGATAAAGGTACGCGGAATCAGAGGAAATGTATTAGCATGGATAGAGAATTGGCTGGCTAGCAGAAAGCAGAGAGTCGGGATAAATGGGTCCTTTTCAGGTTGGAAATCGGTGGTTAGTGGTGTGCCACAGGGATCGGTGCTGGGACCACAACTGTTTACAATATACACAGATGACCTGGAAGAGGGGACAGAGTGTAGTGTAACAAAATTTGCAGATGACACAAAGATTAGTGGGAAAGCGGGTTGTGTGGAGGACACAGAGAGGCTGCAAAGAGATTTGGATAGGTTAAGCGAATGGGCTAAGGTTTGGCAGATGGAATACAATGTCGGAAAGTGTGAGGTCATCCACCTTGGGAAAAAAAAAAACAGTAAAAAAGGGAATATTATTGGAATGGAGAGAAATTACAACATGCTGAGGTGCAGAGGGACCTGGGGGTCCTTGTGCATGAATCCCAAAAAGTTAGTTTGCAGGTGCAGCAGGTAATCAGGAAGGCGAATGGAATGTTGGCCTTCATTGCGAGAAGAATGGAGTACAAAAGCAGGGAGGTCCTGCTGCAACTGTACAGGGTATTGGTGAGGCCGCACCTGGAGTACTGCGTGCAGTTTTGGTCACCTTTCTTAAGGAAGGATATACTGGCTTTGGAGGGGGTACAGAGACGATTCACTAGGCTGATTCCGGAGATGAGGGGGGTTACCTTATGATGATAGATTGAGTAGACTGGGTCTTCACTCGGAGTGATCTTATAGAAACATTTAAGATCATGAAAGGGATGGACAAAATAGAGGCAGCGAGGTTGTTTCCACTGGTAGGGGAGACTAGAACTAGGGGGCACAGCCTCAAAATACGGGGGAGCCAATTTAAAACCGAGTTGAGAAGGAATTTCTTCTCCCAGAGGGTTGTGAATCTGTGGAATTCTCTGCCAAGGAAGCAGTTGAGACTAGCTCATTGAATGTATTCAAGTCACAGATAGATAGATTTTTAACCAATAAGGGAATTAAGGGTTACGGGGAGAGGGCAGGTAAGTGGAGCTGAGTCCACAGCCAGATCAGCCATGATCTTGTTGAATGATGGAGCAGGCTCGAGGGGCTAGATTTCCTACTCCTGTTCTCAATTCTTATGATTAATTATTGAAAAACTTTCCCACCCAAGTCTAGTTCATGAATGACTGTCCGGGTGGCAGATGAGAGAGCAAGAGACAAAGGAATAACTTATTGTGGATAGGAGCATGGAGGTGACTGTTGTGCAGAACAAGTTTTAAGTGTGGCATTGCTGTGCACCCAAGACTCCACATTATCTGGAAGTCTTAAAAATTATTATAGCTGGTAGCCTACAAAGACTACTTTTATCCTAAGAGCTCACACTTGGATTCCAATTCAGACCCTA